>NC_061119.1:145776094-146107656 GCF_002878395.1 Capsicum annuum
TTCTTCTTCTTCTTCTTCTTCTTCTTCTTCTTCTTCTTCTTCTTCTTTAATGCCTTCAATAGTGAAATACCGATGAATAGTGACGGTGCCAAAAAATTCAAAATTCCATCGACTTTTTTTTTATGAATTTCGCGTAATTCGATTCAATATTTTGATTCAATGCGTTGATTCAACATTCGATTCAGCTTTATGTAATCAATGGCATTCGAATTTTTTGATTCAACATTCTCACATAATTTGAGTTCTTGGATGCCATTGAAGAAGAAGAAGAAGAAATGCCATTAATGAGTTCTCACTTGAACTAAGAACTTCGATCCAAAAAACATGAAAAAAATTAAAAACTTGAATTCTTGAATGAGGAGATGAGGAAGATAATAAATTAATCTTGAATGCCATTGATTAGTTCTTGGATACTATTGAAGATGAAATGCCATTGAACCTGAATTAACTTGAAAAAATTTAAGAACTTGAATTCTTGATTGAGGAGATGATGAAGATGATAAATTAATCTTGAATGCCATTATGAGTTCTTGGATGCTATTGATGAACAAATGCCATTGACGGGTTATTAGATGCCATTGAAGAAGAAGAAGAAGAAGAAGAAGAAGAAGAAGAATTGAAGAAGAAGAACTGAAAAAGAAGAAATGAAGAAGAAGAATTGAAGAAGAAGAAAGAAAAATAATAATTGCCATTGATGGGTTCTTGAGTGCCATTGAAGAAGAAGAAGAAATAAAGAAGAAGAATTGAAGAAAAAGAAGAAGAAGAAGAAGAAGAAGAAGAAGAAGAAGAAGAAATAAAAATAATAATTGGGAAATAATAATGTTAAATTATTTTTTTTTTTAGAGTAGAAAAATAAAAATGATGTGGCAATGACGTGGCAATGACGTGGCAGCGCGTGCATCACACCATATTTGCAATGATTGGTCGTCATTTTGGGGGGTTTAATAATTCCACTTTAAAATAGTTCAGGGAGATAATAATTCCACTTTAAAATAGTTCAGGGAGGTAATAGGTCATCTTTAAAGGTTGAGTTTATAGTTGGGATTTGAGGTAAAGGTTGGGGGGAGGGGGTAACCGACCATTTTCTTGTTATAATAAATAATCTAATAATATTAATAATTTCTTAATATTATTTTTACGACTAGCTATTTAACTTTTCTACATTTTTTATTAATTCAAAATAATTAGCTAATATTTTACCTTTATATATTTGTATCTTTAATTTAATAAAATGCAATCTTATCCTAAATTTCTCCTAACCTACCCCTATCCTAAACACCCTTCCCCAACTGACCCACTAATCCCTTCACCACCCACATTTTAACAAACCCCCTCACATTCTGATACCAAAAACCATGTAGACCTAATACTATTGGCAACCAAAACTTTTCAGCAGGCATAACTATATACTATCCTATATATACAACACCTACAAGAAGAAAAGAGAGAACATATACAAAAATACAACACAGCAACAATGTTTTTTCTCTCCACAAAAATACAAAAAATCTTCAAACCAAAAACTCCCTCAAACAAAAACAAACGAAAATATACTCCCTCACGTATACCAACTCCAACAACAATATTCAGTCATATAAAATACTCCCTCACATTCTAGGAAAAACAGCAACCAATTAATCCTTCCATCCTATTTTGATGTTTATTCACAATTAATCCTCACTATTTTGTTTTTGGTTCAAAAATATCCTCCGTTAATTTTTTGACCCCTTCATTAATTTTTTGGCTCAAAAATACCCTTCTCTCTAAGTGAATGCCATCGGACATACCACATGGATAAAAAAATCCACTTAACCAGTCCATATCAGCATACACGTAGAAAATAACTCCATTTAATCCATCTAACGATCAACCTATTTTATTCTATTTAAAAACCCAACTCGACCATATTCAAAAAATTCAAACTAAGAGGCAAAAATCAATTTTTCAATTTTTTTATCATATCATCCCTTTCACCATATTTCATTTCATTATTAACATTTTTAAAGTTACGAGACTTACTCGAGCAATTCTTGACCTCATCAACTTATGGTTGTCCGACATTGCTGCTAAACTTTCCCTCTTCAAATTTTAATTTTGGCTTTGAATTATCATTCCTCTCACTACAATCAGGTTTCTCATTAGACTAATTTATATAGGACATCCGATAGCTATTCAAGCTCTTGAACACCGAATCGATTATTCAATGATCTAATTATTTAGGATCGACCCAATCAAACATTCATTCTTTTATAAAGAAAATGTTCTATTACCCCTCTAACCTTTAGTCAAAATCTCAACTACAAACTCAACCTTTACTGGAGTCCCATTACCCTCTAAATAATTTTTTTTGGTATTTAGTAAACCCTCAATTGTTAACATAGCATGGGAGTTAAGAACACCCTTAATAAACGCATTAGTTGAAGCATTAATAGTTTAAAAGCAATATTTTAAATGCCACGTGCATAATACACATCATTATTTTTAATTATTAAATAATATTGTCTTTTCTATTTTTTTTGTTCTTGTTGGAAAATAAGAGGAAGGATCTGGCCTTCTCTCTGTTAGCCTCTCCTTCACCTCCAAACGATAATTCTTCTTCTCCAATGCCAAATTAAATTTCAACCTCGAATCAATCTCACAATGAACAAATCAGGCTCTTGTCTACACCTATTTTTATTCTTCAATAACCCATGCCTAAACCCATAAAATCAAGAACAAACCGTATCAAATTTCACACTCGAATAGATCTGTTCCATTCATTTTTCAATGAATTTTGACAGAACTGGTGGATTTATGGTGAGATGGGTTTGTTTCGAACGTTTTCATCGCTATTTTGGTATTTTTGATCATTTTCTGGTGTGATTTGATCAAAAATATAGAAAAAGAAACTGGTCCTGATTAAATTTAAAAGGTAGGTTTGTCGGAGTTATTCCAATTATGTTTTCATCGCTACTTTAATGTTTTCGGTCATTTTCTGGCGTGATTTGGTTGAAAAAAGAAGGGAAAAAGAAGCTGGTGGTGATTTAGTTTTGGTGTTACTGTGTTGTTGGTTAGCTGCAGTGGGAGCAGGTTTAATCAAGTCTGAGGAAATTTTAGCGGGTGTAGTAAGGCATAGTTTAGCAAATAATATTGAATTTGAAGAGAAAAACTTCATTGCATTGATGAAGCTCTAGACGCTATATGTGTGTGTTACTTTGGAAGGGATCTGATTGAAGAAGATGATGAAAAATTGCTAATTAATTACCATGCTTAAATGATGCTAAGTAACAAGTCCTGGTGTAGTTCTACAACTGTTCAGATAATTACTTTTAAAAAAATGGAGAGGGCCCCAGTGCGTGTATACATGCATGGCTTCTTATTTGGTTTATATTGCCATGTCAACAATTGGGGGTTTACTATATACCGAAAAAACATTTAGGGGGATAATGGGACTCCAGTAAAGGTTGAGTGTGTAGTTGGGATTTCGATTAAAGGATGGGGAAATAGACCATTTTCTCTTCTTTTATGTCAACAATTTGAGGACCTGATTGTTTCCTCATCTTTTGTCTTGATCGATCCAAAATATCTGAACCCATCACATGAAAAATAAGAAATCAAATTCTTCAATTTGTTTTCTCTTGGTTTAGGTTTTTTGAATATGGGTCGGGTTAGAATTTTAAATAGAATAAAATCGGTTGATGATAAGATGATTAAATGGAGTGATTTTTCACGTGTATGCTGACATGAACTGATTAAGTGTTTTTTTTCACGTGGTGTATTTGGTGGTATTCCATTTGAAAGAAGGGTATTTTTGAGCCAAAAAATTAATGGAAGGGTATTTTTGAGCCAAAAAATTAATGGAAGGGTATTTTTGAGCCAAAAAATAAATGGAGGATATTTTTGATTCATTTTCAATAGTTCAGGGGTATTTTTGACACTTTTTCATAAATTTAATTAGTGATATATAGTAATATGAAATAATTAGTAAAGAAATTTTCTATTTAAGGTCTGTTTTTTCCTTTCATATATTTGTTTAATCGAAATTACATTGATTGCTTGTTAGGTTAGGCATATTATTTGATTCATCTAATTTTAAGGTCGGTACTGAAATATATTGTTACTTTCATATGATAACCATAAAGTTTAAGTCGTTATCACTGAGTTCATTAAAACTAAAAGATTTAAGTTTTAAGTTGAATACAATCAGTGAAGAGAAGTTGGACTAAAATGTGAATAAATAGTTGAATAATGTGTTTTTATTTAAACTCTCTGTTGAATTAAGCTGAAAAAAATAGGCAAACATTAACGCTTCATTGAATTCTAAGATTTTTTTTGGCATGAAATATTATCAAAAGAGTGGAGAGAATAATTCGTAAAGAATTAGATTAGGTTTTTGATCAAAAGAAAAACTAACTTTAATATAAGTGATAATTAATACCGAAGTCGAAAAGCACTATTACTGATCATTTGTTATAATAAAACTAACATATAATTTTGAAGTCGATCTAATTGGATTGAGCATACTTTAAACATATTAAATGCGTATTTAGAATTGAGAAATATGAGAACAATCCATAAATTCTTCAAAGACAAAAAAACATATCAAAGTTTGTGGTAAGGTTGGAAAGTACTGCCAGCGGTAATCCACGTAGTAATAAAATAAAGTAAAATAGTTAAATATAATTAAAATAAATAAAAAGTGGGATAAAAGTAACTACTAGTCTAATAAATGTTATACATCCAAAATATTAATCTAAGCCTGACATAAGTCATTAAAGCGATCATGCTAGAACCACGGGACTTGAGGGGTGCCTCACTTTCCCTTCGATTAATAGAATTCCTTATTTGAATTCTAGTTCATAGATCATGAATAAAGAGTCGTTTTCTTTTGATTAAGGATTCAGTAAGGTGACTTGTAGGACCCAAACTCAATTCCAAGTTGTGAATCTGTAAAATAAATAATTTTTTTTCAAAACATCACTTTAATTGGAAAACTTCATTTTTCTCTAAAAAACCAAATAGGGGATAGGGTAAAAAATAGGGGTGTGACACATAGAAAGACCATGATAAGTTCTTGAAAGACTAGAAGAAGCAGGGGCCCAATATTTTGAGATTAGAGAAAGCATACGCCAACTTGGCCATATCACACAAAGAGTTGAATGAGTCGTATGAGAAGATGAGGAGGAGAGAGAAGAAGAGAAACAAATTCTTCACCTGGATGTTGAAGGGTGTGAAATGGTTGTGGAATGTTTTAAAGCCTAAGGATCCACTCCCCTCTTCAATTTAAGTAGATGATGATGATGTTCTCGTATAGTGGTCTGATGATGTCGATACCAATGATGAAGGTGTAGATGATGAGGAGATCGAGAGTGAAGAGAGTTAGGGATGCAGATTTAGAGAGCAGTAATGAGGACACTGTGATTTTTTTTAGTTGGGGGTGCGTTATGTCTGTATTTATGTTATGTTTTATTTGGATAGTTGTGGTGTTTTTTTTAGATTTTTGTGTGTTGTTTTGGGACTTTGAATTATGTTTTTGAATATTATTATACCTTTTTCAAGCTTGGTTTTGTTGTTAAGGATATTGTGTGCCCTTGTCAGGCTTGCGCTTTATTTGGATTTTGCTGAATAAAGAGTCATTTTTCTTTTATTTTTATTTCTAGATTTTTTCTTTTAATATTCATTTTGGGTGATTCCTTCCTTGTGATATATTGAGTGAGAACATTCTTAAGGAAAAATCATAATTTTCGGGTGTTGGTGTCATTTATGCAGGGAAAGTCTGAGTAACCATAGTATTGTGATTATGGTGAAGTTTGATTAGCCAATTGTTGTGGTGAAGTCTGAGTAGTTGTAGCATTATTTCCCTAATTAAATCTTAAATGAGAGATTGTTGGATTCTGAAATGTGAATTGAGGATGCCCCATCTAAATTATTTTGCAAAAAACAAGCACATGGAAGTAAATGGTGTAACAATGCTTTGACTTATTTTGTGACTCTTAATTCTTTAGCTGGTGATAATGTGTAAAATGGATCCTTTTGTTCTTGTTTAGGAAATACAATTAATCTTTCTAGAATAGCTTGCATGCTATGTGTGGTGAGTGTTTGTTGAATAAGTCTTGTTCTTACTTTGTCATTTAGAACTTTCTCCGTTGGACTTTCAATGCTAATCTCGATTATACTCGATTGGTAAAATGATCTTAGCCCTTCTTTTTGACTTGTGGAAACCACTTTATCCTTAAGATCCTACCCGTGCATGAATGGTGTCATTAGTTACCCTTTTTGAGCCTAATGACCTTTCTTTGGCAACCATATTACAAGCCTTGAACCTTTTGAAAATTTTCCTCTCTTGGATCCTTCCCTCTTTAAAATTGTAATTTCTAACTTGGGGATAGAAATATAAGTTGGGGGTATGGTGGAACTTTGAAAAGGTGATCATTTGTCATGATTTTATAAGTGAGTGAGCTAGAATGAAGAAAGTAGGCACTTGTGTTGTATAACAATGAAGTGGTCAATGATCTAAGATTGATTTATATTGTGTTTCACAGATTTCAAGGAGGGTGTAGTCACTTTTATCCTAAAAATTTATCCTACCCTGCCCCAAACCTACCTTAAAATCTAGAAAAGTCCTTCGAGATCTTCAACCAAGTGTTTTTGAGTTAGTAGAGATCGAAAATATGGGCAAGCATATGTATGATACTTGTTTACATTAGAAATTCTTTATGAGTGTGTGTGTTTGAGAATTTATCCCTTGTTAAGTGTTGTAAATATTGTATGTTTTTGGGACTTCCTTTTGTGTGAGGGAATGTAAACTAAGATAGATTGGTGAAGTCGATATATTCCAAAAAATAGGGCAAAGGAGCATGTTTGATTGACTATTGATTATGAGTCACTTCATGAGAATTGGTTGTTGTTACTCGATCATTCTTGAAATTCCATTATGCTCTTGAAATATGCTTGTATTTGAGGGGGTTGTTTGATTAGAAACTCACATGCTTGTTGACTAAATGTTAGTACCAACCAAAGTCATAGTCGTTGTGCTCGTGTGAAGTGAAAGTGATGAATTTGGTATTGAGCTTAAATTGATAGCCTTATTGAGTTTTGATGTTGTTTTGCTTGAGGATAAGCAAGGTTTTTAAGTTAGCAGTGTTAATTAGTAGTGATTTCATCACTTATTTACATCTCGTTTCTTATGATCTTATGTTGTTAATTGATAATATGAGACTAATTATCCTTTAAATTGTACTAATTTCAAGTGCTTTTGGCTTTCTAAGGAAGTCTAACAAAAAGGAGTGAAATCGAAGCTAAAAAGAGAGAGAGTTGAAAAGAAATAACCAACAAAAAAATCTTATAAATAGTCCTCAGTACCGCTTAAGTGGCCTGAGGGCCACTTAAGAGACAGTTAATGATAATTCAAGGAGAACTTAAGTGCTAAGGCTAGTCTCTTTAGTGATCTGGTTAAACCATACAAGGATCGCTTAAGCGATCTAGTCAAAGTCAACGGAGTCGCTTAAGTGACCATTTGGAATACTTAAGAAAATCAGCCAAAGTCAATGGAGTCGCTTAACCGATCATTAGGATCACTTAACGAACCGATTGGGAAAATTTCAAGGGCAAAGCTAGAATTATATAAGGTTTGATCCCAATTCATCAAATACTCGATCCCAAGCCATTTCAAGGCATCTTTGGCATAATCTACAGCATTGGAGGCTAGGGTTTTTGATCCAACACCCTTGGAATTGAATATTGGAGTTTTGTATTGTCATTTTCTTAAACCTTTCTTCTTTTCTTGTTTTGCTTAGACTATTTAGGTGTAATTTAACTCTGGTATTTGAGTGTCATTGTTAGACATAATACAATACATGGGTATTAAGTTTGGGTTTTAATTCTACCTGTAATACCCCGCAAGATTCTAGATGAGTTTCCAGCTATTCGTCCAATGTTTAGAAGCTCCAAATCCATCTAATTTACACTAAGTAAAAGTGACATGGCCATTTTAATACATCAAGATTTTGAACATTTTATTTTTGGACTTCTTGAGCTTAAAATATTGGTTTATGAGTTGAAATATGTTCAGGGATATTAAAAGGGCAGGAGAGTTTTGGAATTTTCAGGAGGGGTTCGGGGTATTTTTGGACCACGGAGGTAGAATATCTCTATGATTTTAATGTGCCATGGAGATTGACCCTCCGTGATACATAGCGTGTCACAGAAGTTAGTCTCTGTGATACATGCCGTGTCACGGAGGCTGTGTAAATCCTGCAGCTTTATTTAAGGGGAGAGGGGAATCTTTTATCTTTTTCCCCTCTTCCTAAACGTCCAACTCACCCAAGAAGGGCATTATTTTCCCCATTCCTTGTCTGTTAACAACATAAAATCATTCCATTTTCCCAAGAATACCAAATTGAAAGCTTCTTCTAAGAATTCAACCATTCAAGGTCCCAATTCCAAGTTTTCATCAAGAATTCAAGTAACTTAGGTATGTGGGATATTCATCAATGGGTTCCTTCCACTCGAAATCCCTTGTTTTCAAGTATAAAAAACTTTTCCCCTTTTTCATAAAATTTTAATGTTAAGTATAAATTTACTAAATTTTCTCTTAATAGTTTTGAATAAGAACCAGGACATTGTGTTTACCCATGTGAATTATACTCTTTCATGCTTTATAATCTCAGTCATTCATGGCATGTTTAGTTGATACTATGTTAATCTATCAAGTTACGAATTAAACCATTTTTATATGGTGTCCTCATTAGTAAAACACACTTCAATACCCAAAATCATGATTTTCATCAGTTTGGTGATTATTTTATGTTTTGGGCCTCTGAATCATGAATTTCCTTATAGTGTTTTAAATGATGTTATTGTTTTTAAAGTATTATTCAGTGTTGGAGGGTTATAAACACTCGATACCTAGATGTTTATACATGTTTTTTATTTTAGGAAACAAGTCAGTCAAATCATGACTTTATTATCATATTCAGATTATCATATCCATGATGAGCAATTATCAGTTCTAATTCCAATTAACTTTAGTCAGTACCAGGGTCAGTTCAGTTGGGAGTAGGGTTTAGTACTGAGCAAACCTAAGGATGAAGGCTAACTCATTAGTAGAGAAATGAGACCTTTAGTAGTAGTCCCTAAGTTCTAGAACTACATAGCCATCGTAGGTTGTGAGATGTCACCCGCTAGTAGTGGAATAACACTCTCTTAGGGGTCACCCACTAGTAGAGGATTGATACCCTAGTCCTTCGAGATATCATATTAGTGGATCCACACAACCTGTGTTAGTACCTATGGCAAGGTATTGATACCTTTCCAACTAGGATTACAGGTTAGACCTTGATTAGCTCAGATTGGGGCATGTCGGTTACATGATACCTCCCATAATTTCAATTCAGTACTCAGATTATATCAGCTTAGCTTCACATGACCTAGTGTTTAGTTTATCAACTATTCAGTTAATCATTTTAACAGATTATTTTAGTACATGGTTTACTTGTCTTGCATTCATTTATATTTTCACGTATTCAAGCTTAGTATCTATACACTTTCCAGTTAGAACTTATCTCATGCACCAGTACATTTAAAGTACTGATTGTATACTCTTTTTTGTACTATGTTATTTTAACATAGGTTCAGACTCTTAGTTTTCCGATCGCCCTTAGTCAGTTCAGCACTACTCAACAGCAGTCATGGTGAGTCCTTATCCATCGAGGAAAAGTTATTCACAGTTATTTTTTAGTATTTTCCTTATCTTAGTTTGTCAGAGTTAGTTGGGGGCTTATCCAATCAACTTCTCATGTTTTAAAGGCTTTCAGATGTTCAAACTTGTTTTCGATTCTATTAGTAGTTTTAGACATGTGGGTATTGGTTTAGTAATTCATCTTGATAGAATTTTTATCTATTTATTTTTCACATATGATGCTTGTAGTATTATTTTATTCCTTGCTCACAGCAGGTACCTAATTATGGGTTCGATTGGGGTCACTTGTGGCCTTAAGAACCGTGTTACACTAGGGGGTAGCCTCGAGTCTGATCATGACAAAAATAATTATCAGAGCCTAAGGTTTTAAAGTATCCCAGGGTATCTGAAAGTCACATTAATTAGAGTCTTATGCATGGGTGCAAAGTGTGCCATACTTATGGGAAAGAGGCTATGAGACGTTGTAGGAAAGTTTTCATTCATTTAATATTCATGTCATGCAAAAAAGCGTGAGATCTATTGAATTCCTTTTTTCTAACTCATCCTTCATTCACTTAGAGAAAATGTCTCCCAAAAGAAATAATGAAAGAAGGGATAGGGATCAACCCGCACCACCACCTGTTTAGGAATACCCTCTAAATGAACATGTTTCTCATGCCGAATTCAGGATCACTTTCACTGTTTTGGCCAAGACTGTTGCTGCTCAAAATAACCAGAAGACTATTGTCCTAGCCAATCCAGTAGTGAGCATGGCAACAGCTAGGATCTGAGACTTTACTTGGATAAATCCTTCATTGATTTCTGAATTCAAGTCTGAGGAGGATCCACAGGAGTTTCTAGATGGTATGCAGAAAGTGAAAGATATCATAGGTGTTACTGCTAGTGAGAGTGTTGATTTAGCTGCTTACCAATTACAAGTAGTAGCTTATACTTGGTTCAAGTAGTGAAAAGAGGATAGAGGTGTTGAGGCATGACCTAGAAGAGTTCATTGTAGCTTTTTTAGATAGATTCTTTCTACTCAAGTTGAGGGAGGTCAAGGTACAGGAGCTTATAAATCTGAAGTAGGGTAACATGATTGTGAAGGAGTACTCACTCAAGTTTACCTAGTTGGCGAGGTATGCTCCGACTATGGTGGTTAATTCTAGGGCCAGAATGAGTAAGTTTATGTCTAAGGTTTCGAAAGATGTGGTTAAGGAGTGAAGAACAGTTATGTTGGTTAAGGATATGGACTTTTCTAGATTGATGGTGAATGCTCAGCAGATTGAGGAGGAAAAGCTTAAAGAAAAGAAAAGGGAGAATAAGAGGGGCAGGGTTGGTAGCTTTAACTTCTCACAGCAAAGGTCTGATAGCGGGAATTATTTTCAGTTTTTCTAGAAATCTTTAGTACCATCCCCATCTTTAGCCAATGCTCTAGTGCCTAAGTTCAGGCAAGAAAATTGGGATAGAGCGCTAGGCTCTAAGTCCTAAGACAGAATGAATAGTGGCCATACCAATATGCGTTGTAAGAGATGTGGTAGGAACCATCAGGGAGAGTGTCGAGTAGGCAGTGACATGAGTTTTGGATGTGGCAAGCCAGGCCACAGGATAAGAGATTGCCCAGCGGTTGCCTAGAAAGGAAAAGACTTTTGTCAACAGGGTCAGTCTAACTTTTCATCAGCTTTAACAGGTCGCCCAACTTACAAGGGTGTCACCTCCAGCGCCATCAGTGGGCAGCGTCACTTTCTTTTGTGACTCCCTAAATAATATTAGACTTTGGTGTTAGTCCTGAAATCTTAGCAGAACTCTTCTTAGTATCTACCCCAGTGGGTAGTTCTATTTATTGAAACCTAATTTTTGCCATCCACAACTGAATTTAATCCTGAGTTTCTGTGATTTTCAATAAAATTGAAATATTTATTTCATCTGAATAAGAACCTTTCAAAATATTTTTGTATGTAATTTTGTCATTTTAAGTAGCGATTATATATATTATCGTATTCGATTATATGGAATTTTATAATTTTTTTACTTAAATATTTATTTTACAAAATATTTGATTTTAATCAAGGCACATCTTGAAAATAAATTATAATGATTAAAATCTTGATTTAAATTAAATTTATTCTCAGACATAATTTATTTGGATAAATATGTATTTGATTTTATTAAATCAAGAAGCTCGGAATTGAACAAGGTATTAATTCATACCAAATGTTAATTGAATTTAGTCAATTTATTTAATTCGACCATAATTGGACTTAAATTGACCACAATTGCAATGCAATTGACCACAATTGCAATGCAATTGACCAATTGATTTTTAATTTAATCGAAAATAATATAAAATTGACCAATTCTTAAATTAATTGGGCAAACACACTAAATCTACACATTCTCTCTTTACCAGCCCAACAATTAAAAGCAACCAGCCCATTTTTTTTTTAATTTTTTCTTTCTTTCAACATCAGCAGCCCATTCTTTATTTAACCAAACTAGCCCAACATCATAACACAACCCGTCCCAATCCCCTTATCTTTTTAACCATTAACAACAACATACAAACCTGCACACACAGTAACATCATCGACAAACAGCAACAAAAATATCGATCAACACCAATGACCAATATTTCAGTCCAAAATCGACTTCGATGATCAAATCAAGCGAAACCCGACCCAAACTCATACACACATGTCTCACGTGATAGTACGACGAGGAAGGACCTTGAAGCTTCTAGAAAACAACTTAGGTGTCCTCCCTCAATGTTCAATTTTGTTATTCTTGGAATAGAATCATATGAATTTGTACATACTTGTGCTAATTCTGTTGGTTTTGGAGAATTATTCCTTTCCCCCCGATTTTCATGGATTGAATCCATTTAAATATCCTAAGTAAATCCAAAATTGGTACAGGTTGTTGTCTAGAAACCCTATCCAGAGCCCAAATATTCAAAAATCTCTCATTGTAAATTCCTAAAATACCCTGATTTAAATTTTTTACACATCAGTCGAAGCTCCAAAAGGGACCCTAGCTATTTCTCAATAAAAGACGGGGTTAAGAGAGCCACCAGGGTTTTTTTTGGAGAGCAAGGCAGAAGAAATTTTTGGAGCAAACAGTTCTTTTTTTAGTAGAAACTTCTTTTTCTTCCCTCTTTTTAAAAGAATTGGTCGGCTAATCAGAGTTTCCTGGGTGGATAATGCTTTTTTTTTCAGCAATGGCATTCTGACAAAGCTCGTTATTCCATTTTGCTGCTTCAAAAGAGGTAATTTTTATCCTTTCAGTTTCCATTTCCCCTTTCTTCTCATTATTCTAAAGTCGTAGTAGTTTTCACAGTAGCTTTGCGTGCTGGGTTTGCTTGCTATAGAAAGCCTTGGAGGCTATAGGATTTTGTGATCATTATGTTATTTTCGTTGAGTCAATATTCTTACCATAGTTTTCTGGATTACTATTTAGTTTCTGTTGTCATCGATTTAACATTCTGTTCGCCTGTGGTCTTATTATTCATGTTAACGTCATATACTTGTAATTGTTTGATCCATTTGCAGTCCATTAAATAAGGGGGCAGTTGTTCATGCTTGAATTAGGTTCATCCTTATTCCATGTCATTTGTTTTACTTTTTAAATAGAAATTTGGTGTTATTGTTTTGATTGGGTTCATATTTTCTCCATAGATAAATAGCATTTTCAGTTTGTCTATACTTTAAATATGATTCTATTCCCTAAAGACATTATGTTTCTTTTAATTAAAAAAATCCTTCATATTTATTGGCCTCTTAAATTGCATATACTTTCTCTTTGTAAGAATGGTTGTATCTTGTTGAGTCCCAAATGTCCTGTTATGAGCTCTTTTGGTTACTTTGATTGCATTAACATGTTAAAAGAGTTTGAAACAACCGCATCTTAATTCTTAGAAATTGCAGTCTTCATTTCTCATCTCTTAGAAATTATAGTCCTAGGTCTTCATTGGGATGTGCAAGGATTTCAATTTTCTAGATTATCATTTATCTTCAGTATGCCTTGTTTTTGGTAATTACGTACATTTAGTCTATAATCTTGGATGTTAGATAATTATTGGCCGTTCGAACAAATTCTAATCTTTTTTTCTTTTCTTTCTTGTTTTGACATGCAAAATACCGAGTCCAAAGTGGACTCTTCCCATGTGCATTTCGAATGATGAGCTATGGTGGTTCATTTCCCTTTTGAGTTGCCCTCTCAAATCCATCCAATGAGATTGATTTTGAAGAACGAAGTTGTTGTCAATGGAAGAAAGGGGCCGAAAACCCATTATTGATGTAGCTAGGAGATTTGACAAAATCTTACTTTTATTGGTTTATTTGTCGTTAATAATTTTAGTTATTTATTCATTCATTCATTTAGGCCTCGAAGCCAAAGTTGTAAATTTAATACCAGTGAAGCGAATTTTGGGCCAAAAGGCTCGAAAGCATAGATTAGGACAGGTGAAAATGGGTCAAAATCCCAAATAAGATTAGGACAGGTTTTGTTGATTTGGCTCTGATGGCCTAAGTTTTTTACTTCCCCCTCCCTTTCCCCTTTTATGTGTTTATTTGTCTTTCATTTGTTTAGACTTAGTTAAAAAACCCTACTAAGTCTTCAAAACAGTTTACACAAATCATTTTCCTAAAATCAATCACTTTTCAACAAATCAATCTTTGTTTTAAGTTAGTCAAAAGATGTTTTCAAATAGTCCGAATAACCGCAAGTTAGCAGATGTTTTAGGTGCCTAAAACGTTAAGAGGAACCGCTTACTCAGAATCTTCAAAACTTAAATGATTTTTCTTTTTTGAATATTTTAAATTAATCTATAAAGGTTTCTTAATTCCTTTTCAAAATTAAGTGGAGACTCTTAAAATAGTCAAAATTTCTATCAAAACAAAAATGGCGACTCTGCTGGGGACCTTGAAATATGTTCTAACCAAATGTTTGATTTCGTCTTTTGATTAACTGTTTATGTATTTATATGTTTTGATTTTTCGGTATTTAATTATTGCATCTCATAGCATTATCCTGCATTGATTAAATTTTTTTGAGGCTTCATGGATGTCTCGGCCCCTGTTGTTCAATTCCAAATAACGTGTTGGAAATATGATGATTTATTAGCATGTGAGTCCTCTGATGGCTATTCGTATTTCCAAAGCCAAGTCTTCCACTTGGGGACCTGGTTTAAACCCACTCTAGACACCCAGGATAGAGCTAAACCAAAACCCTATTTTAGGAATTAGCCTAGTATGACCCAATACCCAAGGGGGGTATTGGGCCGATTAGAAAACTTGCTCTGCGTTTATTGACCCCCAGTCAATTACAGATGAATCATATTTATGTGTTGAAGAAATATATATTTATTTAATCCAATCCATTATCCTTTGGGGTGTCGTGAGAAAGCTTGCTTTACTTACTTTCATGTAAGGATGCCTCAATCATACACCGATTGAGAAAGGAATTGAAGCAAGCCACGCAAGAAATTGATCAATTTGGACAGTTGCGTCTAGAGTAGTTGTACGGAAATCGCTTGATCATCAACAGATGTCACCAATGACTAAAAGTGGACAAAGCTAAGAGACTGAAGGCTGATAGAAGAGCATTGAGGAACTAGTATTTCCTACCCCCTGCGCGGGATGTTATTCTTTTTCTCTTGTTATTTTTCCCTTCCCTAAAGATTGTATCCCTTTTGTACAACTCTTGTAGGCATTTATGCTATTTATTTATACCTATGAAGGTTTTTGGGGGATGATAGATTAGTTTAAAAAAGCATATACTTCCCTCAAATACGTTAGGCTAACCCTTGGCTCAAAAGGGTCACCCAACTACCTTATGTGTTTATATCCGTTTTTTTGAATCAATGACAAGTTTATCCACCATGTTCATGTGGATCAATTTTTCTATGACCAAAACAACTTTATGTGGTTATTTCTTGTCAAGTATCTTACATTACTTATAACATATGAAAACTAACACATCTGCCTTAGAGTTATTTTACTTTACAGATAATAGAAAACTACTCCATGTTGAAATAAGCTGGTAGCACATCCTTACTTTACTCGGACAAAAACCATAAGATCTCATCCCTTAATCATCATTCAAACATAACTGGAAGTGATGAAGAAAATGCATTGACCATCAGGGACAATGTAATAACGAAATAAAGTGAGATGATTGCTCAAATCGCGAGAAAATTGGAAATGCTTTAGGAAGAGATGAATTGTATTCGAGACTTGGCTAACCTGGCCATCACTGTCAATTCTCCCGCTCTGGGAGGATACGATACTCTTCTCCAGATCCCTTCCCTCAGTACGCCTATTCTCAGGGACCATCCAAATAACATATTGTCAATTTCCGCTCCTTAACTTGTCCAAAACACTAATCGAGAAAATAACTCAGATGCTTACTATCCACAAAATCCATCCCTAACCCCACAAAATCCGTTTCCAAATCCACAAGATTCATTTTTGAATCCCTAAAATCCATTTTCAAACCCACAAAACCCGCTTCCAAATCCACAAAATTTGCTTCCAAATCTAAAAAATTCGCTCCCAAACCCACAAAATTCGCACCCAAATCCACAAAGTCCACCCCAAAATCTACCAAATCCATCTTTGAATCCACAAAATTCATTTCTGAATCTGTAAAATCCTTCTCAGATACCACCAAACTACTCTCAAATTCCACAAAACTTTATCAATGTCCAAAATGTCCTCTCCACCTACCAACCAACCTCTTCTCATCCTCAAAAGCAATCTACCCTTCCAAATCCTCCTCATATCATCATATCCCCCGACATCTGCAATTCCTTTCCTAATCCTAAGATAGACCATTATAAGGAGAAGGAAAAAGGGTGAAGGACCGAGTATGAAATAAAGTTTCTAGCTATGAATGAATAGATTATGATGATCAAGGAATCTCACTAGGTGAGGGACAATTATGGTCTAGGTTACGATGATCTATGTGTTTACCTAAAGTAGATCTACCAGAAGGATATAGGGTCCTAAATTTGAAGTGTTCGACGGTACTGGAAATCCAACGGCCCATGTGAGAAGGTATTATGATCAAATGGTGGGGGTAGGAAAAAATGAGGCATTATTGATGTGCTTGTTCAGCCGGAGCTTAAGCAGCAAAGCCTTAGGTTAGTTCACATCTCAAGAACTGAAAAGATGGACTGGTTGGAAGGCATTGGCTAAAGCTTTTCTTGATAGGTTTGCATTTAACATTGAAATAGTCCTTGACCGATACTCATTAGAATGGATCAAGCATAAGAATGATGAGTGTTTCCAAGACTATGCCTTTCATTAGACGAAGAAAGCTGCCAAAGTATAACCTTCTATGTCTGAGGAGGAAATGGTATTGATTCTCTCTCACGCTTAGGAGGGAGAATTTTACACTAGAATGGTACCCGCAGTTAGGGTAACTTTAGCAGATTTGGTAAAAATTTAGGAATCGCTAGAGGAAGGCATTCGAATGGGAAATATAGTTAAAACCCCAACATCATCTGAATCTTCTGCATTCTCAAGGAAGATAAGAGATGATGTGACTACGATCTCTACTAATTTTGTGTACAAATTAAAAAAGGAATTCAAGCCAAGGAATATTCTTTCCTCACTTCCATCATCAAGTTTTCAGCCTGTATTCTACACCCAATCCCAATACCAAGCTCCACTTCCAAATATTTTACGCCAGTACTAAGTTTCGCAGCCAAATTATCAGTCTCATGTTCAAACTACTCTTCCAAACAACCAAATAAACATCCAAGCGCATCCAAACTATCATCAAGTACCTTCTCCCGCTAATCAAAATCAGTATAACCCCTAACGTCCAAACCTAAAAAAAAGACCTCCCCGAAACTTCACGTCACTGGCTGAAAGTCGCACCCAACTCTTTGGGAGATTTAAGGATGCCAGTCATTTACATCCTATCCATCCAAATCTTATCAATCCCAACTCTCTATTTTATCATGCCGATCAAAACTATGCTTATCATTCAGGAGCGGTGGGGCACATCACTGAGGATTGCATTAGCTTAAAGCATAAGATTCAAGATCTGATTAATCAAAAGGTCATCACGCTTCAGTCGTCAACACCAAATGTCAACAGTAATCTATTGCCTAATCATAAGGGAACTACAATTCACATGATCAAAATAGCAAAAGAATGGCTATCTAGCAAGACTATTACTAAGGTTGATTCGCAAAATTCCAAAAAGACAAAAGAAGTAGAAAAGATAGAGAAAGTTATGGCTACTTTGAGTGTTTTGAGTAAGAATTTAGAAGGAACCATTGAGCCTATTATGGTCCTAGAAAAAACATCTAAGTATGGGTTAGGATACCATCCAATAGAGGAGGATAAGATTGAGGATATAAGTTAAAGACGAGTCTTCCTAGGCCCTTGCCACTCCTGCACCAATCATTTCCCCTGCGTGAGATGTCAAATGATGATGGTCTTAGGAATGGGATAGGAAATTTGTTTAAGGGATGCAATGTTGTACCAGAAGATTTCTCAAAGTCCAGTAGGGTGAAAAGGTTGCACCAGGAGAGGCTTTCCAAAATTGGACCTCCACTCCATTCATACCTCGTCGCCCGTCATGATAGATAAAAGGGCAATTACTAGTAGTTTTAAAAAAATGGTGATGCTTCGGAGGAGGCTCCATGATCCACCTTTTTATGCCTTAAATTTTTATTTCTTGTTTTATAGCTTTCAAAAAGGCATGGGCCAGCATTTTTGTGGGTCATGAGCCATAGTTTTTATTTATTTTCCAAAAGGCCTCTCTTCATTTAAGAATTATTTTTGAAATATGATTATAGTACTGTCTTTTATTATCTTGTTATCAGCTAACTTGGTTTGTTTCAGAAGGGTAATTTAAAGCCTGTCAATGTTGTATCATGTCAAGGGTTAGACGAACAAAGCAAGGGGAATGATGATGAATAGAAAAAGGTGATGAGGAGCACTTAGTGGAAGATATAGAGGAATTTGAAAACTAAAAGAAGCCAACCTGGAGGAGCCCTAATCCTACCTGAAATTGATGTTCAAGAGTGGACCAAACCAATCAATTATGATGCGTTAATGAGAAACTGTGTTTGAAAGATGTTTTAGTTTTTATTTACTTGGCTTATTCGTAATCACCTTTATGATACTATCTATTTTATGATGTGTAGTTACCTAGAATCCCTTCCTTTCATGTACGAACTACGTTTAACCTGAATTCCTAAAAAAGGGATACGTTGGTAGCCTAAGTCGGCTTTGGTCTACCCCTTATGATAATTTATCCATTCCCTATGTACGACTACGTTTGACCTGAATTCCCAAGAAAGGGAAATGTAGGCGGCCTAAGTCGGCTTTTGTCAACCCCTTAGGATAATTTATCCCTTCCCTTCATGTATGAACTATGTGATGACCTGAATTCCTAAAAAAGTGATACATAGATAGCCTAAGTCGACTTTAGTCAACCCCTTAGGATAATTTATCCCTTCCCTTTATGTATGAACTACGTGATGACCTGAATTCTCATGAATGAGATACGTAGGCAGCCTATGCCGTCTTCGTTCAACCCATTAGAATTTTATATGTATCCCTAGTGTTGTCCTGAACTACGTTTGACCTGATTCCTGCTTTAATGGGATATGTAGGTGCCCCAATGGCTCGGTCATATTAACCCCAAGAATTAGAAACTGGGGTTGAATTTTTTAGAAGGAAGCTCAAAAATTCACAGGAGAAAGATCATCATCTAACAAAGAGAGCAAAGACCAATAAAGACTTCGAATCCTCTCGAGTTGAGATCATCTCAAACAACTTTAAATTGGGGCAGAAATTTTGAGAAGGTCCTCAAAATTTTCCCTAATATACTAGAATATATTTCAAATCCCCTGCAACAGAGGTCAAAGTCAAGTTTTGGAAATCACCAGTTGCGACAAAGTATAGATAGACTAAATCTCCAGCTATGATAGAACTTCTAATAGAGAGCCTTAATGATTTTGTATCCCTAGAAATCCTTCGTTAAAAGTCAGACTTAATCAGGACCAAGAGGAAGACGTTCGTCGGACTTGTACATGACATGACTGGCAGATATTTTCCAAAGCTTTTCCAGAAATTAGTAAAACTATTTTCTAAAATTAAGACGACTTTCAAAAGTCTATACATATCTTTTACCTAGTGATTGCCTAGGAATCTATTGGAACGGGGAGTCAGGGTGGAAGTTCCAACATGACGAAGTACGTAAAAGATGACGAGGATCAAACCAAGATCAAAGAAGGTCAACACGGAGTAGTTTCACTCAAAACTAATCAATTTTTCTGTGGATGCAGGGATCATTACACAAAAATAAGAGTCTTTTTCAAAAATCCCCGAGCAAGTTGGGAGTCACACGAGAGCGTATAATGCTCAAGAATGATATTTTTAGGTACCCCAAAAATGGGTTTAATACCCATTTATCGAGGGCCTTTAGAATTATCTATCTCATTTCTTGAGATCATGAAGGACAAATAAAGATGTCTTATCTTCTTTATGAATATTGTATTAGAATTTTTCTAAAAAGTAGTCGCTAGCGAAAACGACTTTGTGTCTACTAAATATTTACCTTGAGTGCAGGTACATTCAAGGGAGTTGGCACAATAAATAAAACAATCAAAGGATCACTCAATAGGAGGAAGAGCAGAAAGTCATCCACAAAATTTACCTTGAAGTAAAGCAAACGATATTTGAGTAATCCCCAAACAAGGGGTTTTCCCTATTTACTTGTATCCGGTGGATTTGTTATTTAATCATTTCTTCAAAAAGAGAAGATTAATAAAAGAATAAACCATTGAAATTATGATGCTCAGTATTTGTCATTAAACTATCATAAAGCTTTACTTTGGTCGCTAGTGAAAGCGATATTGTGTCTACTAATTGTCTACCTTGAGTACAGGTACATGTAGAAAGCAAGACGCAAATAAACGAACTCAGGTGAAACTATTTTCAAATCACCAGAAGAACCATTTCATATTATCTCATTACCGAGAGGGCCATTGTATATAATATCTGTTGACACGCAAGACATAAATGATAGCGTCGAGGATATCATTAGCATTCAATATCTGTTGACTTATGAGACACAAACGCTGGCATCGAGGATATCATCAACATTCAATATCTGTTGACACACAAGACATAAATATTGGCATCAAGGATATCATCAACATTTAATATTTTTTGACATGTGAGACACAAATACTGGCATCGAGAATATCATCAGCATTCAATATCTGTTGACACATGAGACATAAATGTTGGCATTGAGGATATCATCAGCATTCAATATTTGTTGACATGCAAGACACAAATACTGGCGTCGAGGATATCATCAGCATTCAATATCTGTTGACATGTAAGACACAAAAACTAGCATAGAGAATATTATCAGCATTCAATATCTGTTAACACACGAGACACAAATACTGGCATCAAGGATATCACTATTATTTAATGTCTGTTGACACGTGGGACATAAATGATGGCATTAAGGATATCTCATTATTTTATGAATCATCATCTGAATGCATCAAAAGTAAGTGATTCAAAGGGACATCTTTTAGTCGCTATCTAAAAGCGAACGACATATGAGACTTCCTAGAAATCGATAATATGAGGGTTATTTATAAGTCATATTATTTGAAATGGGATATTTTGTAAGATTAACTATGAGTTTATAGCCCATAGTTTATTCGTAAGCCACAACAACATCCTAACCAAATAGTGTGCAAGGTTACCCAAAAGTTGATAGTCCGAAGGTTATCCGTAAGTCACAACTAAATCCTTACCATAGAATATGCGAGATTGTCAAATTTATAAGTCCAAGGGTCTCTATAAGCCATGTTATATCCAAGATCAATGATGTGTAGGATTACCTAAGGAATAGTAATTTGAGAGATATCTATAAGTCATATTATATCTAAGGTCGGATGATGTGTAGGAATATCTGAGAACTAGCGATTAGAGGGATATTTGTAAGCCATCTCTTATCCAAGGTCGGATACTATGCAAGATTATCTAAGGGCTTAAAAATTCATAGGATATCTGTAAGTTGTCTCGTGTCCAACATAAAATAATATGCAAGATTATCCGAAGATTGTCTATTCAAGAGAAATCTATAAGTCGTATCAATACAAAAGATGCGTAAAACTTACCCGAGATCATATGCAAAGAATCATTGGAACTAATCAGAGAGGTTATCATGCAACAAGCATTATAGGTAACCAAAGGGTCACCGCATCAGCAGAAGATTACGCAATTGTAGGGACCGTTCTGCATAAAGTGTCGTCGGTGTCCAAAAGGGCCACCCCACTTTGAAAACATATTCAATCGACAAAGGAGCTAATTATGCAACAACCAAAATAGTTTTTGTATCTGTTATTGTGAGTTATTTCCTTACAAACAGGTACATGAGAGGATGATTTTTCTTTTTAAATAACAACTTCCGTGGAGGTATGGTAAGAAACTAAATACCTCTTTCATGAATTATGCTTATTACTAATAATTTTATTTGAGTTATTGTCGAGAGCATCCAAGAGGATGAAAATCTCAAATCAAAACCATAGGTGTGGACAACTCCAAAAAGGACCCAGCACAATGTGGAACTCTTTCTTAGTATCAAAAGGGGACATAGTCTCAAGAGGGACGTCAAACTCTTTGGACGAGAGCTAAAGGATGATCTCCACTACCATCCAACCATACCCATGTTAGAAGGCATGTGGGAATTTTTGAGATATATTGATTTCAGCTTCACCTTCGGTATATTTCTAAACTCATACCGAGGGTAAACTTCACTTTCTTTCAAATTTGAGTGATAGTGCACCTAAAGTTTTGGAAATTATGTCCAGGTAAGTTCTTACCTATGAATGTGAAGAGCTCCAAATTCATGGTTAAGAAGTTACAAGCCTCTTTTTCATAACTCGAACAACTTTTCACTCATTCTGAACAAAGATCGTCTGAAATAAAAGACTATTTTTTCTACCGATTGAGTCAAACTACAAGCAGTTTGATTTCCTGAGTCTCGGGGATATGTAGGCTGGGCTCTATGTAGAAAAGTTGACTACATTCTAACCTCCCCTATATCCTTTTATTCCCAGCTTTTTAATTTCATCAAAAACTCTAAAACCGAGAGAGCTAATGAATTTTTTTGAAAATCGTACTTTAAATCCAGCTTTATGAGCTACAAGTGGCCTTAATTCTATAAAACCTGAGATATGTAGGAAACCTGATACCGAGGTCCGGCCATAACTCTATGAAACTCGTGTGAAAGTCAATCTCTTTCATATTCGAATATGTGGTCGTATAAATTTAGGAACATCAATCTCCCTTCGCGCAGGGTTACTTATATCCACCCTACCCAAAGGGAGTGGGCAGTTGTTGACACCTAATTTTCCTGAGTTTTTGTGATTTTTAATAAAATCAAACTATTTATTTCATCCCAACAAAAACCTTTCAAAATATTTTTGTATGTAATTTTGTCATTTTAAGTAGCGATTATATATATTATCATATTCGATTATATGAAATTTTCTAATTTTGTTACTTAAATATTTATTTTACCAAATATCAGATTTTAATCAAGGCTCATTTTGAAAATAAAATAATGATTTAAATTAAATTTATTCTCAAAAATAATTTATTTAGATAAATACGTGTTTGATTTTATTAAATCAAGAAGTTCAGGATTGAACGAGGTATTAATTCGACCTCACAAAATTGCTCTAGCTGAGCTTAATGAATTAAAGGATTAGTTGAAAGATATCTTAGATAAGGGTTTTATTAGGCCTAATTTTTCTTTGTGAGGTTTTTTCATGCCCAATAAAGATGGTTCCCTCAGAATGTGCATTGACTACCATCATTTGAACAAAGTTACAATCAAGAAAAAGTATCCTCTCCCTAGGATTAATGACTTATTCCATCAACTTTAGGGTGCAAGCTATTTCTATAAGATAGACCTCAGATCGAACTATCATCGGTTTAAAGTTTGAGAGTGTGACATCCTGAAGATAAACTTCAAAACTTGGTATGGTCAGTTTGAATTTCTAGTTATGTCTTTTGGACTAAAGAATGCTTCTGCAGCTTTTATGAACTTGATGAATAGGTTATTCAAGGAGTACTTGGACATGTGCGTCATAGTCTTTATAGATGACATCCTCGTCTATTCTCATAGAGAAAGTGATCATGCAGACTATTTAAGGATTATATTATAGACCCTTAAGGATCACCAGTTATTCACTAAGTTCATCAAGTGTGAATTCTAGTTATAATTAGTAGCTTTCCTTGGTCACATCATTTCTAGTGATGGTATTTTAGTTGATTCTCAAAAGACTAAAGTAGTGAGAAACTATCCTAGATCCATCTGTCTATCAGATATCAAGAGTTTCTTGGGTTTATCTAGTTACTACAGACTGTTTGTTAAAGGATTTTCTTTTAATTCTTTTCCCATGTCTTGATTTACTCAGAAAAAAAGTCTAATTTCAATGGTCAAATTCCAACGAGAAGAGTTTTTAAGAGTTGAAGACTTGACTTACTTCTGATCCAGTATTGACTCTACCAGATGGTTTAGATAGGTTTGTAGTTTATTGTGATGCTTTGAGAGTTGGTCTTGGTTGTATATTAATACAGCAAGGTAAGGTCATAGCCTATGCCTCTAGATAGCTGAAACCCTATGAGAATAGTAACTCGACCCATGATCTTGAGGTGGCAGCAGTTGTCTTGCCTTAAAGATTTGGAGGCATTACCTTAATAGGGAACATGTTGATGTGTTTACTGAACATAAGAGTTTATAGTATTTTTTCACTCAGAAGGGTCTAAATCTTCATCAAAGAATGTGGCTTAAATTATTAAAAGACTATGATATGAGTGTGTTGTATCACCTGGGTAAGGCCAATATAGCAGCTGATTCCCTTAGTTGATTGTCCATGGGAAATGTTATGCATGTTAAGAAGGATAAGAAGGAGTTAGTCTTTGAGGTTCATCACTTTCTAGATTATATGTTTGGTTGGTTGATTTGGCCAAAGGTAGTATAGGGTTTAGAATGGTTCAGAATCTTTATTGGTTGTCAAAATAAAAGAAAAGCAAGACTGGGATCCTATTTTGGTCAAGTTGAAGGAGGCATATTGGGATCTCCCAAGAGGGAAATGGTATGCTTTATTGTCAGGGCAAGTTATGTGTTTTGAGTGTTGATGGTTTGATAAAACAAATATTAGAAGAGGCAAATGGTGTGCGATATTCTATTCACCCAGGGGACACTAAGATGTACCATAATTTATGGAAAGCCTATTGGTAGAATGGTATGAAGAAAGATATTGCAGAATTCATGGCTAAGTGTTCGAACTATCAGCAGGTTAAGGTTGAGCACCAAAGTCCTAGTGGTACTCTTTAGGATTCCAACATCCCTACTTAGAAGTGGGAGGTGGTGAACATAGATTTTTTGACAGGGTTACTTTATATACTTTGTCAACATGATTCTATTTGGGTCATTGAAGATAGAATAACCAAGTCACCCCATTTCTTGCAAGTTCATACTTTGTATTAAGCTGAGGATTATACTAGACTCTATCTTAAGGAGTTGGTAAAGCTACATAGGGTTCCATTGACCATCATTTCTAATACAGGTACTCCATTTACCTCTTACTTTTGGAATGCTTTTTATAAGATTCTTGGTACCCAAGTTTATCTTAATACAACTTTTCATTCTCAGATAGACGGTCAGGCAGAGAGGACTATCCAGGAATTAGAGAATATGTTGAGGGCTTATGTTATCGACTTCAAGGGTGGTTGGGATGATGATTTACCTTTGATTGAATTTACCTACAACAAGAGCTATCGCTTCAGTATTCAAATGGCTCCCTTTAAGGCTATCAATGGAAGAAGGTGTAGATCTCCTATTGGTTGGTTTGAAAGAGGTGTGAATGCTTTGATAGGGAAAGATTCAATTTTTGAAGCGATGGAGAAAGTTTAATTAATTGGAGAAAGGCTGAAGATAGACCAAAGCTGATAGAAATGCTATGTTGATATAAAAAGAAGAGATCTTGAATTTTATATTAGTGACTTAGTTTATTCAAAATTTCACCCATGAAAGGGGTGAAGATATTTGGTAGAAAAAGAGAGCTCATTCCCCGCTATGTTGTCCTATACAGGATTTTGAGCCATTTTAAGAAAGATAGTTTATGAGTTAGTGTTGGTCACAGAATTTACAATAGTGCATCCGGTGTTTCATGTCTCCTTGTTAAGGAAATGTATTAGTGACCCATCTTCTATTGTTCCTTTTGAGAGCGCGGATGTGAAAGATAGCCTTTCCTACGAAGAAGTCCCAGTTGAGATCATTGATCATCAAATTTGTAGGTTAAGTGATAAAAAAGTGATGGGTGGTGATTTTACCACTCATTTGCACTCATTATTCATGCACATTTCCTTGTTTGAACAAATAAATGAGACAAATTTATGGTTAGATGCACTAATATCTACTCTTTGCAGGAATAAAGTTGAGAAGGTCAAAAGATAGGGATTGGAGCGTAAAATTATCAAAAGGGAGCAAGAAAAGTCCAGCTGAAGACTTGGAGTAAAAGAGCCTCAGGTACTTCGGTCGCAGTCTTTCAACCGCAATCGTGGAGGTCAAGCAAAAGTCTTACAAACACTGTCATTGATGTTAACCACAGTCGTATATCCACGATCACAGCCAGACTTATGCGATCGCGGCCCAGCAGAGGAAATTAGTCCAAGGGCAAGTCTATAATTGCACATGCTAATCCCAAATTGAACAAAATAACCCAAAACCCTTGATTGGAAATATTTCATCTTCCCTAATTTTTTAGGTTTAGCTCTAGACTTCATACCCTTCATTTTTGGAGAAGAAAATATTGTATAAATTTTGGATGAAGAATATATTGGAGACTTTACAAGTGGTAGATTTGCTCACTTACATTGTTGATATTGTAGGAGAGCCAAGTTTTAATGGAGATTACAGGTATATCTATGCTTATTTATCTTATGTGTAGCTAAATCTCCCTCTTGGGGTTATGTGCGAATAGGGGTTTAAATATGTGTGCGTTGTTATTGTTAGCATCTATTTGGTAATTTATGTTTATGGGTTTTATCATTGCTATTCTATTTTGATTGGGATTTTATGGATGAAAGACCAAAATACCCACATGGGTTTGGTGAGTGAAAGCTCCAAGCTCTAGAAAGTTCAAGGCCATCTTTGAATAAATGTTTTTGGGTGAACATTGGGAATCCATATCATCCTCGAAAGAGGGATGTGGAGACAAAGCAATGATAGACAATTATGTGTGTAGTTTGCTAAGTTTGCACTATATTATACATAAGGGTGAATGTGAGGTTGACTATGCCATGGGTATCATCCTAGAAATAGGGATGCCTTTGTTGAAAGACTAGCATCAAAATCTATAACCAAGCCTACCCATATTTGACTTACTAAATTAATGTTGATTATTAACACCCATATGTCACTCCCTTATTAATGCATAATCCCGAGATCCATGCCTAATTTTTAAAACTCTAATTATTCGTAGCCTCAAATTTATACTAGAAAATCCTAAAAAGAAATACTAGTGTAGGATCCTATCTCTCCCATTTTATCTTTTTGTACCATTTGGTTGAATTTAACTTGTATTTATCATTTCAAATTAATTTGATCACCACTCACATGTTCCTCATAGATTCGACCCCAACTCCAAAGTTGGGTAAATATATCGACGATGACTGACATACACTTAATTTGACGTGTAAGCTGAGCGCTATCAAAAATGGCATCATTGCCGGAGAACAATTTGCCATATTAAGTTAGTTTGCAATTTTAATTCACTAGCTTGAATTCAAGCTTGTATATAAGTGTTTGTGATTTTCTTTGTAGGTAGATTTAAATTTATTTTTACTTTTCTCTATAGCATCTTTGAACAAATATGAGTTGGATAGTTAAAGGTCCTATCTTAACCACCAATGTTCATATTATGGCGGATCACACTTTAGGAGAGATTGTAACTGTGCTCTACGGGGAGAGACAGAATCATCACCTCAATTCGGTTGAGAGTACGGTTGTCCTTTGTGTGGTAATCGAGATGGACATTGGGATGATTGTCCAAATGCCCCCTATTATACTAATCAAATTGCTAGTTCTTCTTATGGTATTAATAGGTATTGTGATGAAAAGAAGAAAGAGTAAGATACCGGGTCCAACAGCCGTGACACAACGTTACTAGCCATTTTGGATCTGTTAGATGCAACGGTGGAGAACCTATAACACATACATCAGGAATGGACAAGTGTCAATAAGGAGGTGATGAGCAAAGAATAAAAGCTTGAAACTATTATTACCATGCCCATTGCCCAAGAGGAGGTATGTTAAAAACAGAAACCAAGCTATGATGATGATCTTGGTAGTGAAGACTCCTCAGAGGCTTCCTAATCATCTGACTCATATGAGGAAGATAAAGATAAAAAATAAGACGAATAAGCTTAGAGTTATGAGAAGAATCTAAGCAAATCTATTACAATAACTCTAGATTATTTAGGGATGAATATACTTTGGAGGAGTCTAATCCAAAATTAGGTGTTTGACATTGTTCAACCCACTTTTCAACATTAGGCATAGAGGATGTGATGAGGATCCACCCCTTTGAACAAATAAAGGATTGTGGGTAGGCGGAGTCTGACTCTTATATTTTGGAGTTTGAAATTCCAAGGGAGCCCATGGAACCCCATCCATCAATGGCCAAGGAATTCAATTTCCGGTGTAAAAGGAATGGCCTATTGATGTACAACTTTTTACCCACAGAGCCAATCTGGAAGATTGATGTAAAGTTGGGTAAAAAGTTCAAGACTTCAAAATGGCGAGATCGAGGGTTGCTCTCCATTCCCTCAAATTTTCCAAGTTTTATCTTGGAAAATTTAAATCTTCTATCCCTCTATTGCCCATTATATATTGAAGGAAAGCAGGGATAGAGATTCGAATTTTCTAAGTGGAAACATAAAAAAAAATAGTAGAGGCATCGTGCTATGATGTTAAACTAAGAATTTGATGGGAGGCAACCCATCACGCCATAAAAAGTGGCACATATCATTTATTTATTCATGCTAGGGTAGATTTTGGTTTTTACTTTTGTGCGTGAATAATCCATAAAATATGGTACTACAAGTCATTTTGATCGAATTTGAGAAAGAAACGTGTGAAATTGACATGTTTGGACTAAGCAGGAAATGCAGGAACCAAGGTTGTCTGGTCTTAGTTACCGTAACCACGGTTCTTGCCTCTACAATTGTGGAGGCCTCATGACCGCAATTGCGGTCTAATCAGTTTAAAACCCATTCAAATGCCATTTCCCTTATACATTTATTCCAATTTTTCTCTCAAAATACTCTCAAATTTGTGGATTTGCATTGCATCTTCAAATACCAACTCATCCTATGCATCCTCTAATTCTGTAAGTTGTCTCAATTCCCTTGGTTTTGTTATAATCTCATGCTTAGAATCTGTAGTGTAGAAAACGTCCTAAATTAGTTTTTTCAATTGCTAAATATATGCATAGTTGAAATTTTTGTTAAGGTTAGCTATTGTAGTTGGTGTACACACGATTGCAGAAGTCTCGAGTACCCAAAATAGAGCCTTAAACTACTTAAATTGAGTGTACACCATGTTTTGGATTAAATGCCCCTATGAATTCCTTGATCAATTCCTTTTCATTTGGGGATATGATCACACACTCTAGGCTTTAATTCACTATTTATAATATTATTATGCCAAGTTAGAATGAGGGATTGGGGGTTAAAATGATATATCAATGCAACATGCAAAAACTGGCAATTTTGGTCTCAGGTACTCCGATCGTAGTCCCGATGACCGCAATTGCATCATCGCGATCAAAGTCAACACCCTTCAATCACCATACCTGAGGGTAATTTTTGACAGGCACTAAAATTTTTGCACACCCTTTTCTATTCCTAAAACCTTCTATAACACCACTGCATTAGCTTGTCTATTTGTCCTAGCATGCCTTTAGTGTGATTGTACTAATGTTGTCCTAAGATTTATTGCTTATAGGTTCTAAGACATTCAAACATGGGAGATTTCAACAACACCTGATTCATGGCCGTAGAATACCAACAAAATTACCTTGCAGACTTCCACAAAATAAAGCTACTCCTTGAAAGGGTATCAGCCTAGACAAGGTGGAAGAGAAGCTCCCAGAATTTCATACCAGGCTTATTGTAACCCATTTGATGTGTCTTTCCCATGAACCCTTCTTATCTAATGAGCAATGGGTGCGTGATTTCAACGAAAACCTCTGCATAGTTTTACTTATAAACCCAGTAATGAAAATTTGGGTTAAGCAGGTAAACTTTAGAGCGGAGCATATTAATGCGGTATATGGGCTCCCAAATACTGAAATGGGGGAGTTTTGTGCCAAGGGATGCAAGCTAGGGACTTAAATGGATGATATCTTATGCCCTGGAAATGAAGTCCCCTAGGCCACCACCATGCGAGATATTTTGATGAAGGACTACAAGGCTGAAGCTAGGCTACGGCTGAACATCATCTATAGCAGAGCCTCACCAATTCGCTCGCATAACTATTGTCACAGACATGAGAGCTCGAATGGTAGCTTGTATCTTATCTGGAATTACACTGAATAGGGGCGAGATTGCTCTCTCTGAGTGGTGGTACTTTAAGAAACATAGAGGTAGTTATCTTCTCCTTATTTCCCTTATTACTGAGTTATGTAGAAGAACAGAAGTGGAGGAATATGCCACAGACACTTAGGTGCTCCCAGGATCCCTTATATGTCCACTCAAATTCAGAGGTAAGGGCGCACCTAGTTTGACTAAGAAAAGGGAGATGGACTTGGTCAAATCAGTCCAAGAGGTCATAGACTCTTGCATACCCTTAATAGTTACTTCCTTCTATGATATATCTATTCAGATGTGGCGTAAAGGAAATATTGTCTAGACTTTCTTAGGGACAAGGAGAGTCCTGCACTACTCGTCATTTGTATATAGCACAGTCAGATTATGATAAGTACATAGCGGAGTAGAAGAAGGGCAGCCAGCCTGAAGAGATCTTATTCATCCCTAGCTGCATCTGATAGGGACCTCAAAGACTCAAATGATAAGATCGTGAAGAGGGATAAAAATAAAGAAAATTTTTCAAAAAGCTGTGGAAAGGGGTGAAAGGAATCTTTAAGATTCTCAAGCCCAACAATCCACTACTTTCACCGAGATTAGATAGTAAAGATGAGGAACCTATGGAGTGGTCAGCTGATGATGCTGGTAGTGGTGATTTCGAGTTAGTAGGATAAGATATCTCGTGATATAGATACAGGGATCCCCTTTTACTCTTATCTTCTTACACATACAATACGGACACTATATTCCTTTCAGTAGGGGTGGCCCCATACTTAGTTATATTATCTTGGTGTTATGTTACCAAATATTTTTTCTTATGATTATTATGGGATGATGTTTGGATGATATTTTTATGTTTGTGTGGTGGATGCTACATTTTTGGGTACTTGGTTGGTGCCTTCAATTTATGGATTATTAGGTCTTTTAGTTTTAATTTTATTTTAACCTTAGAATTTAGTTTGATTTTGGTTGAGACATAGGTGCAGGGAAATTTTGAGTACCCGTAGCATGAGTGTCAGGAATGGAAGGAAATTCTGAGTACTTGTCGCATTTTGTTTTGTAAAGTTGGGATCACGCTTTACACCATTGGCAAAGTCTGAGTAGCCATAAAGGTAGTTAGCCCATTTTGAGCCAAGATTTAAGACTAAGGCTTTGGTTGTAGCCATAGTTTAGCAAAGTTTGTGTAGTGCTATTGCAAAACAAGAAACCCCCTCCTTCCAAAATTTTTGAAAAATCAAAGACATGGACGTGAGAAATGTTGCAACAAATCTTTTTCCTTTTTGTGGCTCCACAAATTATTGATTTGTAAATAGTGATAAATACTCTATTTTCTCTCTCGTGGAAGGGATATTTTAACTCCCTTGGAAAATTTTGCATGCCATGTGTGGTGAGATTTTGATATTCATCTCTTGTAGACTTGTGTTATCTAGAACTTGCCCCGTTAGTCTTTTAAAACTAGTTTTGATTGTATGTAGTTGGAGAAATTACCTTAGGCCATTCTTGTGATTTTTAAACCCACTCTAGCCTAAAAAGCCTTCCTGTGGATGATTGTAATACCTAGTACCTATTTCGAGCCTATACACCTTTCTTTGGAAAATTCATTACAAGTCATTTTCCATTCTTTGCATCCCTCTTTTGATCCGTACCCTCCTTGAACTTAAAAATGCAACTTGAGGATTAAAGCTTAAGTTAGGGGTGGTTAAAGTAATGGAAGGTAGTTTGGAGCCATGAAATGTTGGTGAAATGCCCAATGTGCTTAAGTGATGAAAACAAATGTTTAGAAAAAAAAAATCCAACATAGGAATGAATTACACGTAAGTTACAAGAAAGAGAAATGAAAGAAAAATGGTGAACAAAGGAAGAGAATTGTAAGCATAAGAAAAGAAAGAAAATAAAGAAGAGAGGTCCTTAGTCAAAAAAGAAAAAATTATAAAGGGTGATGCAAATCTTCAAGGAAGGGTGTAGCCATGTTGTTCCTAAATGGTATCCTACCTGAATTCAAACTTATATTATAAGCTTAGAAAGTCCTTTGAGATCTCCGACCATTAACTTTCTTTGTAGTGGCAATTGAAAATAGGGGTCCATTATCCTCACTTAGAAGTGGGAGGTGGTCAACATAGATTTTTTGATAGGGTTACCTCATATGCTTCATCAACATGATTCTATTTGGGTCATTATAGATAGAATGGCCAAGTCACCATATTTCTTGCCAGTTTATACTTACTATTCAGCTAAGGATTATGCTAGAATCTATCTCAAATACAAGTACCCAGTTTACCTCTCAATTTTAGAAGGCTTTTCAGAAGGGTCTTGGTATCCAAGTTCATCTTAGTATAACTTTTCATCCTCAGACAGATGGTCAGGCAGAGAGGACCATCCAGAAATTAGAGGATATGTTGAGGGCTTGTGTTATCAACTTCAAGGGTAGTTGGGATGATCATTTACCTTTGATTGAATTTGCCTACAACATCTATTGCTTCAGTATTTATATGGATCCATTTGAGGCTATCTATGAAAGGAGGTGTAGATCTCCTATTGGTTGGTTTGAAGTAGGTTAGGATGCTTTAATAGGGAGAGATTTAGTTTTTGAAATGATGGAGAAAGTTTAGTTGATTCAAGGAAGGTTGAAGTCATACCAGAGTCGACAGAAATCCTATGTTGATGTGAAAAAAAGAGAGCTTGAATTTGATATTTGTGACTTGGTTTATTTAAAAATTTCACACATAAAGGGGGTGAAGATATTTGGTAGGAAAGGGATGTTCATTCCCCGCTATGTTTTCCCATACATGATTTTGAGTCTTTTTTAGGAAAATGGCTTATGAGTTAGAGTTGCCTGCAGAATTGACGATGGTGCATCCGATGTTTCATGTCTCTTTGTTAAGGAAATGCATTGGTGACCCAGTTTCTATTGTTCCTTTAGAGAGCACGGACATAAAAGATAGCCTTTCCTACGAAAAAGTCCCAATTGAAATCTTTGATCATCAAATTCGTAGGTTAAGGAATAAAGAATTGATGAGTGGTGATTTTACCACTCATTCGTACTTATTATTCATGCACATTACCTTGTTTTGAACAAATAAATGAGATAAATTTATGATTAGATGCACTAACATCCACTCTTTTTAGGCATAGTGTTGAAAAGTTCAAATATGGGGATTGGAGCATAAAATGATCAAAGGGCAGCAAGAAAAGTGCAGCTAAAGACTTATAGTAGAAGTTCCCCAAGCACGGCAATCGCGGTCTGTCAACCGAGATCATGGAGGTTAAGCAAAAGTCTTCTAATCGAGGTTACTGATGTTAATCTTGATAGCATATCCATGATTAAAGCCAGACTAGCACAATCGTAGCCTAGCAGAGGAAATCAGCCCAAGGGCAAATCTATATTTACTTGTGTTGATCCCAAATTAAACAAAATGACCCAAAACCCTTGATTGTCTGCATTCCATCATCCCTAATTTTTTAGGTTTAGCTCTAGACTTCATAGCCTCCATTTTTGGAGTAGAAAATATTATATATATTCCGGGGGAAGAATACTCTGGAGACTTTCTAGGTGGAAAATTTGCTCACTTCCGTTGTTGATATTGTGGGAGAACCAAGTTTGAAGTAACATTCAGTTAGATCTTCAATAAGTTATTTTAATGGATATTTTGGGTATAACTATGTTTATTTATCTTATGTGTAGCTAAATCTCCCTCTTGGGGTTATGTACGAATAGGGGTTTAAGTATGTATGGGCTATTATTGTTAGTATCTATTTGGTAATTCATGTTTATGGGCTTTATCATTGCTATGCTATTTTGGTTAGGATTTGATAGGTGAAAACCCCAAACACCCACATAGGTTTGATAAGTGAAAGCTATAAGCTCTAGAATATTCAAGGCCATTTTCGAAAAAAGGGTTTCGGGTGAACTTTAGGAATCCATATCATCCTCAAAAGAGGGATGTGGAGACCAAAGCAATGATAGACAATTATGTATGTAGTTTGCTAAATTATTATGATCTTAGACATCAAGGTGGATGTGAGGTTGACTATTCCATGGGTATCATCCTAGAAATAGGGATGCCTAGATTGAGGTTGTGGTTACAAATTTTTTAACATACCTATTAGGTATTCAAAAGAATCAATGGGTGAAAGTTTGATGTTTTATTGAAAGACTAGCATCAAAATCTATAACCAAGCCTACCCATATTTGACTTACTAAATTGATGTTGATTATTAACACCCACATGCCACTCTCTTAGTAGTGCATAATCCCGAGATCTATTCCTAATTGTTAAATCTTTAATTATTCTTAGCCCCAAATTTGTACTAGAAAAACATAAAATAAAATACTCGTATAGGATCCTATCTTTCTCATTTTATCTTTTTGTACCATTTGTTTGAATTTAATTTGTATCTATCATTTCAAATGAATTTGATTGCCAATCACATTATTCCTCGTGGATTCGAGTCCGACTCCAATGTTGGGTAAATATATTAACGACGACCGCCTTGCACTTAATTTGACATATAAGTTGAGTGTTATCAAGAAGGCCCCTTGGTTAAGGTTCTATGGAGAAATCAGTCCGTTGAGAAAGCTAATTGGGAAGAAGAAGAAAAAGATATGGAAGCCAAGTACCCCCATCTTTTCTCTACAAATTTATATTCAGCTTGAGGTAATGGTTTCCCTTAAAATTAATTATCTCATTTCGTATCAGAGCTACTCAACCATCCTCATGTCATAACATGGATTCATGAATTTAGTTTAGTCCATACATCTTGTTTCATACTCAGTTATTTAATCATGATTCAACTTATAAGTAGTTAGTACATAATCTCAGTTTTCCTAGTATCTCAGATCAGATACTTTCATTTGGGGAAGAATGATCCCAGGGGTGAGATATTGTAATACCCCACAAATTTTAGATGACTTTCCAACTATTCATCCAATGTTTTGAAGTCCCAAAGTCATTTATATAACACAAAGTACAAGTGACATGGCCATTTTAACACCTCAAGATTTTGAATATATTATATTTGGCTTTCTCGAGTTCAAAATATTGATTTATGATTTGAAATATATGTAGGGATGTTAAAAAGGAAATGTAATAGAGTTTTGTAATTTTTGAAAGGTGTTTGAGGTATTTTTGGACCATGGAGGTAGAATGTCTTCATGATTTTAACGTGTCACGGAAACTGGCCCTTCGTAATATATGGAGTGTTACGTAGGTTAGTCTCTGTGATACAAGCCGTGTCACGGAGTCTAGCCTCCTTGCTACTAAAACACCTTGGTTTCTACACCTTAGAAAATTTCCTAGAATACTGATCTCTGGACCCAATACGACTCATGGGTACGATCTGTATATTGGTGTACGAATGGTATGGTCTAGTCATATGAGGACCAATATTAGTTGGTGGGACTGATTTTTGGTTAATGGAATGGATACGACTTAGGGGTACAAGCCGTATTGGTGATTACGGATCATTTGGTTTCTCAACTTAATCTTAGACTTTGTTACTTAGGTTGGATCTGAGTACGAGTGGCTTACCATGAACCGTAATCCAGGGTATGAGTCGTACCTAGAATTTGTATGGCAACGATGTCTAAGTCTTTCTTGGGTTTAAATCTACCAGGGATATAGATAAGGGGTACGGATCATATGCTGTGGATACGACTTAGTTTGATGAGTCGTATGTTGGACAGTGTTTGATCTAAAGGTTGAGGTTAGAGTACGAGTAGAGGGTACCACTTGTATTGGAAGGGTACGACTCGTGAGGGTCAGTCGTATCCCTGTGATGGGATTTTGGTGTACCTTAAGTGGGGATATTCTGGATATTTCCCCATTTATCCTAATAAGATCCCATGACCTCTAACCTACTTGGAAGGTTATTTACCTTATTATTCCATTCATTAATACTTAGAAACTCTTCTAAACTTTCTAAAACTCTCTCAAAAGCTTTTGCGCTAGGAAAGCTAGGGTTTTAACTAGACGATTGATTTGGGGATTGTCTTGATAATTTCTTTTCATCATTATCTTGGTTTAAGGCATGTTCTCTTCCCTTAATGTTAATTCAATCTAAAGGCATTATTTTTATAAATGTTTTCATGATTTCATTGATTGTATGATTTTGGTTTTCAAATTTGAATTAGGGGTTTTGTTGTTAAATGGTTGGTTATGGTTTCCCATTATTTTAGTTCAGATTTTATAAGCATTAACGGTAGTTTTGTATAATTGGATTACATAAGAATGGCTTACTAGTAGATAGCATTGGTTTTAGTCATATTATGCCCCCAATGTGTTTGCCAAAATGCTTATAAAGATATGTTTATTGCACTGACTACTTTTAATGGAACTCTTTCTTGTTTTAAAACTTGGTAAAGGAATTATGCATGGTTTAAATGGTTTCAAAAGGTAAATGGCTAAATGGTTATGCTTGAGGGGTACATAGAATCCCCTAAGTGGTTTAATAGGTTATATAGAAGGGCACTTGAAAGTCCCCCTAAACCTATAAATGGTTGGCTAAGGATGATACTTGCAAGTAAGCATTGGTTTGACAATACCAATATTAATGTCCTTGGTTAATAAATGGATAATGGTTTTGTTATTTAGAAATTAGTTTTGATTGGGCAATAATGGCGAGATGTGTAGCAAATCCATGGAAGGTAGAGGTCCCGAGGGGACCAAAATTGGAAACTCATATTTTTTGATATGAGGTTGGTCTTGATAACCATGTGCATAATGTCACACTATATTTTGGGGGATGTATTAGTCATCCCAAGGGTTTCTTCCCTGGTGTGCAGCTACACGCATGGGGGCCCTTTCAGTAGGGGGAGTTGACCCTATATAACCCATGGGTTATTTAGGATAAAAAAGTAATCTGATCCCCTTTCCCGACATAGTTATATATATGTGTATGGTTGTGTGCATATGGATAGTTTTAATTGGTTTTATAAATAGCATTGATACGCCCAAATTATACCTCTATTATGAGAGAGTAAGTGGTCATTGTCAAATATATAACCCAACTAGGTTAGGATCGAATCCCACAGGGAATATGGTGCTAATTAAGTTGTATCCAGATTAGTTGACTTTTAATTGTTTGATTTCGTAAAATAAATAGGGGGATTTGATTTAGTTCACAAATTAATGGTTTCAGTTTTACTAGATGAAATATGTGTAGTAGTATTCAAATTCAGAGAAATAGCAAGCTAGGGTTATGTCCACCTTATAGTTTTAAATACTTTCTAACTATGGGTGTTACGAATTCATACATGCATCGGGTTTACAGAGAAATGTATTGTATTTAATAACATAATCCTAGTGTTTCTCAACCATCAAGGACTAATTCACTTTAGTTCTCTCGAATAAAAAACGTTTACCAAAAACAATATGAAATCTCCAAGTAGTTAATCCTGCTAAGGCATTAACTTATGAAATAGGGGTTGGTAATCCTATTTTCTTGTCACTACTCTCTTTTCCGAACAGCAACCTTTCTTTTAAACAAGTTGCGTTTTAAGGCATATCCTTTATGTTTGCAACCACGAGAATTCAAGATAAGTGAAGAGAGTATGATATAAACAAGTCAATGCATAATGAATTCAAAACCCAAAGTAATAGATTATATACTACAAGGCTTCCATAACCCTAACTAATAAACTTATCTACTCATGAATAAAATGAAAATCATCATAAATATATTCATCATACCAAAAACTAGAAGATGATCTTGGTGTGCAAATGGTGAAAGTAAGAGAGAAAAAATGTTTTTCTCTCTCGCCACCCTAAGCCGCTATTCTCCTCTCTCTGAATAATTAAAAATAATTAAATAATCAATAAAAATTCAGCATTAAGCCTTTTAATAATCTTTTCTCTCATAATTGCCTTCTAGGTCCCTGAACTAATTATAAATGACAAACTGGTCTTGGACATAGTTTTTAGGTGCCACATTTGGTCCAGATTGTAGTTTCTAGGTGCCACATTTGGTCTAGGTTGCTACTCTCTCTTGTGTCATATTCCATCCGCATTCCATAGTCCCATAATGTCTTCATCTACCTCATTAATGCCTGAAATCATGCTAATCACATCGGTTAGCTTAATTACGTAGAAGTAGAGTAAATACATAAGAAACTATGCACTTTGTTCTCTAACATAGCTAAAATATGGATAAACTATGGTGATTAGGCATATAAATACACTTAAGATCAAGCATTATTTTATCCTTATCCTGAGATCATGCTAGAGTTCACTCTCTAACCCATGTACTGGCAGTTATATACCCATGCTATGCAGGTTTTGGTCGTTCTACTCCTCCTACATAGTGATTGACTCGGGGACAACATTTGTACTGAAGTGCTATGCTTTCATCCATTTGGAAGGATCCATTTCATGTTATGGATATTTCAAAACACTTTGACTTTTATTTTGGATATTGGCTTTGGCTATGGTTCGGGGCATGTCCCAATCGGATTTTATTACTCTTTTGGTTAGAGGCTTTGTGGTACTTCTATGGGTTGGAATGGGTGGGATTGGTATTGGTGTCGGCCTTGGTATTGAAATAAGCTGAAGGGCTGCCATTATTAGTTGATATTGTTGGTTGTTCCATCCTATTTCATTTTAGAATTAATTATATTATGTTTTGATATCCCTTTTGGTTATGGCTTAGTTTATGGCCTTTGGTATGGTTTGGTACGATTGGATTTTTGGTATAGGATATTTGTACTAGGTTTGGTCAGTCACGATTGTAATCTGATCCCAGAGTCTTCATGTGATCTATTGAACTATCTTTCTACAAACTAGAAATTCAGCCAACTTAAGGTAGGCAGATGGAGGTTGGGTTGGGTAATGAGGGTGGTCTCTAGTACCGATTGAACTTGGGACACCCATTACAACAAAGCCCCCGATCGGGTCGCGTCAAGTTTCTATCAGAGTCTACGTTGATGGTCAATTAGGAGTCCACAAAGCCGTGTAGAGTAAAGTCTCTTTTAAGGGTGTGTAGTGCGCTATACTTATTAGGGAGAGGCTATAAAGTATTTTGGAATGTTTCACTTTCTCGGTATTCTATTCTCAAGTTTGGAATCTCGATCTTGGAATCTTCTCTAATCTTTGTTTGTTCATCTTTTTTATCATTCCTCGTAGATCTAGAACACATAGAATTCTTCTATCCTATCTGAGGTAATGTTGAAGGGGTACATCCTACTTTTAGAGATCACTTTGTTCTCATAGTCCTATCCCTGATAATTTTGGAGTTCCGCCAGTTGCTACTAATCCTCCTTAAGGAGAGATAAATAATTTACAATTCCATTAGTCTATTCATGATATTACTAAATTAGTTGTTGGTCAGGCTGAGCGGGATATGTTGGGTGCTTTATCTACTAAGGCCACAAGGGTTGGCTAATTTATGAAGATGGGTCCTTCCACTTTTTTTGGAGTAAAGATGGAGGAGGATCCACAAGGCTTATTGGATAAAATAGAAATGATATTTTGGGTGACACAGGCTACAAATGTGAAAGGGGTAAACTTTGTAGCTTATCAACTCAAAGATATTGCTTATCAGTGGTATGAAAAGTGGGATAGGGATAGAGAAGATGTGGAAGAGTAATCCTTATGGGATTCCTTCTCTGGTGCATTTCTAGATTATTTCTTTCCTCAAGAGCTGAGGGAAGAAAAGATGGAGGAGTTTGTAAATCTTAAGCAAAGAAGAATATCTTTCAAGGAATTTGCCCTAAAGTTTCATCAGTTTTCAAGGTGTTCTCCTTATTTGGTGGCTGACATGTGGGCGAGAATGAGAAAGTTCACTTCTAGTTTAAATTGGGATCTGATTTTAAAGAGCAAGACTGCCTTATTGATTAAAGATATGGACATCTCTAGGTTGACTGTTCATATGCAGCAAGTGGAGGATGAAAAAATAAAGCAGGCGAAGTTTAAGAATAGACAGGGTAAGAGAAACAGGTTTTCTGACCAATGAGGTGCTTAGTTTCAGGGTGGTCAGGATGGTAGCAAATGGAAAAAAAGTGGGGGAGTTCTGGTCCTACTCTTATGCTAGTGCTCCTTACCAATTGGGTGACAGGCGTCATCATGGTGGTGATAATTTCCAGGCACAGGGTGCCAAATCTCAGGTGAGCGAAGGTTAGTCAGTTTCTTTATACCCTTTTTGTTGGTTCTATGGTCGTCCTTATTAGGGTTATTGTGATGAAGGAAGGGACAAATGCTTTAAGTTTTGGCGAGGGAGCTAGCAGCTCATGGATTGTCTAATTAATAAGGTTGCTACGGGGGCGAACAAGATTCCTATGGCTTCATCTTCTTTTCCTACACCTGGTGGTGTTGCATTTACTTCTATTACTGCTCCTAGTTTTAGTTTTAGTCAGAATAAGTTGTATTCTTTGGTATCCCGACAGGAATCTGAGGCATCACCTGATGTCATTACTAGTATGTTACAACTTTTCTCTTTTGATGTATATTATTTGCTTGATATAGGGTCCACTCTCTCCTATATGACTACTTATGTGGTTGTATCTTTTGGTTTTAATCTGGAAGTTATTTTGGATTCTTCTTTTATTTTTACCCCCAATAGATGATTCGGTGATTGCTAAGAGAGTCTATAGTAGGTGTGTGGTATCTGTTGGTGGCAAGCAGACCTTGGCTGATCTAATTAAGTTGGGTATGGTGTATTTTAATATTATTCTGGGGATGGATTGGTTACATTCTTACTATGCATACTTGGATTGTTGGACCCATAGGGTTATCTTTAGGTTCCCTGGTGAGCCGGTTGTGTAATCGGTGGTGTTTATTTAGATCCTAGGGGGAGATTTATTTCTTATCTTAGAGCTCGAAGGTTGATCTCTAAAGGTTGTCTTTATCACTTGGTCTGAGTTAATGATTTCAAATCAAAAGGTCCTTCTTTCCAATCAGTTCCAGTGGTTAATGAGTTTCTAGAGGTCTTTCTGGATGATCTTTCTGGTGTTCCTCCGGGTAGAGAAATTGAGTTTGGTATTGATCTAGTTTCAGACACTCATCTAATTTTTATTCCTCCATATACAATGGCTCTGACTGAGTTCAGGAAACTTAAGAAGAAACTTATGGATCTCTGGATAAGGGGTTTATTAGTCCTTGTGTATCCCCATGGGGTACACTGATGTTGTTCATGCGCAAGAAGGATAGTTCCCTTCGGATATGCATAAACTATAGACAGTTAAACGAGGTGATGGTTAAGAACATATATCCTCTTCTAAGGATAGATAATTTGTTCGACCAGTTGCAAGGTGGCAAGTTCTTTTCTAAGATAGATCTTCGGTATGGGTACCATTAGCTAAAGATTAGAGGGGTAGATATCCCTAAGATGGCTTTTCATACTAGATAAGGGCACTTTGAGTTTTTGGTGATGTCATTTGGGATTACTAGTGCTTCGATGGCATTTATGGATCTAATGAACATAGTTTTTCATCAGTATTTGGATCTTTTTATTCTTGTTTTAATTAATGACATTTTGTTTATTTAAAGAGTGAGGTAGATCATGCTAATTATCTTCGTGTAGTATTGTAGACCTTAAAGGAACAACAGTTGTATGCCAAGTTCTCCAAGTGTGAGTTCTGGTTGAACGCTGTAAATTTCTTGGGTCATATTATTTCTAGTGAGGGGATCATGATGGATTCAAAAAAAGTTGTTGTGGTGAATAGGTAGCCTAGAACCAAGACTCCTTTTGACATTTGGAGCTTCTTGGGTTTAGCCGGGTATTATAGGTGGTTTGTGGAAAGCTTTTCATCATAGCTTCTCCTTTGACTAAGTTGACGCAGAAGAAGGTTAAGTTTTCTTGGTCAGATCGTTGTAAAAGGAGTTTTAAGAAGTTGAAGGATAAGTTAGCTTCGACTCCAATTCTGACTTTGCCAGAAGGCAATGATAGGTTCGTGGTTTATTGTGATGCATCTCAAGTAGGGCTTGGTTATGTGTTGATGTACCATGGGAAGGTGATTGCCTATGCTTCCAGGCAGTTGAAAGTGTATGAGAGGAATTATCCTACTCATTATTTGGAGTTGTTGGCAGTTGTGTTTGCTTTAAAAATATGGCAACAGTATTTGTATGGTGTTCATATGGATATCTTTTCTGATCATAAGAGCCTACAGTATGTGTTCTCTCAGAAAGAGTTTAATCTCAGGCAGAACAGATGGCTTGAGCTTCTCAAAGACTACGATATATGTCTTCACTATCACCCAGGTAAAGCTAATGTGGTTGTTGATGCTCTTATCAGGTTATCCATAGGAAGTTTGGCTCATGTGGAGAATGAAAGCAGGAATTGGTGAAGGATATTCACCGCTTAGCTAATCTTGGAGTTTGCCTCTTGGACTCCAAGAATGGTGGTATGGTGGTACAAGAAGTGGTTTGATCATCTCTTAGTGTGGAGACTAAGGGAAAGAAAGTGTTAGATCCTATATTGATGAAAATCAAGAGCGACGTTGGTAAGGAAAAACTAGTGGTGTTTGAGATTGATAGTAATGGTACTCTACGATACCTAGGGAGGTTGTGTGTTCCTAATGTTGACGGTTTGTAACAAAGTATTTTTGGCTGAGGCGCATAAGTTGGGCTATGTTGTTCATCTAGGCTTAACTAAGATATATCATTATCTCAAGGACATCTATTGGTGGAATGGCATGAATAGGGATGTGGTTGATTTTGTGGCCAAGTGCATGGTGTGTCAACAGGTTAAAGTTGAGAACATGAGGCGAGGAGGGTTGTATCAAGAAATTAATTTTCCTAAATAAAAATAGGAGGTGATTAATATGGACTTCTTTACGGTTCTTCATTGGTCTTAGAATCAATATAATTCAATTTGGGTCATTGTGGATAGGATGACTAAGTCTACACACTTTTTGCCAATATGGACTACCTTATCGATAGAGGATTATGCGAAGCTGTATTTTCAGAAGATTGTGAAGATGCATAGGGTGCCTGTTTTGATCATTCTTAATCGTGGCACATAGTTTACATCTCACTTCTGGTGAACTTTTTAGAAAGGGTTGAGGACTAAGGTTTGTCTGAGTACTGCATTTTATCCATAGACGGATAGGCAAGAGGAGAGAACTATTTAGATGTTTGAAGGATATGCTTCGGGCTTATGTGATTAATTTTGGTGGCAATTGGGTTGAGCATCTACCTCTGGTGGAGTTTGCTTACAACAATAGCTATTATTCTAGTATTGGTATAGCCCCTCTTGAGGCATTGTATGGTAGGAGGTGTAGGTTTCCTATTGTTTAGTTTGAGCTTGGTGAGTTAGATATGTTTGGTCCAAATTTTTTTTATCAGGCCATCGAAAAAGTAAAGTTGATTCAGGAGTGGCTTAAGGCTTCCCAAAGTCGGCAAAAGTCCTATACGGATGTTAGGCGTAACGAGTTGGATTTTGAGGTTGGGGATATGGTTTTCCTCAAGGTATCTCCCATGAAGGGAGTAATTTGGTTTGGTAAGAAGGGGAAGCTCATTCCCCATTATGTTGGTCCTTATTAGGTTTTGCAGAGAATTGGAAATATTTCTTATGAGCTAGAGTTACCTTCTATCTTGATCTTGGTTCATCCGATCTTTGATGTTTCCATGTTAAGGAAGTGCATTGGATATCATTCTTCAGTTGTTCCTTTTGAAGGATTGGGTATCTTGGATTCTTTATCTCATAAGGAAATCCCAATTGAGATTTTGGATAGGCAGGTTCATCGGTTACAGACCAAGGATATGGCTTCAGTTAAGGTTCTTTGGCGGAAGCATAAGGTTGAAGAAGCTACATGGGAAGAAGAGGAGGACTTGATGTCCAAATATCCACATCTATTTTTTGCTCTTGGGATTCATGCAGAAGGTATGTTTCTTTAACACATCTTTATTTTCAGAGTTTGTTAAGAAAAGATTAATATCTTTGCCTCTTTGTTTTAAAACTTTGTTAAAGATTGAGAATATATTTGATAATGCAAATGACTCGTGCATGTGGTTACCCCCACCTTGCCCGCCATTTGAGGATGATTGTTCCTAGTGGGGAGACTGAAACACCTTGGCTTTTGGACCTTAAAAATTCTGATCTCTGGACCCAATACAACTCATGGGTATGATCCGTATGTTAGGGTATGGATGGTATGGTCTAGTCGTATGTTGACCAGTGTTAGTTGATGGGATGGATTTTGGTTACTGGAATTGATTTGACTTAGGGTTATGCATCGTATTGGTGGTTACGGATCATTTGGTTCCTTAACTTAATCTTAGACTTGGTTACTTAGGTTGGATCTCAGTATGAATGGCTCACCATGAGCCATAAGCCAGGGTACAAGTCGTACCTAGGACTCATATGGGGGACAATGTCTAAATCTTCCTTCGGTTTAAATCATCCAGGGATGCGGATGAGGGATATGGATCATATACTTTGGATACGACTTGGTTGGTGAGGCATATGTTGCACAGTATTTGATCCAGAGGTTGAGCCTAGGGTATAAGTGGAGGGTGCCACTCGTATTGGAAGGGTACGACTTATGAGGGTTAGTTGTATCCCTGTGATGGGATATTGGTGCAACTTAAGTGGGGGTATTCTGAATATTTCCCTACTTATACTAATAAGGTCCCATGACTTCTGACCTACTTGGAAGGTTATTTACCCCCATTATTCCATTTATTAACACTTAGAAACTCTTCTAAACACTCAAAATTCACTCAAAATCTTTTGGGCAAGGGAAGCTAGGGTTTTAATTAGAGGATTGATTTGGGGCTTGTCTTGGTGATTTTTTTCCATCATCAACTTGGTTAAAGGCATGTTCTCTTCCCTCATTATTAATTTTATCTAAAGGTAGGGTCAATAATAGCGAGATGTGTAGCAAAACCGCAGAAGGTGAAGATCTCAGGGGGGACAAAATTGAAAACTCATATTTGTCCATATGAGGTTGGTCTTGATTTACGCGTGCATGATGTCACACTATATTTTGTGGGATGTAGTAGTCATCCCAAGGGTTTCTTCCCTGGTCGTGCGGCTACATGCTCTGGGCGTTTCAGCTGGGGGAGTTGAACCTATATAGCCCGTGGGTGGTTTAGTATGGAAAAACTACGCAGCCCAGGTAAAGGTTTTAAAGGCATGCTAAATTCGATCCCCTTTCCCGACATGGTTATATATATGTGTATAGTTGTATGCATATGGATGGTTTTACTTGGTTTTATAAATGGCATTATTTTATCCTTATCCTGAGATTATGCTAGTGTTCACCCGCTAACCCATCTACTGGAGGTTGTATACCCACGCTATGTAGGAACCGACGATTCTACTTCTCCTACGTAGTGATTGACTCGAGGATAGCATTTGGACTGAAGTGGTGAGCTTCCATCCTTTCAAAAGGTTCCATTTCATGTCATGGATATTTCTAGATACTTTGATTTTTATTTTGGATATTTGTTTTGTCTATGGTTTGGGGCATGTCCCAACCAGATTTTATTACTCTTTTGGTTAGAGGCTTTGTGATACTTCTATGGGTTAGAATGGGCAGGATTGATATTGGTGTTAGCCTTGAATAATTTATTTTGGGATTAATTATATTATGTTTTTATATCCTTTTTGGTTATGATTGGTTATGGTCTTTGGTATGGCTGGATTGTTGGTATGAGATGGTTGGACTCAGTTGGGTCAGTCACGATTGTTATCTAATCCCAGAGTCTTCATGTGAGCTGTTGCACTATCTTGCTACATGCTTGAAATTCAGCCAACTCAGGGCAGGCGGCTGTTGCACTATCGCTATTGCATGCTTTATAATCACAGTCACTCATGTCATGTTCAGTTGATACCATCTTAATCTATCAAGTTACAAATTAAATCATGTGAATATGTTGTCATAATAATTTTAACACACTTACATACCCAAAATCTTAATTTTCATCAGTTTAGTGATGTATTTTATGTTTTGGGTCTCTAAATCATGAATTTCTTTACAGTGATTTAAATTATATTATTGTATTTAAAGTATTATTCAGTGCTGGAGGGTTATGAGCACCCGATACCTAGATGTTTATACATGTTTTCGATTTCCAGCAACAAGTCAATCAGATCTCGACTTTATTATCATATTCAGATGATCATATTCATAATGAGCAATTATCAGTTATGAGTCCAGTGAACTTTAGTCAGTACCAGTTCAGTTCATTTGGGAGTAGGATTTAGCACGATCGAACCTAGGAATGAAGGCTCATCCACCAATAGAGGACTTAGACCTTTAATAGTAATCCCAATGTATCAGAACTACATAGCCAACATAGGCTGTGATATATCACCTGCCAGTAGAGGACTGACACTTACTTAGGGGTCACTGTAAGTAGAGGACTGACATCTTAGTCCTTCGGGATATTAGATTAATGGATCCACACAGCCAGTGTTAGTACCCATGGAAAGGTATTGACACCCTTCCAACCAGGGTTACATGTTAGACCCCGATTGGCTCAGATTGGGGCATGACGGTTACATGATACCTCCCACGGTTTTAGTTCTGTACTCAGATTATATCAGATCAGGTTTCCATGATCAAGTGTTCAGCTTATCAGCTATTCAGTCAGTCAGATTTACAGATTCTTTTAGTACATACTTTACTTGGTCTTGTATTTATTTTTCCTATTCATGCATTCAGGCTCAGTATCTATATACTTTCCAGTTAGTCCTTATCTCACTTACTAGTATATTCAAATTAGTGATCACATACTCTCTTTTGCGCTAGGTTATGTTATAACATAGGTTTCAATGCTCATTTTTTGGGTCACCCTTAGTCAGTTCAACACTACTCAGCTGTAGTCGTGGTGAGTCCTCATCTATCAAGGACAAGTTATTTATAGTTATTTTTAGTATTTTATTTATCTCAGTAACTTGTGAGTTTGTTCCATCAACTTCTCATGTTTTAGAGGGTTTCAAATATCCAAACTTTTTTTTAGTTTTATTTTAGCTTCCATATATGATGCTTTTACTATTATTTTATTCAGTGATCACATTAGGTACCAGATCATAGGTTAGCTTAGGGTCACTTGTGGCCTTAAGCATCATTTTACGACTAAGGGGTAGCCTCAGGTCGTGACACTATCTTATGCTTTTGTATTGATTGATTACTCTTTATTTAAGAATCGGTTTTGTTTATCTAAATTAATCTCATGTTCCACCACTCCTACTCTAGTTGATCTTGAAAGAGGAGATTGGAGTGATTTTGTGCCCATCTACTTCAATTAATGCATGACAGAGCTAATTGAGGTTCAAAAAGATTAATTTAGCCAAATTTGGGGTCGTATGACCTATCTAATGGAATTTGTTGCTAGACATAGCCAACCCGAATGTATCCCATAGTTGATTTTGTTGTTCATGCTTCTAATCTTAGTTTGAAAGAATAAGTGAGGACTAAACCCTCAATGGTCGAAAGACAATAGTGGGTACTTTCGAACAAGACTAATTTAGTAGATCTGTAATTAAATTAGGAGTAGCTAATTGAATATGATGTCTCGTTAATAGGATTGATTCCCCGTACCATATTCTCTAATTTCCATCCTTGTGATAGACATCGATCATTTGTTCATATTTTAAATTGATTTTATCTGGCTTCAACTTTTATTATTGAAAACTCACAAAATACGTGTATCTTAGGTTTGAATATAGCAAGTTAATTTTATTTCAAACTTACTCGATCACCACTGACATTATTTCCTGTGGATTCAACTCTGATTCTTTGTTGGGTAAAATATATTGACAATATCTTCTACACCTATTCAAGAGTGCAACCTGAGCATTATCACCTAGCATGCAATTGATACTATACATCATTACATGAGGAAAAGTAAATCGAATCCTACCTTGATTCCGAGCCAAAATTCTTGAATCGTCCACAAATCACTTGTCCTTGTTTCAGATCTCAAAACACCTCCATGCTATCAAAAATAATAAGTTACATATCAAGAGGAGTAAAACAAGGCCCATATTTCTATATAAAAGGTTGGGCCAAAATTCAGGTCAGAAATAAGCCTGTGGGGCCTACAAATGGAATTCAAAATTGAATCTATCACGAGGTCCCTTGAAAGATAAGAAACGTGTTCTAAAAAAATTGAGCACAAATGGAGCATAAATAGAATCCTAAATCAACTCCTAAATTTTAAGGATTTTAAGACCTAATTTCTAAGAATTTACAATGATAAAGGATGAAATTTGATGGGGAAAAGAATGGAAATAACCAATAAGTGTTGGACTAACGTTAGCTTCAATGGATGATTCTCCAAACTTCTCATGCCTCAAAATCACAAAAATAAGGGAAAATGGTTAAGAAATGAATAGAAAATTCAGGTGACAAAGGAAGGATTTTACACCCCGGGTGCTACTAAAGTGGTCACTTGGTCGCTTAAGTGACTACTTCTTAAGTAACACAAGTCCTCAAAAGCTGTCGAGAAAGGAAAGGCGGGGTCGTTACTGGTCACTAAAGCGATGTCTACTAAAGCAAAAAACGAGAACTTAAAGAACCCTCAGCCCAACAGCCAAGGCCGCTAAAGTGGCTCAATGTTGCTAAAGAAACACTGCTTAAGCGTTCTTTGGATTGTTAAGCGGCTGCACCATCAACTTGAGAAATAAAATTTTTCTAAGTTCAAATGGACTCCGACCAGGTGCGTAGGATTCGTTTGGAGCCCCGTGTGCTACCTTAACAAATTCGATACTCCAAACTCAATGGAATCATTGGAACTTTTTTTCGAGATCATTTAGACTAAATATGGGCCTACACCATAGTTTCATTTTTCATTGAATCCACCCAATAGACCAAAGCGAGTTTGAAAGCCTTGGGACCTGAATTAAGGTCTCCCTAGCCTAAAATTATCTTTCGGAGCTAAAGACACTGTCAAATTTCTCATCTAAAGATGTTCACTAGGAGTTTTGGTCTAAAATTAATTTCTTAATAGCGATAGCTCCAAAACATATAAATGAGCCAAAAACCTAAATGTACTACCCGATAATCAAATTGATAATTTTTGGAAGTCATAAATGACCTGTAGCCACCATGGGAAGGTTTAAAATGCTACAAACGTGCAAAAATTAGGGAAATAACCTAGAGGATCATTACAAATAGTGAGAGAAAAATGGGTGAAGGGTAAAATAAATGCCCATGTTATTGCCGCTTAAGCGGCCATTTGACTGCTTAATTGATCACCTCTTAAGTGGCATATGGCCACTTAAGATACTCATGCCCAAACTGACCTTAGCTAAAACAAACAATATGTCACTTATACGACGTCCGGTAAAGTGATTTTGTCTCCACTAAATTAGCTATAAGGGGAACTGTCTTGGCCGCTAAAACGGTCACTTGACTACTTAAGTGGTGCACTAGCTGAGTCCATGCACCAACTAAAACATAGTTTTTTCCATATTTCCATCAAATCCTTGGGATTTGCTTGGAATCACGTGAACACAAAAAAAACTATGTTACCTTATTAAATTCGATATCCCAAACTCAATGGTGCCATTAAAATTTTCATTTGAGATTATTTTGATGAAATATGGATCCCACACTCAATGACTATTTTAACCAAAATCCACCCAACATCCCAAAACGAGTCTGAAATTCTTAAAATCCAAACTGAAGATTCTTCTAGATTAAAATCGACATTCTGGAGCTGATGAAACAATCGAAACTGGCATATAAGGTCATTAACCTTAAGTTTAGGTTCAACAGCCAATCCTTAACAATGAAAACTTCAAAATAGGAAACTGCTCTAAAAAACAAATGAACGGCCTGATAATCAAACTATTAGCTCCAGCAAGTTATCAAATAATAAATGACTTTGGGGCAGTTATAGGAAGGCTTTAAATTGTAAAAAAGTATGAAGATGAAGAGTATTACCTGGAGGATCATTATAATAACGACAAAGATAAATAAAATGCAGAAGAAGAAGATGAGAAGGAGGAAAAGCATCAAGAGCAATAACAAACGACAATGGAAGAAAAAGAAAAGCAAGGAGAGAGAAAAGGGAGAAAGAAGCCGTCGGTCAGTTTTTTCCCTCCTTTTTTAGTTATTAGGGTTTTTATAAGAGGGCCAAAGTGTAGAATAAAAATATTGCGGATGTGAAATCCATACTCTTAATCCTTAATCTAAAATTTGTCACCCACACTTAATAATTAAGACTTAATTAACATACATTTAATTTTAAAACTTTTCTGCCACCCTTAATTCATTGTCCCTGGAGTTTTGGGTGAGAATGGGATTAGTGTTGTAATTCAAAATATTTTTTATAAGTATTTGAAAAAAATCTATTGCCATATGTGTAAATATTTTCCAAATAAAGGATAGCTAGGTGATTTTCCCATAATTTTCTCATTAGTTTATTTTTTAAGGGAAAGTCATTTTTTAAGCGAAGACAAAGATTTAAATCAAATACTTTAAGGGATTAAAATTCAAAACCTGATATTTTGGGAATAAATAAAAGGAAATATTATCTATTTGAGTACATTTTATAAAATACTTATTGCTTTTAATATACTTTTTATCTATTACCTAGATATACCATATTTGAAATATACTAGTTTAACCGCACGTGCCTTGCACGTGTAACATTTGATTATTTAAAATTAAATAATTTTATCTATTGAACATATTTAGTGAAGTGTAAGAAATTTAACTCACTTTTGAAAGATCCTTCACATTTTAGTATACGGAAAAGGGCCAAAAAAATACCCTTAATATATTAAAAATGATTCAGAAATGCCTTCTTCAACCTATTAGATCAAAAATACCCCTTCATCTACCTATTAGGATCTAAAAAGTCCTTAAGGTTAAATTTAAACCTATAATTATCCCTCCTTTTAACAAAATCTGATGTGGCATTAAATAATTTTTTAATTAAATATGTGGCTTATTTTTATTGGTCCATTTATAATTTAGATCCAAATTCATTTACAATACTACCAATTAATCCATCCTCATTTAAAAGACCCAATACTTCTTCATATTCCTTCAAGTTTTAACCTACGTGAAGCAAAAATTTATACATCTCATTTATCTAGTTGTCCCAAAAAGCAATAAACAAACATCATATCAAAACTGTGAAGCTCAGACTTTTTCAGCAGTAAAAAGAACCCCCAAAATTATGGGGCAAAGAGGACGAAAAATTAAGGGACAAAAAGTAAGTAATAATAATATTAGCAAATGGGATACTATTGTGAAGCTATTTTTGAATATTAATAATGTTTAAATCTTGAAAGATAGATCATTTCCCTCATATTCCATAATCAAAATAACAGTTGGAACAAACATAGCTTGGAACTTAAATGAAGATGAAGTCTTGGGTCTTTTAAATAAGTATGGGTTAATGGGTAGTATTGAGAATGAATTTGGATTTAAGTTATATGTGGACCTATTAAAATAATGCAACTCATTTAATTGAAAAAATTATTTATGTCATATTAGATTCTGTCAAAAGAAGGGGAAATTTTAGGCTTAAAGTTAACTTTAAGGGCATTTTTAGTCTTAATAGGTAGATGGAGGGGTATTTTTGATCAAAAAGATGAAAGGAGGACATTTCTGAATCATTTCTAATACATTAAGGGCATTTTGGCCCCTTTTTATTTAATATTATAATGTAAAAATAAACATATATTTTAGTGTAAGCACATGTATATTTTACCACTAGAAGTTCTAAGTGGTTGAACGATCATCACTTTTGCGTTTGTCATGCAGTACCTCTTTCCCTTGCTGTTAGAGGCTAACAGATACACATCAGTTTGAACCTTATTTGTGGTACAATTATTTTTTTCAATATTTAAAATCTTTTCTTATTTTTAAAGTCAAATATTTACAAATCATTGATTACATTCTTATAATGTAATTAAAACTTTTAAAAATTGGATACTTCTTAAATTTTTTTAATTCTAACACTTTTATGTTAATTTCTAGATTTCTCAAATCTTCTTTAAACAAATTTAGTTGATTTAAAATTCTTAAACTAATGAAAAAAGTATTATTTGTCATTAATTTTGATGACTTCTAATAAGGAAAGGTTTACCATAAATATATTTAATTAATTTTCAACTCTTAAATATTAGAAAAAATAGTGAAAAGATAATTTTGTCTAAAACAAAGACTTTTAATGAATGGTAAAAAGTTCAAATAACATTTTTAAGGACCTTCACTATAATACCCCGTGTTTCAAGATCACTGTACAACATACGACTCATTTCCTTAAGTCGTATACACAACATATAAGTCATATGTTGTTGTCGTATCAAAGACAGTATAAAATGGTTGATGTCCTATTTTAGGTATGAATCGAACCTTAGATTCATAACATTACTATATGTATCGTATAAAGAAAAGTCATAAGATCAGTAGCCTGGGTTCTCTAAGTTTCTGTCTAAGTTATGAGGGGTGGCTACAAGTGATAATGACTTGTTACGAGTCATAAGATATGACTCATATCCTAATCAGTGATGGATCCAAGAATCAAGCCTCATGTTTTGGTAGTTTTACAAGTGACCTAGACCTATATTAGTACCCTAAATAGCTCCTAACTTATAGACACGTCAAAATATCCCTTAGCGATTAAATTCTTGAGAGTTAACTATAACTTTTGGTATAAGAAGAATTTTTAAGATCAAGACCAAAAAACATATATATAATTGAATTAGATTTCCAACGATACCAATTTTGCCTTAATGTGATATCGGGATGAAAAGTTTTGACCAAATTACTCAAGCACTATCAAAGTTGTCAAAGGTACGACTCACTGATACGACTCGTAAGCAGACCATACGAGTCATCAGTAGGAGTCGTACCCATAAAATTAGGGATTGAAATTGGTTTCCTAGTGATGACTCAATGTACAACACACACCCAGAACATACGATTTGTACCCAAACTCGTCGGGATGGCTTCCAGGCAATTTTTGGAAGGTTCCTAAGGGATTTTTTGGTTTTTTTTCCTCTTTAAACTCCCAACCCATGATCTAAAAACATAATACGACATTATTTTCCCCCCATCATTAATCACTTAACACGTTCTTCCCTACTTCCATCATCAAGAACATCAAGATTAGAGTTCCTCACCTAAAAATTCATCCTTCAAGTCCTAAGATTCATACTTTCTTCACAAGTCAAGAAATTTCAGGTATGTGGGGTATTCATCAATGAGTCCTTTCCACCCATTGGTCCCAAAAACCCTATTTTATTTTAAAAATATGAATCTTATTTTATTTCATGAAATTATACATGAAACTTGTGAATTTAAGTCATGAACTTCTTAGTAAATCAAATTCAAGCCAAGTCAACATGTGTTTCCATGTTATTTAGGTCACTTCTTGTTTGAATTACAATTTCTCTTATCTTAATTTCCTTTATTTCATGATAAATCCTCAAGTTATGAATCAAACCATGTAAATATGATGTTTTCTCATATTTAACACACCTCCATGTTCAAATTTATGTATCTGTCTCATTCATTGAATTATTGCTTGTTTTGGGTCTTTGAACTATGACTTTATATCAATATTTTAAGTATTGTCATCATATTTTTTTAATCATTCTCTGTTGGAGGGTTATGAACATCGATACCTATGCGTTTTACATATTTCTATTTTGAAGTAACAAGTTAGTCAGACCATGATTTTACTATCATATTCTGAATATCATGTTCATGCTGAGCACTTACAAGTAAAACCATGTCATGTTAAATGACTAATAAAACCAGTGTTATTTAGTTGGGAGTAACACATAGCACCGAGTGAACATAGAGATAATGTCTCCCTCATCAGCTAGGCATGAGGCGCTAGTTGCAGTCCCTAGGTTCCAGACCTACGACACCATCGCAGAATTTGAGGGGTTCCCCATCAGTTAGGCATAACACCCTCATACTTCAGGACATCAGCATTGTGGATCCACATAGTCAATCATGTGTTGGTACCCCTAGTAAGGTACCAGCACCCTTCCGATTGAACTTACAGGTTGGACCCCGATAGCTTAGATTGGGGAATATCAGTTATAGCTAACTCCCACAGTCTTAGTTTAGTATTCAAAGTATATCAGTTTAGGTTTGCATGACCAAGTATTCAGATATTAGTTATTCAGTTATTTATATTATGTCAGTATATTCTATGCTTGGTCTTGTATTCATTTTACATGTTCTTGTTTTCATGCTCAGTATCCATACATGAACCTGATGAGTAGTGATTTTACCACTCATTCTCACTCAATATTTGTGAACATTTCCTTGATTTGAATGAATAAATGACACATATTTATGAGTAAGTGCACTAATATTCACTCTTTATAGATAATAAATTGAAAAGATAAAGAGATGTGGATTGGAGCTTAAAATGATCAAAAGGGAGAAGAAAAAGTGCAGTTGAAGACCTGCAGCAGAAGTGCCTCAAGTACTATGGTCGTGGTTCGATGAACGTGATTGTGGAAGTCAAGCCAAGGTCAATCAAATGCGATCGCGTAACTGCGGTTGCGGCTAAGTTGGTGCTATCGTGGCTCAGCAGAAGTATTTAGCCCAAAGGAAAAACTTTAATTGCATGTGCTAATCCCAATTTGACAAAATAACTCAAACCCTAGCCTTGGAAACATTATCATCTTCTCCATTTTTTTTGTTTTAGCTTGATATTTCATAGCCTCTATTTTTTTAGAAGAAAATATTGTGTAAATTTTGGGTGAAGAATACATTGGAGACTTTCTAAATCGAAGATTTGTTCACTTCCATTGTTGATAATTATGGGAGAGTCAAGTTTAAAGTAACATTCACTTAGATCTTTAACAAGTCATTTCAATGGAGATTATAGGTATATTTATACTTATTTATCTTATGTGTAGCTAAATCTCCCTATTGAGATTATGTGTGAATAGGGGTTTAAGTGTGTATGGGTTGTTATTGTTAGAATATATTTGGTAGTTCATATTTATGGGTTCTATCATTGCTATGCTATTTTGGTTGGAATTTGATGGGTAAAACCCCCAAATACCCACATGGGTTTGATGAGTGAAAGCTCCAAGCTCTAGAAACTTCAAAGCTATCTTTGATTGAAAGGTTTTGGGTGAAGTATAGGAATCTACATCATCCTCGAAAGAGGGATGTGGAGACCAAAGCAATGATAGACAATTATGTATGTAGTTTACTAAATTTTCACTAGACATAAGGGTGAATGTGAGGTTGACTATACCATGGGCATCATCCTAAAAATAAGGATGCCTAGATTGAGGTTGTGGTTACTAATTATTGAACAAGCCTATTAGGTATTTGAAAAGATCAATGGATGAAAGTTTGGTGTTTTGTCGAAAGACTAGCATCAAAATTTATAACCAAGCCTACCTATATTTGATTTATTAAATTAATGTTGTTTACTAACTACCATATGCCACTCCCTTAGTAATGCATAATCCCAAGATCCATGCATAATTGCTAAACTCTAATTATTCATAGCCCCAAAGTTATACTAGAAAACCCCCAAAAGAAACATTAGTCTAGGAACCTATCTTCCCTATTTTATCTTTTTGTACCATTTGTTTGAATTTAACTTGTATCTATCATTTCAAATTAATTTGATCTCCACTCATATTATTCCTCGTGGATTTGTCCCTGACTCAAAATTTGGGTAAATATATTAACGATGATTGCCTTGCACTTGAATTAACGTATAAGTTGAGCATTTTGAAAAAAAAATGGCACCATTGCAGGGCAACAATTTGGCGTATTAAGTTAGATTGAAATTTTAGCTACTTGCTTGAATTCAAGAATGTATATATTTGTTTGTGATTTTCTTTTAAAGGTAGAGTTTATTTTATTTTTATTTTTCTCTATGGCATTTTCTTTTGTAGGTAGAGTTTATTTTATTTTTATTTTTCTCTATGGCATTTTCTTTTGTAGGTAGAGTTTATTTTATTTTTATTTTTCTCTATGGCATTTTCCGATGAATTTGATGTTGGTAGTTGGAAATCCTATCTTGACGATCCATGTCCATATCATGACATAACACATTTCATGAGATATTGTGACTATGCTCCCCGGAGAGAGATGAATTCACCATCTCAATACTATAGGGAATATAGGTGCTCTTTATGTAGTAGTAGAGATGGACATTGGAGTGATTGTCCACATGCCCCCTCCCCCCATTATACAAACTGATTTTTTAGTTCTTCTTATGAGATTGATAGGTATTATGAAAAAAAGAAGGAAGAGCAAGATACCGAGTCCAATAGTTATGACCCAATGTTACAAGACATTTTGGATCGGTTAGAAGCAATGGGGAAGGGCCTAGAAAACATCCATCAAGAATGGACAAGTGTCATGAAGGAGGTAATGGGAAAATAAGAAAAGCTTAAAACTATTATTACCATGCCCATTACCCAAGATGAAGTATATCAGGAAGAGAAACCAAGCTATGATGATGAGCTTTGTAGCAAAGAATCCTCAGCTGCTTCCCAACAATCTGAATTATATGAGATGGAAGAAGCCAAAATAAAAAAAAATGGTACTAGAATCAAAGAAGGACCAATGCAAACCTCGTATGATGACTCTAGTTCATTTTAGGGTGACAATGCTTTGGATAAAGCTAACCCAAAGTTAGGTGTTGGACCTCGTTCACCCCACTTTTCAATATTAGGCATAGAGGATGTGATGAGGATATATCTCTTTGACCAAATGGAGAATTGTAGAGAGTAGGAGTCTAATGCTTATATTTTAGAGTTTGACATTCCAAAAGAGCAATTGGAACCCCATCCATCAATGGCCAAGGAACTCAACTTCCGAAGTAAAAGGAATGGTCTATTGATAAATACTTTTTTACCCAGGAGCTAATCTAGAAGATCGATGTGAAGTTGGGTAAAAGGTTCAAGTCTTTAAAATGGTGAGATGGAGGCTTACTCACCATTACGTCACATTTTTCAAGTTTTATCTTGGAAAATTTAAATCTCTTATCCCTCTATCACTCATTACATATTGAATGAAAGCTGGGGCAAAAAATCAAATTTTCTAAGTGAAGATATAAAAGGAAGGAATGGAGGCATCGTGCTACGATGTTAAACTAAGCGCTCGATAGGAGCCAACCCATCACGCCATGAAAAGTGGCACATATCCTTTTATTTATGCATAATAGAGTAGATTTTGTTTTTGTATTTGTTCGTGCATGATCCATGAAAAAGTGATTATTAGGAGAAATTTTGATTGAAATTGAAAATGAGAGTTGGGAAAGTGGCCTGTTGGACTGAACAAATAAATGCAGAGGCCTAGATTTTGTCCTCAGTTACCGCAATCACAGTCCATGTCAATGCAATCGCAGAGGCCACGAGTCTGTGATTGTAGAACAATAATGCGACCGCGGTTATACCAGTTTAAGTGACCATCCAACTGCCATTTTTCCCATTTATTCATTCTCAAAACTTTTCTATATGTTGGCATTATGTAGAGTATCCAAGAGTTCATCTCAACCCATTTGCATCATCTATCTGGTATGTAGTCTCCAACCCCCTTCTTTGTATTATCATTGCAAGCCTAGATTATGTAGATTGGAAATTGGCTTAAATTTATTTTTACAAATCCAAAATTGTGTTTTTTTGTATTTATTCTTATGGTTAGCAGCTGTAGGATATTTACACATCAGTTGGGGAAGTCTCTAGTACCCATATTTTAGCCTAACATGGTTGAAACAAACGTGTATATTATGTCTTCATTCAATGCCAGAAAGAGTTCAAGGTGTACTCCTTCAAGTTTGGGGAAGGAGTTAAAATCACGCAAGTTGGGCTTATTTTATATTATCATGATGATTATATGCCTAGTTGGAAGACAAAGTTGGTGTTAACTGCGTGTATCTTGAGCAGGGCAGAACTTGTAACGATGGTCTCAGGTATCGTAATCGCGATCTTGATGACTGTGATTGTTGAAGCATGATTGCGATCAATGCTACATGATCGTTGTACATAAGGACTATTGTTTGTAGAAATCCAAACTTCTGCACACCTATTTTTAACCCCTGAATCTCCTATAGCATCACTACACGTGTTTTTCTAGCTAATCTAACATAAGTTTTGCTTTGTAATTATTAAAAATAGTTAGAAGTGTGTTCCATACAGTTACTCATCTACAAAATAGGAGACTCTGATGATACCAGACCCACGTCCCCGGAGAGCCATAACTAGTGTTACAATGACCTCCCAAGGACTAACCTATTCCTAGAAAGAAGTATCTCTATACACAGAGTCCTAGAGAAATTCATAGAATTCTTTAACAAGCTTGCTACTATCAGGGACTATGCTTCAAGTATACCTCAGGGACTAGCGGAATCCTCCACTACTCTCTACTCATATGTATCTCAGTCCGACTATGAAATATATCAGGATGAGATAAAAAAGCAAGGTTTCACGGTTGACAAATTAGAGAGAAAAATTCACACAATAACCTTTCAGAGTCACTAGAAAATATATTGAAGAGAGAAAAATTCTTCACCAAGATGTGGAGAGGGACAAAGGGCATCTTTAAGATGCTCAAACCTAAGAATTGTCTACCTTCGTCGAGAAGCGAGAGTGATGATGGAGCCCCTGCTGAGAGTTCTGGTACTAATGACAATGGAGATGATGTAGGGTATACCAAAGATAATGAAGCTAATTTAGGGAGCATCCTTTACTCTTATCTTATTAACTAGGCAGTGAGGGAACTACTTTTTTTTCAATTAAGGGTGTCTGTCCTTATATTTGTATTGGTTGGATGTCTTTGGGTGGTGTTTTGATGATATTTTGGATGATGTTTTATTTTTATTTTGGGGTGCTACATTTGGGAACTCGATTGGTGCTCACACTTTTATGGAGTATCATGCTTTTCTTTTATTTTTAGTATTCTCTTAATTTACTTTTATTTTGATTTCATTTTAATTATGGTGATACATGACTAGCTTTGCCCTATGGTGGATTGAGTGATGATATTTTTAAGTGTAAAGCATCGTGTTTGGTTTTTGAGAGATGTAAGGGAAGTTTGAGTACCTGTGGCACTATATTTTTGGAAGCCAGGGTCACTTTATACACCATTGGCAAAGTTTGAGTAGCCATATGGTGAGCTTGCCCATTTTGAGCCTAAATGTGAGACTAAGACTCTGATGGTTGCCGTGATTAGAAAATTGTACGTGGTAAGGACACAAAACAAACACCCTCCTCTATCAAAAAATTTTCAAAAATCGAAGGCATAGACGTGAGCAATTTTGTAACAAATCTTTTTCTCTTTGTGTGACTCCATAAGTTATTGACTTGTAAGTAATGATAGATACTCTAATTTTGTTTCACGGGAGGGATAATTAATCCTCCTTGGTGAGTTTTTGCATGCCATGTGTAGCGAGATTTTTGCATTCATCTCTTGCATACTTGTGTTATCTAGAAATTACTTCATTAATCTTTTAAATGTAATGTTGATTGTAGTTGGTTGGAGAAATGATCTTAGGCCACCTTTGTGATTTTAGAACCCACTCTAGCCTAAAAAGCCTACCCATGCATAATTATAATCCCTAGTACCTACTTTGAGCCTTTGGACCTTTCGTTGGTAACTCATTACAAGTCGTGTTCTATTCTTTTATCCCTCTTTTGAACCGTACCCTCCTTGAACTTGAAAATGCAACTTGAGGGTCAAATCCTTAGTTAGGTGTGGTGAAAGTGATGAAAGGAAGTTTGGAGCCATGAAGTATTAGTCAAATGCCCTATGTGCCTATGTGTTGGAAACAAACACTTAAAAAAAATCCAACAAAGGAATGAATTGATCATAAGTTGCAAGAAAAAGAAATGAAAGAAAAGTGGTAAACAAAGGAAGTGAAATGTAGGCATAAGAAAAGAAAGAAAACAAAGAAGAGGACCCTTAGTCGAAAAGGTAAAACTGTCAAGGGTGATGTAGATGTTCAAGAAAGAGCGTAGCCATATTGTTCCTAAATGGTATCCTACCCTAACCCAAACCTACATTACAAGCTTAGAAAGTCCTTTAAGATCTCTAACCATTTACTTTCTTTGTAGTGCCGATTGAATTTAGGGGCAAGCCTATTGTATGACACTTGTTGCATTGATATTTCTTTTGTTAGAGAGAGAGTTTATGCACTTAAAGTTCCTTCTTGCATAATCGATAGTTTGGTGTGTGGAATTCTCTTTTGTAAGGTCGGCATGTGAAACGATTAGAGATGGGTGATTTTGTCACCTTCCGACAATGAGGTAAATGGAGTATAACTTAGTTGTGGTCAAAAAGGAGTTACTTCTAGAGTATTGGTTTTTTGTTGCTTGGTCTCTCTTTAAAGTCCTATGTAGCCTTAGATATAGTATTTTATAAAGAGGGGTGTAGAGAAATTAGCTTAGCCCATGTGTAATGAGCTACTTGTGGTAGCGAATAAGGTTAAAGTCATTGTGATCTTTAAGTCATGAAGTTTGGGCATAAACAATTGTGTCTCATAGTACGAGGTGGTGTTGCTTGAGGACAACATTCGTGAACATTGCCTTGATTTGAATGAAAAAATGAGACATCTTCTGAGTAAACGTACTAATATCCACTCTTTACAGGTACAAAATTGAACGATAGAAAGATGTTAGTTAGATCTTAAAATGATCAAAAGGGAGAAGGAAAAGTGCAGTTGAAGACCTACAGCAGAAGAGCCTCAGGTACTGTGGTCACGGTCTGATAACCGCGATCGCGGCAGTCAAGACAAGGTTAATCAAATGCGGCCGCGACCAAGTTGGTGCGATCATAGCTCAACGGAAGTATTCATCCTAAGGGCAAAACTATAATTGCATTTGGTAATCCCAATTTGAAAAAATGACTCAAACCCTAGCTTTGGAAACATTATCATCTTCCCTATTTTTTTTTTAGCTTGAGATTTCATAGCCTCTATTTTTTAAGAAGAAAATATTTTATAAATTTTGGGTGAAGAATACATTGGAGACTTTCTAAGTGGACTATTTTCTCACTTCCATTGTTGATAATTGTGGGAGAGTCAAGTTTAAAGTAACATTCGCTTCGATCTTCAACAAGTCATTTCAATGGAGATTATGGGTATATTTATGCTTATTTATCTTATGTGTAGCTAAATCTCCCTCTTGGGATTATGTATGAATAAGGGTTTAAGTGTGTATGGGTTGTTATTGTTAGCATCTATTTGGTAGTTCATGTTTATGGGTTCTATCATTGATATGCTATTTTGTTGGGATTTGATGGGTGATATCCCCAAATATCCACATGAGTTTGATGAGTGAAAGTTCCAAACTCTAGAAAGCTCAAAGCTATCTTTAAAAGAAGGGTTTTGGGTGAAGTGTAGGAATCCATATCATCGTAGAAAGAGGGATGTGGAGACCAAAGCAATGATAGACTATTATGTATGTAGTTTTCTAATTTTTTACTATCTTAGACATAAGGTTGAATATGAGGTTGACTATGCCATGGGCATCATCCGAGAAATAGGGATGCCTAGATAGAGGTTGTGGTTACCAATTGTTGAACACACCTATTAGGTATTCAAAAGGATCAATGGGTGAGTGTCTGGTGTTTTGTCAAAAGACTAGCATCAAAATCTATAGTCAAGCCTACCCATATTTGATTTACTAAACTGATGTTGATTACTAACTCCCACACATCACTCCCTTAGTAATGCATAATCCCTTGATCCATGCATAATTATTAAACTCTAATTATTCATAGCCCCGAATTTATACTAGAAAAAACAAAAAGAAACATGAGTGTAGGAACTTATCTCCCCCATTTTATCTTTTTGTACCATTTTTTTGAATTGAACGTATGTCTATTATTTTGAATTAATTTGATCATCACTCATATTGTTCCTCGTAAATTCAACCCCGACTCCAAATTTGGGTAAAATTTTTGACAACGACTGTCTTGTAATTAAATTGACGTGTAAGTTGAGCGTTATCAGACCCCCAATTTAGTTTTACAGTCTATTCAGCTTTACATAAGATTTACATATTGTATTTATGTTTTACTACTTTCCAATTTACTAAATTTTTTTTAGCTCATGGCTTATAAATCTCACTATGACTTACCGTTTTTCACATATAGTCGTGTTTTAAATATATGTTTCAGTAAATAACTTATGGTCCTTAGTTTTAAAGTATGTTTTAAATATTTCCATGATTTAGTGCATGTCTCCATATACTTAGTTCATTCCAACATACTGACCACACGTTTGTGTTTCTGGCTGCATCCTTCAGAATGTAGGTACCAAATGTAGTTCATACACCAGGGTCAGACAGTTCTTAGCTTTCAACCAACAGGTGATGAGTTCTCTTATTTTGGAAATCCAGTCCATTACAGTTTATCTGTTGTATTTTAATTATTAACATGTATTTATTAGTGGTAGTTGGAGTCATATCCCAGGTATCTATAGTCAGTATAGTAGAGGCTTCATAGATAGTCATTCAGAGTCATTACATGCAATTTAAGTTTCTTTCTTTAATTTTATCATGTTGGAAGCTTTATCAGTATTATGTTAATTCAAACTTTCTCATGATTATGTTTTCGCTCAGTAAATTTAGTTTTTATATAATTTAAATCAGTTGCTAAAGCAGTATGCCAGATCATGGGTTAGCTTGGGATTAGTTGTGGTTCCAAGCACCGTATTATGACTGGGGGTAGTCTCGGGGCGTCACAAACTTGGTATCAGAGCACGGTTCAAGTGTCCTAGGTTGTCTATGAAGTCGTGTCTAGTAGAGTCTTCCGAAATGGTACAGAGATATCTGTACATTTCTTTGAGAGGCTATAGGGCATTTAAGAAAGTTTTTCCTTCTTTCATATCTCATATCATGTTGTAGAAAGGTTCTTTAAGAAACTTATACAGATTCTCCTCATGCTCTATTTATGTCAATTTTGCCTTATTTTTTAGGGAATAGAAATATTTAAGATTAAATTCCTATTGATAGAGTTTTCTTAAATAGTCTCCACAGACAGTTAAGGGATTGCATATGGTCTAAAAAAAATCCCATCAGTGCTTTTATGTTCTCAAGTTTGAAAGATTTCATTCATGTTCATGAAAATTGTGCACTATGCCAAAGTCATATGTGCCCTCAGATCTCTTCTCAAAATCCTATGACAGCATATGATCTAGAGTTAGAAGGATGAACCTAGAAGTTTTAATAATAGGTTATGAATCCATGGGGATAGTTATATGAAAGGTAGACTAGTAGTCTTAAAGCAGTGTGTGCAAGAATTTAAGTTTATTGATTTAAAATTAAGTATGATGATATGGGTATGATCTAGAGGTGTACCCAAGGTGATATGGGATTGTATTATTCCTAAGTTTTCTTAAAGTGGGTGTTCTTAGATATTACCCTTTAGTTGCTAAGTATGAATGAGCTAGTTAGGTAGTATATAATGTTCTTACCAGCTAAGTTATGGGATATAGATTTTTGATGTCGGGTATTTTGGTTTCATGGAAATTCTTACGATTTAGGGGGAAATACAAGTTCAGAGATGTTCAATAAGTAGGCTATAAAGGAAAAGAGGCAGATTATATGTTTAGTGATGTAAGTATGTTGTCAAGAAGGATATAAGTATATGATGATTGCTGAAGCTAAGGAAATTTAAGGATAGTATATATTAAGGGAGTGTTTAAGGATGAAGTTAGTATAGTTCATTAAAAGTTTGGGAGTACCCATGTTAAGTATTAGAATCTAAGTTTGAAATTTGGATAGTTAAGATAATAGAAAGAAAAGTTGAAATTCTAGATGGTGTGAACTCAAGGAATGGTGATACTCATGAAGATTCTAAGTTAGTAAGTTTTCAAGTTATTATATGATGACTAGGGGGCTATAGAAAGTTAAGAGTTGTATCTTAGAAGAAAGTACTAGCAATGGGTTTTACATTTTCGGGTGTAGTTTTTCAGGGTAATTTTATCATTTATCTGTATTAATCATATCTCAAACTCTAGAGTAAAGTGGTTAAAGTTTAGTTTAGAGTTTATTAAGTGTGTCTACATACTTAGAATGATGGCTTAAATCTAAGGGGGAGATTATAGAACAAGAAACCAATTCAGACTCTCAGATTTTGGTAGTAATGCCCATATATTGTAGAATAAGAATAAGCGAGAAAGATACCTGACCCATTCTTATCTCAGTGCAAATTTTTATACTTCAATTATCACGACATCTACTTATGCATTACAAGTCATCTCCATGATTGTAGCTCATATTCATACATTTTCCATAAGAATCGTGTATGCTCCAGTTCCTAGTATGAGGAGTTCCAGTTCACTCAGCAGTACAACTCATATTCCATGAATTTATGGACTCCAAACTCAAGTCATGTAGCTTCTGACCAATGTACTAATTCTTTCCAGTATGCTCAGTTCCTATGACTCATGGTTCACTCTTAGTGACCAGCGAAATTCAGATTATGTCATGTGTGTCCTCAGTTTTGATCTTTTTAATGAATTTGTGCTTTTGATACTCTATTTCTCAGGATTATGTTAAGTGTCAATGTTATGCATAGTATTCTTTCATACTTCAGGTCCTCATGTTCTAAACTTTCAATGACCTCTCCTTAATGTTAATATACTGGTGATGAAAAAGTGATAATCAATGGTTTAGATGGGAGAGACTAATTTTTTATTGTTGAGCAAAGTTTGTTGTATGCTTAATTTATATAACGCTATATGGTTGAAGAAAGATTGAGATAAAGCTTTTGATATATGTCATGGTTAGTTGAGAATTCTATGTGTGTTTTATTGGGGATAGTGAATGGGAGTTGTAATTGACAAGAGATATTTGAGAATGTGGTAAAAGTTCCTAGGTGGGTTGGTTGACCAAAAGCTTATATGAAGTTACAATGATAGTCGTGAACATCATGTTTGTATATATGTGGATAAATGCATAGTGCGTTAGTAAATTCTTAGTAGGAGATTGAATTTAGTTGTTGAAGTAGTAAGAGGAATTATTCTTGAGATGAAAGATATGAAACACGCTTGGGGTATCAAATTCATGGTTTATACTAGTATTATAGCGTTATCTGTTGAACTTTGTAATTTCCAATTAAGGTTGAATATGGCGAGAGTAGGTAGTTCAACTCAGACTTTGGCTAGTATAGTTATATATACCTATGTGAGAATTATAAGTTGAATCAAAGAGCATGGTATTTAATGGGAAAAGTATAGTTGAGGGGGTATTTAAGAAGTGTGGCTAAGCTTGACAGTTAGCAGTTGCATTGCCTAAGGCCTAGTAATTCTATCCTAGCCTATGTTTTATAGGCCCATTTTCCATATTGCAAAGTTACAGCTATATTTATATTTCTTATTGAGATATCTTGTTCAGATCATGCCCCAGAATTCTTTGCTCTCTAATGTTATTAGAACTTCTTAGAAAAGTTTTAGATAAATACTCCAGTTGAGTATAAACTTTCAGTATCATTCAGTCCATGTAGCTAGCAATTCAGTTTAACAATCAGACAGATAAGCTCCTATAGTTTTCCATCCTTCCATCTATTCTTGTTATCTGAAGTTTCATGAGTATGGACATTCCATGAGGTAAAATATTTGCATTCATCCAAATTACAAATTCAGCTCAGTCCATGCATCATGCATCAGTTATCAGTTTCAGATTTTTAGATATTAATTCATGATTCAGCCCGTAAGTGATTCGCACCTCATCTCAGCCTTTCCTTAGTATTTTAGCCAAGTTAGTATCATTTGGAGATGAATAATCCAAAGGGGGAGATACTATAATAACCCATGTTTCGAGATCACTACGCAATGTACGACTCCTTTTCTTAAGTCTTATACACAATATATGAGTAGTATGTTATAGTCGTATCCAAGATAGTATAAAATGTTTGATGTTCTATGTTAGGTAGGACTCAAACCTTAGAGTCGTAAAATTACTATACGAGTGGTATGGAGATAAGTCGTAAGGCCGATAGTCTAGGTTCTCTAAGTTTTTGTCCAAGTTACGAGTGGCTGGCTACAAACGTAATGATTTGTTATGAATCATAAGATATGACTCCTATCCTAATTAGTGAATGATCCAAGAATCAAGCCTCATGTTTTGGTAGTTTTACAAGTGACTTAGACCTATATTAATACCCCAAATAGCGCTTAACTTATATACATGTCAAAATATCCCGTAGCGATTAAATTCTTGGGATGTATACAACTATAGTCATCTTTCAAATGAACAGAACTTTTTTTATACGAAGAATTTTAATCTCAAGACAACCCAACAGATAGATAATTGAATTAGCTTTCCAACGATACCAATTTTTCATTAATCCGATATCGGTGTGAAAAGTTATGACCAAATTACTGAAGCACTATCAAAGTTGTCAGTGGTACAACTCACTAATACGACTCGTAAGCAGACCATACAAGTCATCAGGAGGAGTCGTACCCACAACAGTAGGGGTCAAAATTTGGGTTCTTGGTGATGACTCAAGGTACGACCCATACCCAGAACATATGAGTCATACCCAAACTCATCGGGATGGCTTCCAGGCAATTTCCTAAAGGTTCCTAAGGTTTGTTTGGGTCTTTTCTCCTCTTTAAACTCCCAACCCACGACCTTAAAATATAACACGACATTATTTTTACCCTATTCTCAATCACTTTATACATTCTTCTCTCCTCCCATCATCAAGAATATCAAGAACATCAAGATTAGGATTCCTCAACAAAAAAATTCATCCTTCAAGTCCCAAGATTCACACTTTATTCACAAGTCAAGAAACTTCAGGTATGTGGAGTATTCATCAATGGGTCCCTTCCACCCACTGAGCCTAAAAACCCTATTTTAGTTTAAAAGTATGAATCTTATCCTATTTTATGAAATTATCCATGAAACTTATGAACTTAATTCATGAACTTCTTAGTAATCAAATTCAAGCCATGTCAACATGTATTTCCATATTATTTAAGTCACTTCATGTTTGAATTATAATTTCTCTTGTCTTAATTCCCTTGATTTCATGATAAATCCTCAAGTTATGAATTAAACCATGTAAATATGATGTTTTCTCATATTTAACACATCCTCATGTTCAGATTCATGTATCTATCTAATTCATTGAATTATTGCTTGTTTTGGGTCTTTGAACTATGACTTTAGATCACTATTTTAAATATTGTCATCTTATTTTATTTTGTAATCATTCTATGCAAGAGGTTATGAACACCCGATACCTATGTGTTTTATATATTTCTATTTTCAAGTAACAAGTTAGTTAGGCCATGATTTTATTATCATATTCAGAACATCATGTTCATGTTGAGCACTTACAAGTACAACCATGTCATGTTAAATGACTAATAACACCAATGTTATTCAGTTGGGAGTAACACTTATCACCAAGTAGATGTAGGGATAGAGTTTCCCCGTCAGTTAGGCATGAGGTGCTAGTAGCAGTCCCTAGGTTCTAGATGGTAACACTCCATATTTTTATGCTAAAATTCTAACCATTGTTCTTACATGTATAATCCCTAATAAAAATTATTCCCATGTAAATATAAGTTTCATGATCTTTATCCTAGTGTGTGAAGTGAATTCGAGGTGAAAAATGTTCATAGGAATCACTTAGAACAAGGTTGAGTTAAGAACCTTTCGATTCATTCAAAGTTTGATATTTGATTCTAAAAGGGTATACTTTGGATGTGTATAACTTTTGATTTATGTGGAATTATTTATCTCAAGACCCACCAAATTTTAGATTATCGAATTAGCTTTCCAACGATACCAATTTTGCCTTAATTAGACACCCGAGCAAAAAGTTATGGCTTTACAAAGTGGTGTGCGACGCCTAACAATTGCAAATGTTCACTGGAAAGGGTTTGCCATAGGGAGTACGACGCAAACATTAAAGGTTTCCATAGCTTGTGCGACGTAAACCCCACGGTACAACGACCTAGACATTTTAGTTTTGATTTATTCTGAGGGCAACTAAGTCATTTGATGCCTCTTAAACATCCCTAAACATAACTACACGAGATTTATAGATCCTAAACATGTTTTAACCCTATTAACATCATAAGCTCATCATCTAAGAACTCAAGAGGAGAAAAACAACTAGGGTTGCACAATCAAGCTTGAAAATCCAATCTTTCAACAATTCTGTTACCACTAAGGTATGTGGAGTTTATGAACAAGGATACCCTTTTATCCATGTGCCTAAAACATAATCTTTATTTAAGATTTCATAATTTGCAAGTTAGGGTTCATACCCAATTATGATTATTTTTAGTTTATGAAATTATCATGTTATCTAAGGCTTCAATTGCAAGAGATTTACATATATCCATGTTTGAAATCATGAGATTCACATTAGGATTTACATTCCACTACCTTAATTGAGATTGTTGAAAGCTTTTAAGATAATTAATGTGCATGAAGTTTAAATATGTTTATTGATGTATTAAAGCTTGCTATTTTGATCCCCAAGTACAGGTGGTGAGTTTATAAGGAGATTATGATCTTAAGTTCTATTGATAAGTTTTGAAAAGTGCTTTAAAAGCAAAGATGGATCTTTTGATCCCAAGCTAAGATTATGAAATCCACACTATTTAGACTGTTTATGATTTAAAGTAAAGAGAAGCATAATTGATTTTCATTACAAATACTTATACTATTTTAAAGAGTATTTCCTACATAATGAGAATATAAGTAAGGGAGTAGTATTTAGCACCTAGCGGGAAGTGTGAGTTTAGCACATCCTATTTTCCTAGAACTACGAGCCAACATGGATACAAATTCAGATTATTCCTATTTATAGGGATGCAGATACATATTGTGATCACATAGCTTAGGTTATACTCCTTGGCAAGAGTATGACACCTCTTCCCAACCTAAGGTTTTCCCCTTAGGGGAACAAGACGCTGTACTCCATGATAGCTCACATTGTTTATGTTGGTTAGAAGAACCTCTCTAATAGAAAAAGAATAACCGAACATTTTTTAGAAACTAAGTGTAAAGGCTCACAAATTTACTCAAATTTTGTCTTACATAAGACTTGAGTTATCAGATTTCAGCTTTTAGTTTTCATATGATAAAGGTGAGTCCTTTTTACTCTTAGCCAACATGATTTGAAAATAGAATAAGACTACAGCTTTGTAGAACTAAGTGTGGTGGCTCACAGAATTACCTTTACACTTTACTTCTCATGATTTATGATTTTACAGTTTTGATTACTTAAGTCAAGGTGAGTCACTTACACTTAGAATGTAGTTTTTGACAGTTGTATGAACAGTGCATTATTGTTTTACTTATGCATTCAGCCCCACATGCTCAGTACATTTCAAAAGTACTGATCCACATATACATCTATGTTTTACATTGTTTAATAATGTAGGTACCAATTATAGCATGCATATTATAATCAGACAGTTGCAGATTCCAGCCAGCAGGGGATGAGTCCTCCTACTTTGGGGATTTCAATTAGACGTTATTAGTGTACTTTACTTTCTTACTCATATATATTGATTAGTGGTAGTTGAAGTTGCTCCCAGCTATCTATAGTCAGTATAGTAGAGGCTTCATAGACAATTAGTAAAGTTTATGTAGTTGATTCAAGTGTTTCTTTGTATAATCAGAGATGTATCACTTTAATATAGCTTTGTATTGATCATGTTTAGAAAAGACATATTTTTTACATTTTTCTTCAAATTTATGTAATTTATTCAGTTGCTCATGAGTTATGCCAATATAAGGGTTATAGGTTGGACCCCGATAGCTCAGATTGGGGCATGTCGGTTATAGCTAGCTCCCAAGTCTCAGTTCAATATTCAGAGTATGTCAATTCAGGTTTGCATGACCGAGTATTTAGACATCAATTATTCAGTTATTCAGATCATGTCAGTACACGTTATGCTGGGGCTTACATTCATTTTACATGTATATGTTTTCATGCTCAGTATCCATACATGATCCTCAATTTAGTTTTACAGTCTATTTAGCTTTACATAAGAGTATTCATGTTTTTCTGCTTTCCATACATGATCCTCAATTTAGTTTTACAGTCTATTTAGCTTTACATAAGAGTATTCATGTTTTTCTGCTTTCCAACTTACAAAATTTTTTTAGCTCATGGCTTATAAATCTCACAATGACTTATCATTTTTCACATACAGTCATGTTTTAAATATATGTTTCAGCAAATAACTTATGGTACTTAGTTTTAAAGCATGTTTTAAATATTTCATGCTTTAGTGCATGTCTCCATATACTTAGTACATTCCAACGTGCTGACCATACATATGAGTTTGTGGCTACATCTTTCATAATGTAGGTACTAGATATAGTCGTACACCAGGGTTAGAAAGTTCTCCATTGTCAGCTAGTAGGTGATGAGTTCTCCTATTTCGAGAAATTCAGTCCATTATAGTTTATGTGTTGTATTTTAATTATTCACATGTATTGGTTAGTGGTAGTTGGATACATGTCCCAGCTATCTATAGTTAGTATAGTAGAGGCTTCATAGATAGTCAGTCAGAGTCATTACATGTAATTCAAGTTTCTTTCTTCAATTTTATCATGTTGTAAACTTTATTAGTATTACATTAATTCAGACTTTCTCATGATTATGTTTCTGCTCAGTAAATTTAGTATTTATACAATTTAAATTAGTTGCTCAAGCAGTATGCCAGATCATTGGTTAGCTTAGGATCACTTGTGGTTCCAAGCACCGTCTTACGACAGGGATAATCTCGGATCATGACATTTATACTTTTAATATATTATACATATATATACATATATATAGATATAAATATTTCATCTGTAGCAACTGAACTATGTATTAAAAGTAAATTATGTATGCAATATATATGTATTAGAAGTATATTAAAATATACTATACTTGTTTTGATTAAAAAATGGTATTGTGTATTAAAAATAAATGATGCATACAATATAAATGTATTATCTATGTACTAAAAAAGAATTATGCACACAATATATATATATACATACATATATATACATACATACATATATATGTATATATGTATGTATGCATATATGTAGGCTTAAGTCATTGACGGGCTCTTAAAGTTGTCCCAAAAATTCACTTAGACCCCTCAACTAAGGTCTGTACCTATCAGGCCCCTAACCCACCCTAATTTTAATCCAATCAGGCCTTCTTTTCCCTACATGGAACACCGCGTGTTGTGTGCTTGCAGGAGGCGCGGGAGAAGTGATCTTTTTTACTAAATAACGAATAAAAAGGTGTCAAGTGGCACTGAGGGCTCCCCAAAAATTATTAATAAAACAAAATTAAAAAAAAGCCTCAACCATATTAAATATCCCCCCCCCCCCCCCCCCCCCCCCCCCGCCCACCATCCGAGCCCCATCCGATACCCCTCTTCATCTTCTTCTTTCTCATTTTTTTCTTAAACTTAATTCTCCTCCCATTTTTTTTACTTTTTCTCTTTTTTTGTTTGTAGTTTTAAATTTATGTATGAATTTGATTTTAAAAAATTTTTGTTCTTAGTTCAATTTTATTCTTAATTCTTTTCCGCTATTAGTTTGTCGAAAAAATAAAAAATTGTCAGATTAATGCATTGTATTCAAATTGTTGGATGTTTGTGGGAGTTTCGCTTAAAAAACTAATTTCGATTAATATTTCCAGAAAAAATGGAGTTACGTCGGAGTTTTTATTTTTCATAGAACACAGCTTTGATACTTCTCTTTTTCCCACCGGTGCCAAAACAAGTCCAAAATATACTGATCTCAAGCACATGAACTTTGTGTAAATTAAGGTTAAGAAATAGTTGGACCCCAAAGCATTAAATGAAACCTAGTGGGATCTTTGAGACGTGTGAGAATATCACTATATTCATGTCTTCCTTCATAACTGATTATTCAGAAAGCCCACAAGTCAAACACATAACATCATAAACGGCATGGGGGTGATGATGATGGGGGAGGGAGTTGATGAACTTTGAAGATATCGGGGAAGGGGTGTGTGAAGATGACGACTGGGGGGTGGGGGTGCTTTTTTTCTTTTTTTTAAATAAAAAATTATTATTAAATAAATATTTAAATAGAAAAATAGACAAATCAACAACTCCATCTAATACCCCGTACTTCTACCTAGCTTGAAATCATCCCAGGTATGTTAGAAACTTACTTTAAAAGATGAATCCACTTTTATATACATGAAATTTTTAAGATATTCACTTTTTGTCATATGAAAAATTGAATTAGCTTTTCAACGATACCAATTTTGTCCAAATCTAATATCGGGGTAGAAAGTTATGGTCATTTTACAGAAAGCAGTCAAAACTGCCTAGGTGGGACGATGAGGGCTGATGGACCGTCGAGCTAGCAATGAACCATCGCCCAAACCATCACAGCGGAGGTAGTGAGACCACCTTCTGCCTAAGGGCAACGGCTCAGGCCAACCATCGAGCTAGCGACGGACCATCGCCCAAGTCGTCACAACAGAGACAGTGAACCCCTATTCTGCCCAGGTGCGACGGTCAGGACCGTCGACCCAGCGACAGACCATCGCCCCCACAATTGCATAGTTCGTTCAGTTATTTTAAATTCATTTTTAAAAGGATTTTTGGATCTTTTTCCACCCATTTTAATCCTAATAATATCAGATCAAGGCTCATAAATTCATTATCCATCTACAATATCAAATTAGGGTTTTCTCTCAAAGATAATCCCCAAGAAAAAGATCCAAATTATTCTTCAATAAACTAAGAGATTCCAAGTTCTTCAAGTCCAAGAACTTTAAGAAATTCACAACCCAAGTATGTCATGTGTTGATTCATGGGTCCCTTTCGCCCATGAAGCAAAAGAATCTCTTTTCAAAATTCAAGATTCATGTTTTTATGAATGTTTATGATTTAAATTGAATTGAAATTCATGTTCATGATGTTGGGAGGGTTTTATTCATGTTTTAAATTACATATTCTAATGATTGACCGTATGATGTAGTGATTTGCATAATAATCATGATAAACCCATAAATTTACACTTTGATTGATGTATCCATGATTATTATATGTGTTGGTGATTGTATAACCAAAGCATGCTCCCCGTGTGTTTGATTAAATGCCTATGTGAAGGAAAAGTGTCATACTAGTATAATAATATGAAATCCCCATTCATGTACAAGTTCATACATGTCAAGTGTTTGATGAAATGTCTTAGTAAATGAGTTATGGATATATTTGTGGCCATTGTGGTGCTTTAGAACTTGTACTTCATGAATTCTCCAACTTATTACATTATGGATTGTTGACGTGGTCATGTATTCAAGAGAGTCATGCTTTGTCAGTTTCTTCCCATCGAGTCCTGGGGGTACTTGTACTCGAAAATTTAGTTGTGTGCCTAGAATTAGTGTTATGTTTCCAAGATCCTCTCAGTTAAGCCATGATCCATAGAATTCAGTCAGTCTCATGAATTAAGAAAACTCAGTAATCTCATTAGTATTCTATCAGTCAACGAAACTTAGTTAACTCAATCCAGTTAGTTCAGTTAATCATGTTCAGTGTCTATCCATATGGGAGTAGAAAATAGCACCAAGCAAACCCAAAGATGGGAACCCACCTGTTATATGAGGGTGTGATTCTTAGAAGCAATCCTTGTATTCTAGAACTACATAGCTAGCGAGGTTGAGACATCATATCTTGTTATATAAGGGTAGATAAGGTGGCTTAACCTTTTATATGAGGGTTCCCACCATTCTTACTAGAGTCACCTATTATATGAGGGTTACTCATAAATTGTCCTTACCAGTGGCGCGGTATTGACACCCTTCCAATTGGGGTTATAGATTGGACCCTAACTCAGCTATATTGCATTATTTAGGGCATGTCAATTAGATTAATACTTCCTACAGTTTTAGTTACAGATCAGGACTATCAGATGCAGTCATTCAGTCTTAATAATAGAACTCAGATAGTTCTTCAGATTTCAGGACTATCAGATACAGTCAACTCAGAATAGTACGGAACTCAGTTAGTTCCATCAAAACCTAAACTGTCAGATATAGTCGCTCAGTATCAGTTATTTCAGTTATACAACTATTAGTATCTCATGTTATCAGTACTCAAACTCTGTAATAATGTTATCACGAACTTAGTTACAGTTACTATGTATTCATGCATGTATTCTCACGCTCATATTATCCAGTAAGTTAGTATAGTTCATGTATGTGAACCCTTTCCATTCAGCCTACGTCACATGCATACCAGTATATTCAAATGTACTAACGTATTTGCGCTATGGTGTTTTATACCATAGGTTCAGAAGCATAAGCTCTAGAGCATCAGTAGCATTCCAGTCTCAGCAGTCAGAGTTAGTAGTGAGTCCTCATCCTTCGAGGACATGACCATTACTTTATTATCTCATTAATTAATTTATTTCAGTAGTTAGAGTTAGTTGGGAACATGTACCATCAACTCCTTATTCAGATAGTTTAGAGGCTTTCAGACTATATCATGTTCAGACAGTTATTTTAGTTATTTTAGGTATTCCATACCCCTCCCAAATGTTATATTGTAACAGATATTATGTCTCAGTTTTGAACCTTAGGGCGTTACAGCTTTTATTTCAGCATTTATACAGTATATTATGCAGTGTACAGGTACAGATATCACTCATGGATTAGCTGATGGTCCTCCAGGGTCATGAGCACCGTGTAGCATTCTGAGTACCAGATTTGGGGCGTTACACTCCACCATATAATTATTTTTTTTGCCACATATTTTTTTCTAATTGGTTAATTTTTCCACGTCAGACGAGTGTATTATACACACTTTATACTTATTGCTAATTAGGCAAAAAAAGGCCTGATTGAATCAAAATCTGGGTGGGTTAGGGGCCTGATAGGTACAAGCCTTAATTGAGGGGTCTAAGTGAATTTTGGGACAACTTTAAGTGTCTTTCGATGACTTAAGCCTATGTATGTATGTGTCATAATTATTTAGTTATTAATTATAAATATTTTAGAGGATATATATATATATATATATATATATATATATATATATACACTAGAATAGTGTACGTGTGTTGCACGTGTATCCAATGTTAATTAAAAATAAACGTATTCAAAAAATATATTAATATATAGTTGTGCGTATGTTTTTTATTAAGTACAAAAAGTTTTTAAAACACAACGTAAAATTTTCAATATAAAAAGTGTAGTTGATTAAAGAGAAATTAGGTCAGTATAATTATTTTCTTAAATATAGAAGCGCTATGTATTTATGACATTTCAATTCATGTAAACATCAATAAGAATAAGCATGTAAAAAAATTATGTCCATTATGTGTATGTTATGTTATTATGTATAATTTTTTTAAAAAATAATATATAATTTTAAAGATAATAAAGTGTAGTTGATTAAAAAGAACAAGCATTGCATGTGTATGAAACGGTAATTAATAATAAACACATATTAAAATTATATTTGTTGTGAGTCCGTTCTTTTATTAAGAAACAAGAATTTTAGAAATAAATGTATAATTTCGAAGATAATAAAGTGCAGTTATTAAGGATGAATTAAGTCATTATACTTATTTTTAAGTATAAAAAGACCATGGTTTTAAGACATTTTAATTTATGTATTTAATTTTTTTCTATAAATTTAAGTGACATAAGTTAATTTGTAATTAGTATTTATTATTATACTTATTTCCTCGATTTTTTAAATAACAATTACTACTATAAGTTATATTTTGCTTGATTTTTCAATTTGATTAATAAATATATGTTAAATTATACATAAAGTACAATATATATATATATATATGTATTTAAAAATTATAAATATATAAATTACAAAAAATTAAATATTTATATTTTTGAAATGAAAAACTTGAAAAAATTAATATTTGTATTGTTGAAAAGAAAAAAAATAGAAAAAGGACTAAATTGGAAAAAGATCTTATGTACACATAGTAGGCGGGCCAAAAGTACACAGCCCACCAAGAATCAAAAAACATCAAAATAGAAGAAACAAAAAAGACAAAATAAGAACAAAAATAAAAAATAAGGAAAGTAAAATGTGAAGATGAATCTAGAAGAAAGATTATCATCTTCTATATGTTAATTCAATCGTCTTCCTCTACCAAATTGGTGTTGAGGTTGGATAAACCAACTTTGAGAGAAGTGATGATCGAAAAAGTGGTACTCTATTTTCATATTTGGGTTCAACTTCAAAACCAATTAGATTGGCCAGCTTCAAACTCAATTGAAGTTCAGGTTGCCTAGTTCGTTATTTTCGATCAAGCAAGCAGGTTCAAAATGTACCCTATTTTGCTAGAATGTAAGATTTCGTTGCATGAACTTTTACATTTCAAATTTAGTATATTTTTAGAAATCTACAATTTGTGAGTAGATATGAAATTTTATCTACTGAGTACATGAAGTTAGTAGATATGAAATCTAATCAAGTAGCTAAAATTGGAAAAAGGTCTTAGAAATTTATATTTGACAGATTATTGGTAGCGTTTAGATGAAGTGAGCTAGAATTTGTGTGTAGATAAAGTGAGTATATATGAAATCTAATCAAGTAGGTAGCTTCGAAATGTTACCTATTTTGTTCAAATTTGGGATAATTTTACATGCACTTTTAGAAATTATGTTTTTACGAATGTCTAGTGGATCTTGAAATGCACAGATCTGTAGTAGTGATACTTTGATGATTGTTACACTAAAATGGGACAAAAAAACATAAAATTAGAGTAAGTAAAGTTATCTCTGTACAGGATTACTTGCAAGTTTTGCTAAGAACAGAATAAATGAAAGTAAATAATCCATGTGACGGATAAAACAATTGTATAGGTATGAAAGTGTTTTTGTACGCGCTGCAGCTTTTATAACAGTGTTTTTTGTTGTGAAAATTCTTATTGCACATTCTAGATTTTGATTGCCAAGAGAGAGGTATAACAAATAACAATATAATCAATCACGATTAGTCAATTTGGTATAAAAAGAGTAATCCAGAAACAATATGAAGATTCGATTTTACTATGATGACTTAAGATTCAGCTACTTGGTAGTAGTATCTAAGGAACAAAAAGTTGTGTTGAGGTCTTTGTTTGATTGTGATGACTTTCGTGAGTTTTGCAGAAGGTTAGTTTATTACCTTATAATACTTGGTCATTGGATTATATCTAGCTCACTTCGTCTAAACGCTACCAATAATCTATCAACACTCTCTCTTAGTTGATATTATTTCAACTTTGGAGATCTTATTCATGTTAGACTGAAGTTACTAAACAATCTATACTTGTTACTTACATAGTTCTTTTGGATGATGTAGTAATGCAAGTGATGCCATAGATAAGTTGAAGTTTCTTGGTGTTACTGAGCTTGAGCTTTTGAAGGATGTAGTTGATCTGGATATTCGCATTCAAACCGATAAAGATAATGGCATTATTACCATAATGTGAGCTTCATATCTCATTAACCATCTTTTTGTGTTCCTTTTGTAGTAGATTGTTACTTATGCCATCTTGGTGGTAGAGTAATATTTGAAGTCAGTACCAAATTCACCCCACTTTGTGGTGGAAATACAATGGATTTATTGTTGTTGTTGTTGTTTTTGTTGTTGTACCAAATTAGCATTGTATTACTAGATTTTTAAAGCTGCATCTTTCACACTTTCAGGCTGAGGAATAAACTCTTGGTCAGGATGGTGGAGAAATATCTGCCAATGGACCGTAAGTAGTGAATATTTATTGTATAACCACCATTGTTTGATGAGTAAAATGGACAATTCCACTAATTTTTCTGCTAGACCTAACAATCCATTTTTAAGTTCTAATTCAATAGAGTAGCCTGAGTTTTATCTGTTATTGTACAGAGGAAAACAAAGGAAGTGCAGGGGATTTCCAAGAAATCTTTCCACCATCTGTTCCGAGAGCTTATTAAACTTTATTATTTTTTAGGTTTACCACTAAATATTACAACCTGTTATTATTTCTGAGATAATCTTTAGAGATGGGAAATGTTTAGAGCTATGGGATTTATTTGAATTGTTATTTTTTCATTCAGGCCTCAACTTCACCAGCGCTGTAGAAGTGCTCTGAAGAGTTCTTTTCTCATCAAATAAAAAATAGGGATCCTCTGAAGATAGGGTTCGTATTCATCTCTGTCCTGTGCACCCCTAATTGGAATCTTGAGGCCCTCTTTCCCTTTTCAAAAAGGACAATCTTTGAAACACAACAAAGTTTCAAATTGGCAGCTCAAATATTATTTGATTGTTGCAGGTTCCCAAACATATGGGAATTGCGATTAGTACGTGAATTATTACAATGGAATACTATAAGTTGTCTTTAAACAGTCAATGCTAAAACCTAAATTTGATGCATATGTTGTCTATTTGTGTTTCGGGATGTTGATTTTTTATTATGTTGGACTACATCTTTCATTTTAGAAAGATCGACCAAGTGTTGATGAGGCTCTAAAGCACCCATTCTTCTCACAAAGGTGATAAAAATTCCAGGTGGCATACCTGCTTCCGTATGAAGTGAACTAGATATTCTTGGCCAACATTTTACACCCATTGACTTCTACTTGAACCATACATATATACATTTTTTTGATATGTGTATTTATATAGAGGTTTGATCCTTTGTTGCTAGGGAGAAATGATTGCAATGGTACTTTACACGCATACACTGACCTTTAAATTCTAGATCAAATTTTGTTGTTTTGAAAAGTTAAAAATGACTTGCCAATGAACTAAATAGTATCTTTTTACTTTTATATTTGTAGCATGGCAGTGAATGGGCTGGTGTTCATGGTTGAAGTGGTGTTCAATGTTGTTGCTAGGTCAGTTTTCTTTCTTGACTACCCATTAACCATTCATTGTATAAATATTCTATTTGAATTATATATAATGACAGTTTAAAATAATTACTTGTGATTATGTGCAAGTTACCAAACTATACTAGTTAAAGAATATTACCTATATTTGTAACTAATATGATATAAAAAACTTTTATACTGTCAGTTTATATAAGTTAAACTCATTTTGATCAGCGTGAGAGTGAGTAATGAGCTAGGAGCAGCACATCCAAAGTCAGCAGCATTCTGTGTTTGTGGTGACATCAATTTCATTTGTGATATTTGTGGTGGAAGCTATTATAGTGTTCTTTTTGTTCAACGTTATTATCTATGCATTCACCTTGGGTGAAACTATGGCCAATGCAATGTCTGATTTGTGTCCATTTTTTGTTTCCACCCTCATTCTCAATGGCATTCAACCAGTATTGTCTGGTAATATATATCTCCTCCTTAACCTCCTTATTTATATTATAATATACAGGGTATATACTCTGACAAGGTAAAGTGTTTATACTATCTATGTAATCTAACATGTTGTAGAAAGTTATTTGTCTTATTCTTCATGTAACTGAACTCACTTATTATGTGTTGTCTCAGCCTAGAATTGTATTTCTTTAGTATTGGTTGGTCATTATGTGGTAGATATTTTCTAAACTTACATGAGTTGTTGATTTGCTCCAGTTAAGGTCTGGCAAGAATCAGAAGGAAAGACTTAAATTACCCGGACCTCGAGGACAGTAAGGGTAGTATTATTACAAGATCAACTGGATTTGCTATTTTTTTCAGCTGATGGTTGCTAAAACAGGTATTTCTATTTAGCAGATATAGGTATCGATTTTATTTTTATTTTGTGAGATTTTGACCGTATTCTTCACGTGTGTTCTTTCATTTTTTGCTCCTTCAATTGTGAATGTATTAGTAATTTAAGTAATTTTGATTCTCAGTTCCTTATGTAGCTATAGAATATTCTAATCACATCTAATTATTTTATCCTTGTTTGATGGAAATGCTAATTTTCATGTTTAGGTGGTTTGCCTCTCTGCTACTGCAAAGGATTTACCCAGGTCTGTGGTCTGCAATGTTCATGGTGTAAATCTGAAGTTTCTGAAAATTGGAGAAAAAATGGCCATAGAAAGGCAAAGTGGTCAGCAAGTTTACTCTAAAGGTGCATACTTCTTAGGAAGAATGGTTTGGGAAAAAGGCTACAGGGAGTTGATAGACCTGTTAGCAAAGCACAAAAGTGACCTTGATAGTTTTAATATGGACGTGTTTAGCAATGGGGAAGATGCTCATGAAGTGCAGACAACAACTAAGACGTTAAATTTAAATGTCAACTTCATGAAAGGCAGAGACCATGCCGGTAATTCTCTTCATAGGTATGAACCCTTCAGTTAAATCCCTTTTAATGCGAAAATGCTAGTATATGTAAATACTTAAAGCTACTTTAAAACGTCTAAGTTTGGATAGAACATAGGTTCCACCGATACTTTCCTGTTCTCTTTTACAGTTTATATGTGTCCGCTACATGATTATAATAATAAAAACACTAATATTAATACTAATAAACATGTGCAAAACTGTTGATAAGAACCAATAATCTATTTTCTACTGAAATAATAAGGAAAAAACTAAAATCAAGCGACTGCAGGCTTGTTTGAATTCAACTCTCAGTAACACTCTGATTTTAAATTAGTTCTCATTTGATTAAAGATCTTTCAAAGTGAAAGTGTATTCCTATCAATACTGTGTATCTTCTGAACCTGCAAAAATAAATAATTGACGTAAGTGAGTTATGGTATATTTGGAAGTGTATAAAAAATTTTGTAGCATGTCTTTTCATGTATTGTAACTGACCTAATATCTCTTTATAGATGATATTTTTTTGTGTATGTCCCTTTTTTTCGTTTAGGTTATTCTTTCATGACCAAAACCTTTGTTGTTGTTATTGATATTCCCCTTGAAAGTGCAACATATAATTGACCATATGAAAAAATGTGTTGCAGCAAGTACAGTCCAATAGTTGGTATTACTTGTCCTTGTACTTGTTTATCGTCATTGAAAAGAACAATCACACTGGAAATTATTTTCTAATGAATTTGAATGTTTAACCTTCATTTTTGGGAGGTGATAGCTGAATTCGTGGAATAAAGACATGCTTGAAAGCATTTTGGGCCATCATTATTTCTGGATATATGACATTATTGTCAAAACCTCTGCATATCATTCTCGTTCCATTGCACAAGCCGTTGAAAGCATCTAAATTTCTCAGTAACATGATGGGAACATTTTTTTTCAACACCAATCTGCATATAAGTGAAAGATATTTTAATAAGAAATTTCATTTTAAAAGATATTCAATTATGATTGAAGGTTTATGATCCGGAGTTTGAAACCAAATATATTTCAGGGTAAAGATTTATCAATTTACTTCACTGTAAAATTCTTCCAGTTAAGTCAAAATAGAATATATTCCAATATAACCAATGTCTTATGATCTTTATATTTCGAGGCTTTATCATTTGTACACAAACATTTAGATCAATTTGTATTACCTTATATGTTATAACACTTTTTGCTCATTATGACTATTTTGTTACACTTCAGATCATGGTCCCTAAGAATTATGGCAAATTTATTGTTATTCTGGCTTCTCTAGTGAAAGGCAATATTGTTTCTATGGGCAGAATCTATCAAGATGTGAAGCGGATACTGGGAGTCTGATCCATGATTGGCAAAACAATTCGATAGCCAGGTAAAAGAATGTCACTTTATTTTTCTCAATAATCTTTTAGTAGCTTGGTTTTATCCTATATTACTCGAGCATTGAAATATTTCTAATTGTTGTTATTGGACAGAATTTTGATTCTAAAATAAAATTGTATTACTAAATATGGAAGAAGATACCTGTGTGGAGGTAGACCATTTTGTGTTAGAGTATTTAAGTAATCTTCCTAATAGTAGTTGTTGGTATCATCCTATATAGAGTCGAAACTAAGAAACGTTCTTCTTTCACCAGGAAATCTAGAAATTAACATTTCATTTAGCTGATCAACAAATTCATTTCTATTAGCTAGGATAGCACGTTCAGTCATGAATTTTGCAGAATCAATATTTTTATCTAGCTCTGGAAATATTTTCTCTAATAAAGCATCTGTTCCAGTACCATCACTCTTAATTTCAATAACCAGTTGTTTTGGAAGTAAAACCAAATCATCTCTTATTATAGGCTCCTCCCCATTACCTATGCGTAGTAAGAGTTTACTGAATGATGAATCTGTTCTCGCCCTTATATTTCTTGTTAACTTAATCTTTTTCATTTGATGCCATAAGTACGGCTTTACCAAACTTGCATTTACCATTTCAGCTCTTGTAGATTTTGGAAATATTGGTAGTACCTGACGAAAATCACCTCCAAAAACTATTACTTTTCCACCAAAGGGTGAGTCAATGTCCAGTATATCTCTGAAGCTTCTATCAACTATTTCAATTTTCCAACGGCTAGCCATAGGCGCTTCTTTCCAGATAATCAGCTTGGCCTTTTTTATTAATTTAGCTCCACCTCTCTGCTTTGACATACATGTGACTGTTGTATCAGTTGTTTGAAGCGGTATCTCAAATCAAGAATGAGTCGTACAACCTCTCGATAAAAGAGCTGATGCTACACCACTTGTTGACATCGCTAAAGCTATCATGCCCCTAGATCTGATATTTGCAAGTAATGCGTGATATAGGAACCTTTTTTTGATCCCTCCAGGTTCATCAACAAAGAATAATCCCGATTGGCCAGATTCTAACATTTGCAATATAATCTTGAATGCTTGCTCTTGTTCAGGATTTAGCTTTGTTTGTGCATTCAAATTTTCTGAAGGCACTATTATAGACTTCCATTATTTCTCGACATTATGATATAATTCCATCATCCATACTTTGTTCAAGTCTAGGTATGTCATAATTTTCAATTCTCTTACCTATGCTTTCTAAGAAATAGTTTATGCTTTTCAGTGTGCATTGAAGTTGAGCAGCAGGAGAGTTTTTGTGTATTCTCTTAAAATATTCTAACATGTCATTATAATATGTATCCCATAGCTTTCTAACATCCATCGGATTACAATGAACCAATATTGTTGCAACTAAATTTCAAAGAGTCGATGACATTTTGAAGACGACAGCTTCACGTAAGCATTCATAAATGTTGTTATCTGACTCGAGAAAACCTCTTTCTTTTTCAACTTCTTTGAAAGTGTCACACAACCTTCCATTAACAGTTAGCAAGTATTGAAACGAAGTCGATCCTTCAATATGATTCAATAATAATCTCAAATAATATCTTTCGCCTTCTGCTGGATTAGCTGTGAATTAAAGAAGAAAGAGTAAATAAATGATATTTGAACATTTACAAATATTAAGAGTGGTCGTGTTAAATTTCTTACCAACAGCAATTCAACTAATTACTGATCTTGTTTTACTTTGCGTCCAAATCTTACCCTGAGCATTCTAAACGTCGTACTCTACAAATTCCTTGTATATGTATTTATGCCCTTCTTGTCTATTGAACATTTATGAAAATACTCGGTGAGCATACTTTTTTAGGCTGATTCCCAGGCAACAATGTTTTTCAGATTTCGGTTGCTCTAATAGCATACTACAATGTGAACAGACAATATTAAAAAGATTAACAGAATTTTCCGTACAACATAATTTTTTGTATTTCTTTTCATGATAAATTCATAGCTAAAAATATTTTACTACAATCTAAATTTTATGACTATTTTATCAGAAGGGTAATGATGTAGAATTCAGATAGCTTAAGGAAGCCTAATTTTTTACCTGTTTGTTTATTTGGAGGATGTAGTTGAAGGTTAATGACTGGAGGCTTTCACTAAGATCAAATTCATAAATTCTCTATAGCACTTTTAGTGTAGCAACCCAATGTGTATCTTGAAAACTCTTAATTTCATCAACATTTTTTTCTCTATCATCTGATTCAATATAAATAACGCACCTACCATGTCATTTATATATATACTTGTAAAGATACTTTATTGCTTTTACCCCTGCACAAGACTCAACATTGATATGACAATTATATCTACTCAGTAAATAAGAATTATATGGAACAACTCATTTGATTATTCACTGTCATGCCTTGAACTTTTTCTTTTTTTCCATCATTTCGCCTCTTGTAATAGGATATCTATCATTTCCTTGTATTGATTTATTACTAAATGGTCAAGGATAATAACTCTTGCACTGACCATCCCTCATGCATGAATTTGTTGGATATTTTTTTCCACACGGGCCATGCATCATATGTTTGATAAATAAGTCATGCAAAACTGGAAATTCTTCTTTGTCGGGAAGTTCAGTGAAAATAAACTTGTCATAATCATCTGGTGATGTCATCTTGTATCCTTTTTCCAGTATTAACAAAAGGTGAATGTGTGGCAGGCCTCTTTTCTGAAATTTAATCACATAAACATATCCCGCAACAGGCCCAAATATTTTTTCTTGAAGATTTGGTCTTTTAAATCTTGTAACTTTGATCTAAAAACTCTAGTCGCCTAGTCTAGTTTATCTTGAGCAAGTTGTCCTTCAATCAAATTTTCTAGAATCTCTGGCCAATCGGGATTACATGTCATTGTAATAAACAAATCTGGTTTTTCAAAATATTGAACCAAAGCCATTGCATCCATATATCTATGACTCATGTCCCTAGGACCTCTAACAAATAATGCAGGAAGTATTATTCTTTGATCAACTTTTGAGCCTCTGCTTTCTCCAGCCATAATACTATCAACTATGCCTTGCAATATTTCCCTTCTAAAATTTGATTGCTCAAGCCTAAAATATTCAAGTCAAGTAGTTTCTATCTTGATGTATATATCAACAATAAATTATTGAAACAATCGCCCACATAATAGTATTATCGTGTTTTCTCTGCTGCGTATTTGCAACTTATAGCAATAGTACTCTCTATAAGATACATAATTTTTAGATCCACATTGTACACCTGTAAAATATTTTTAAATATATTGATATGGAAGTTGTAAGTACACAATTCTAAGAGATTTTATTTTAAAACTTTACCTTGTTGCTCATTGTCAAACACCTCATGCACGGACACAAATGTAGGGTTGTTCTAGTTGAGGCCTACAACTTTAGTTCCACGCTTACCTTTACTTATTTTATGTTTTTTTTCGTATTCCTTGGTGCCAACCTAGTTCACCGCTTGGAAAAAGCAAAGGCTATTAGAGTGGGTCATAACATCCGTAATAATGTTTAACACTATGAATATTACCCGAATGTTCATAAACAATAATCTCTCGATCAAATGGTACATTGGGATTGTTTTCGTCTATCCAAATTGTAGCAACTCAATCTACTGATGGTTTGTTGTAGACACGTTGGTCTAGTTTAGCAATGGAAGCAATTTGAATTTCTAAATCCTTAAAGTTTGAATGATCCTTTAGGTGGCGAAACAATAGTGCATAAGGATTGCCATCCATTATTTATTTTAATTATTGCGAAAGCTTTCTCAGATAATTTGGCTTCTTTGACTTTTGAAATCCTATTGCGTGACTCATTTTCTGTGTCAAAAAAGTACATTTGAAAATAGCATGGATTATTATCATGGGGTAGTGATGAGGAGAGATCATGATATATTTGACCCTTTGCTCGAAATGTATAAACTCCTCCAAAAGACGTAAATCCAAATATGCTATTATATGCTCTAATATGTTTTCAAAATTCTTCTACTACTTTAGATTTATTGAAGAACAAATCGTATAATTAAGTTGGAACTGCAGTATTTGCAGGTTTTATTGATCCAATGTCGCAATAAAATATTGGAGTCAAATGTTGAAATCTCATAGCATGACAATCAGTGTTTTCAGAAATATTTTCCAACTTTTGAATAGATAATACTATGGTATGTAGTCAATTTCACCTAAATTTGTTGTGTAAAATGTTAGAAATGGTAATAAATAATAAAGCTAACACAAATAGAATGTATGCAACTTAAATTAATAAAATAGTATTGCATTACCTTCAATTTCACACCTTTGCGATAGAGCCTTTAGGAACCAATAGATTTTACAATTTTTCATTGGTCTTATTTCTTCAATATTGGCAACTTATATGGACTCAATCCTTTTATTACCTTTAAAAAAAGTAAACACTACATTCAGTTTGATTCAAAATTGGAGGCATCTAATAAATATGTTATTATTTTGCATTTCTAAATCCCAAGCTTAAGGTTTCTTTTGGGCATAACTTGAGTTGAGGGGATGCTTTGAGCACTCTTTTGGATCAAAAGTTAAGAGAATTATCTTATGTAGATGAGTCTTCATGCTAGAAAATAGGAACATCTAGTAGTTCCTCATCTATTTTCCAGGATGTTTCACCAGCTCTCGATGATTTATCGAAGACCACCATGTTGCTACATAGTAATAGGGGCTATGATTATATGGAAGTGGATAATTTAGTCAGCCATTATAATACTGGATTTTATTCTATTAGTTCTATGGAAATCATTAGGAAGCACAAGCATCAGGTGTGTATTATATGTTTGCATAATTTTATTTTCGCAGTTGAATCTTTATTGTCACTCTATTTGTGGGTTGCAGATAAATGATACATCAATTGATATTCTTTGACAGTATTCGTTGTGATATGATAATTTGATTAGACCATTCAGATGACACTATGTTAACCTACATTTCTTGTTTAACCCTTTTATGCCTTGTAGTGATTTGACATTATATGGTCGATGACGTAGTATTATTTTGGATTTGATGTAGTATAGTTTTAGACAAAATCTTTGGATAAAAGCATCAGCACATTACAGAAAGTAATTCTTTCCTCCTACTTTCCTGATTCAATGTACTTTTGCTAATTATATTTGCTCTATTTCTGGTGTTTGAAAACTAATCTATGCTAAATTTTAAATTTTATTTTACTACCAGTGTACTGATCAGCGACAGGTTCTTTGGTTCATGAGACAAAGGTGAAGTATTTTATGATTAAATTTATACTTTATTTGTTTGAAAGTACAGCTAATTCCAGGATAGATTTATATCTCAAGCTTAGTATTATTTTTTACACCTATGAGATGGGATATCTTATGTAGTTGAGTCTTCATCCCTAAAAACAGGAACATCCAGTAATTCCTAATCTATTTTCCAGGATATGTCACCAGTTCTAGATGGTTTATCGAAGACCACCATGTTGCGGTATGGTAATAGGAGCTATGATAACATGGAAGTGGATGATTTAGTCAGCCACTGCAATACTAGATTTTCTTCTATTGGTTCTATGGGAATCACTGGGAAGCATAAGCATCAGGTGTGTATAATAGGTTTGCAAAATTCTATTTTCGAAGTTGAATCTTTATTGTCACTCTGTTTGTGGGTTGCAAATAAATCATGCATCAATTGATATTCTTCGACAGTATTCCTTGTGATATGATAATTTGATTAAACCATTCAGATGACACATTATGTTAACCTGCATTTCTTCTTTAACCTTTTTATGCTTTGCAGTGATTTGACGTTATGTGGTTGATGACGTAGTATTGTTTTGGATTTGACGAAGTATAGTTTTAGAAAACATCTTTGGCTAAAAGCATCAGCACATTACAGAAAGTAATTCTCTCCTCCTACTTTCCTGATTCAATGTACTTTTGCTAATTATATTTGCTCATTTCTGGTGTTTAATAACTGATCGGTGCTAACTATTAAATTTTATTCTACTACCAGTGTACTGATCAACAACGGGTTCTTTGGTTTATGAGATAAGGTGAAGTATTTCATGATTAAATTTATACTTTATTTATTTGAAAGTACAACTAATTCCAGGATAAATTTATACCTCAAGCTTAGTATTATTTTTTTTGCATCTATGAGATGGGATGAATTAGTCACACGATAATAATAGGACTATAATCTTGGGATAACTTGGTTCTTGGAACCAAATAACTCCTTCATTCTTTCAGTTGACCTGTGTTTTTAAATATACTTAACAGTAACTTCAGCTATGGGTAACAGGAAGGCAAAATCAAAGCCATCTCATAGAAGAGGATGGACAAACTTGATACTATTTTCAACTGTGCTTCCAAAGATATAAGTCTTCTAGAGCTTTACAACATAGAAGTGAGTTACAAAAGTTTTCATACTCACAACAATTTTCAGTCTCCATGTTCAATACCTACTCTAGCTTATTGTGTTTTGTTAATTGTCAAAGAGAGAAAAAAAATCAGCTTATTGTTTTTTACTTTGCTGTTAAATTTCAGTTCCTATCTATTGCTCAAAATAAGTTAAAGTTTCTTTCACTGTCCAGTCAACCTCAACAACAGGTTAATCTCTGATTTTCATCTTTTGTTACTTCACACTACTTGTTTGGCTAGAACCTATATTACACATTTTTTGTTGGTCTTAGCTGCTAGCAAGAACAAAATCTCTACACTAAAAGGATTCTCTTATTTACCTTCTTTGAGGTTAGTATTGAATATCTAGTTAATTTCTGATTATTGGTAAATGTGTTTTTATTTTGTAAATGAGTGAATTTATAGTTTTTTGTGGAGAGCTAAGTCTAAAGATTTAAATTTAATGTGGATACCTGAATTTTCTTATTTGACGGAATTGTTGATTGCAGTATTTAAATTTATTGTAATTGCATCTGTATATTTCTTATGCATTCGAATAGCTTTATTAACTTTTGCTTGATCTATATAGAAAAAATAAAATAATTATTTATTAAAGTGATAAAAAATAAATTAAAGTATCATGTATCAATTAATTTTAAAAGCTACCTTGTGTCATGTGCTTAACGAATAATAACCTACAATATAAAATAAGCTATTAAAAACATATTATAAGTAATTCAAAATAAATATTGTATAGCTAGATCAAGGTAGACAAAGATGTAATAGTCAATGATATTTGTTATGCAAACAGAATTTGCTTAGTGTTTAGAATAGAAAAAAACACAAAGAATGAATAACTACCTATGCCTAAACTATTCGTGCTTAACCTTAACAATCATTAACCATCTAGACTGAAAAAATATTAACCTATTCCTAGAGAACAAAACACGACTAATCCTTTTCTACTTTAATTCTTTTATGAGACACTGTATCATTAGTGTTTTCATTTTTTTGGTCCCGTTGACTGAGTTTTCTGAGTTGACGTCTTCATCTACTATGTCAATTGTAATAATCTTTTTAACTTCTTGGACTTCTTCTGCAATGAAGCGTCTGCCTGCTCGATCTCCTTCACTTTTTTGCATCAATTTTGATAAGAAATGTGCAATTTTTCTTAATACTTAGCATCAGGTTACGATAAAATAAGGATTCATCTTTCTGTATCAATTAAAAGAATGCATTAATAAGAAAGGGATAACTCGTTGAATTTAAGATAAAACAGATTATTTTAGTACTTGAATAGTGTTAAAGAATAATGTAATATGACTTTTTCCAATATTGATTGCTTATATATTGTAACATTGCAACCAACCAAGCATTTTGCAGCCTCAAACAATGTAACAGAACAACGTTCATCCCCAACAAATACATCAAATTTTAGCAGAAATCTGTGAAGTCAATGAAAAAAAGACATTTATCTCATTTTTTGAATTTCAAAATGACTGAAAGTAATTTGATGGTTGTTATGTGTGTTACCTGTCCGCATAAGTAATTTTTTCGGTGGGACAGCCAAACATTTTGCAATGTTATCATAGATTTTCACCTTTTTATAGCAATTGGTGCAAGAATTAAAGTAGGGTTCATCGCTATTCACTATAGATGCGATAGTTGGAGTAAATTTGGCATACTTAACCTACAGAAAAGAAAAAAAAGTTAGGCGTCATACTAATGTAAAAACAAAATACTAAATTATTGTAGGTGAAAGTAGTACCTCTTTATCACAAGATAAACAATCTGCGATTTCACTAATTGTCATTTCTTTAGTCATTTTAATTTGTTTACTTGGCAGTAAAGTAATATCATTATGAGTTTTCTTCTGGAAAACAGACCTGCATGTTTGTTACTTAGTGTATTAGAATAAAAATAGTTTGTTATAATTTATTTTCATGAATATGAAGACACATATTACCATTCTTAGAGAGAAGTTGCTTTTTCAAATGTGAGGTCTACCAACATAATACTGATATAGGTGGAAGATAGCCCGAAATTTCCTGCAACATAAAAAGTTAGGTGCAAAAAAATAACACAGTATTTACTGTAAATTATGTAGTTGCTAAGATAGTACCTTGATATAATGTAGTCCTTAAATCACAAAATGCCACGACAAAATTTTCTGCAGATAACTTTTCTAGCAACACGTCATCTATTTTTGAGAATTCGCCCCATAATGTGATAGTTTTTCTATCACATCTTTATTTTTCAATTAAAGAAAATAAGATTAAATTATTAAATTAATTGGACAGTTTATGTATTAAACAAACACTTTCGCTTTGTAAAAAAATTAAGGTTAACTTACTCTTCATTCATAAGTACTATTTCTCTTCGAGTTGTGCCTTTTGTGAATAGCTTAGAACTCACGAAGATGTCAAATATATCTAGAAAAAAAATATTAAGCATGTATGATTAGATAAATAACAGTAAGTAATTGAATTTATGACAATATTAATTAGTTGATAAAGGTTAAAGAAATTACCTACTGTTGTTTCTTTGGTATGCAATCTTTCATCTTCGAATGGAACAAAATTCTTAGAAAAAATTATGTAGAAAAAGGGCCGTGACATTCTTGAACTATAGTGGATGGTACGAATACAAGTTTAATGTCCTTATTAACAGATTGAAATTAGGATTGACCCTATTAATGCGACTATTTATGATATTGCAAACTTTGAATTGTTGTAAAGAATGTGCAAACGTTTCAATATGTTCATTGAAAAGTGTGCCATTAATTTTGGTGCCCTAAAAAAAAGAACATAATTTGATAGACGAATATTATAATCTTTGCATTAAAAAGAATTGTATTATATATGAGAAATTATTAAACATGCGAGGTATGAAAGAATAATATTACCTCCCCATCAACTAATATAACCATTTTTCGAGAACCGCCTCCATTCTTAAATGGCTTCGTTGGCCCACTTCTGATGACCAAGGCTTTGATCATCCAGATACAATCTCTTGGCTTCAAAGTGTTGATACCCACAACTTCCGTGATAGGATCCATTGTAATAGTCTTTAAGAAAATAGAAGTTAGAACGATATAACATATAATTTCATAATAAAGGTAAATTTGTTAAAAGAGAAGAACTATACCTGAATATGTGAATCTTGTTGGTAGGTGGGTAGATAAAGAACGTTAGCTATGAGTAATAGAAATTATAATATATTCTAGTAAAAGGACATGAAAGCAAGTAAAGCAAACTCAACAACAAAAAGCAGTAGAAAAGTGAAATAAATTGATTAACAATACTCCTGGGAGTACCGATAAGCAATAGGTAAAGCAAACTCAGCAGCAGAAATATATTGAGCTAACCGGACACATTAAGCTAAATTAAACTAAACAATTTATGTTGGCATAACAAGTAATATTTTGTTTAAATTAACAAAAGAGGGGGATGATATAACGACAAAAACTTGAAAATAAAATTACTGAAACTATGCTGAGATGAAAGATCACAACTGTTTATAACGATCAACAATGGGAAAAGCTCAAGGATTTATATAAAAGGACAGAAGATACAAACCAAAGAGGAGACAAAAGGACATAAAAGGCGTGTATTTTTTTGGTTGAAAATAACCAAGTAGGAACCAAATGGGATTAAAAAAAAAGTTGAATTTGGAAAGAATTTAATTAGAGGAAAATATAGGGTGTTTGTGTGTTGAAAGAAACCAAGTAGAAACCAAATAGCATTAACTAAAAAGAAAAAAAAAAAGGTGTTTTAACCAATTATAGTGGGAAAAAATCGTATGTTTTACCAGTAGAGGTAAAAACGTATAAAACAAATAGGGGATTTGGGTGAGGAAAAAACGTATAAAAAAAATAGGGGAAAAGCTAAACTTGAAAAAAAGTTAATTATCGGAAATTTAGGGTGTTTTTTGGGGAAAGAAATCAGGTACAAACTAAATTAAATTTTGAAAGAATTTAATTGTAGGAAAAATTTAGTATATTTATTTTGAAGAATTTAATTATAAAAAAAAGATAAAAGAAAATTTTATCTAAAACGAAGTTTTAATAAAGAACAAAAATTTCAATTCATTTTTTTAAAAATTTTCACACTTTTAATATATATAGAGAGGGAGATAAGAAAAATAATCAAACACTTTGGATAGCACTGGTTGTAATTTGCTGGACTATTCTGGTTGTTTGACCCAATTGATATTAGGCGGTAATTAAAAGAAAAAAAAAACATCTTGCCGGAGATATTTCCATGGAAAAATCATTGGACTTTCTAGGTATGTAAGTGGAAGACAAGAGGATTACTGGTTTTGGTGAAGTTTTGATGTGTAAATGTGGACGCTTCAAACGCCGGCTCCATGTCTTCAATTGAAGCAAAATCCGATCGCTTCTTATTCATGTCGTCCCATCTTAATCGCCTTTGGCCACTCTAATATCAGCATCAAACCTAAAGCGACAACCTTTTCCCATAATTACAACGATTCTATTCAGTCTTTTTGCAAAAAAGGACAGCTCAAAGAAGCCCTCCAACTCCTCTTTCACGAGCCCAATCCCACCCAACATACCTACGAGCTGCTCATTCTCTCCTGCTCTCAGAAGCACTCCCTCTCTGACGCTTTAACTGTTCAACGCAAACTCATTGATGATGGCTTTGAACAAGATCCCTTTTTGGCTACCAAACTCATTATTATGTTCTCCGAGTTGGACTGTATTGACCGCGTCCGGAAAGTGTTTGATAAAAGTTACAACCGAACCATATTTCTTTGGAACGCCTTTTTTCGGGCATTGACTTTAGCTGGCCATGGTATTGAGGTTTTGGACTTCTATAGACATATGAATCGCATTGGAATCCCATCCGATAGGTTCAGCTATACATATGTGCTCAAGGCATGTGTTGTCTCTGAATCACTGCTCGCAAAGGCAAAGGAAATTCACTGCCACATGTTGAGACATGGTTATGAGCGTCATCTTCATATTATGACGACCTTAATTGACGTTTATGCTAGGTTTGGTTGCGTAGGCAATGCAAGTAGTGTCTTCTGTGTGATGCCAGAGAAAAATTTGGTTTCTTGGAGCACAATGATTGCCTGCTATGCAAAGAACGGAAAACCTCTGGAGGCGTTGGAGCTTTTTCGTGAAATGATGAGCTATGCTTTGTTACCAAATTCAGTGACAATGGTTAGTGTTCTTCAAGCTTGTGCAGCACTGTCTGCACTGGAGCAAGGGAAGCTATTACATGGATATATACTTAGAAAAGGGCTTGACTCTATTTTGCCTGTTCTCAGTTCCCTTGTGACAATGTATGCAAGGTGTGGTGCTCTAGAATTGGGACGAAAAGTGTTTGATCAGATGGGCAAGCGGGATGTTGTTGCATGGAATTCCATGATTTCAAGCTATGGAATACATGGATTAGGGTCCCAAGCCATTGAAACATTTAGAGAAATGATTCGACATGGAGTGTCACCAAGTCCAATATCATTTGTTAGTGTATTGGGAGCTTGCAGTCATGCAGGGCTTGTTGTGGAGGGGAAACAGTTGTTTGATTCAATGTTGAAAGAACATAAGATTTACCCTAGTGTGGAGCACTATGCTTGCATGGTTGATCTTCTTGGGAGAGCCAGTCAGTTAGAAGAAGCAGCTTTAATCATACAAGATATGCGGATCGAACCAGGACCTAAAGTTTGGGGTTCTCTTCTTGGATCATGTAGAATTCATTGTAATGTTGACCTTGCAGAGAGGGCAAGCAGAAGATTGTTTGAGCTTGAACCCACAAATGCTGGGAACTATGTACTTTTGGCCGATATTTATGCAGAAGCTAGGATGTGGGATGAGGTAAAACAAGTAAGGAAGCTTTTGGAAGCCAAAGGCTTGCGGAAAGTGTCTGGTTGCAGCTGGATTGAAGTAAAGAGGAAAATCTACTCTCTCCAATCAGTTGATGAAATTAACATGCATATGGAGCAAATTCATGCGTTGTTGCTGAAACTATCAATGGAGATGAAACAGAATGGATATGTTCCAGATACCAGAATCGTGCTGTATGATCTTGAAGAGGAGGAGAAAGAACGTATTTTGTTGGGTCACAGTGAGAAATTAGCAGTTGCTTTTGGGTTGATTAATAGCAGCAAAGGAGAGACTATAAGGATTAGTAAGAACTTGAGGTTATGTGAAGACTGTCACTCCTTCACCAAGCTCATTTCAAAATATACAAACAGAGAAATTCTAGTCAGAGACATCAATCGATTTCACCATTTCAGGAATGGAGTTTGTTCATGTGGAGATTATTGGTAGACGTATCACTTGTTCATGTTATATTTTTTCTTTGGTATAACCTTCCTTTGGATTTCTTGGTGGAGATTAGAAAATTTTGCACATTTACAGTTTGGGTTACAAATCATTACAATCATATACGTTCTTGGTGATACCTTCGTGACATAATGATACGGGAATTCCTAGCTCGAGACTTTTCACAGGAAGCCAAGCGCGTGAGTTGCAACGACTCCAAGTCTTGTTCACATCCTTGGCCTTGTGTGAGGCCCTTGTGAGCCCATCTAAGGGCCTATACTTATTAAAGTGTGAAGAGGCCAACAAAGCACCCAAAATCCACCCACTTAATGCTAAGAGTATTTTGATCTTTTATCCCTCCTTTGTAATTGACTATATAAGTCATTTGTTAGGGCTAGTTTTTTAGTTAGTTCATCCGTATTTTGGAAGATAACAAAACACTTGTAATATTTTGGAACTTCTCTCTTCTATTGGAGAAGCCCTAATTTCGAAAACTCAGTAGTAGAGTGATTTAGTGTTATCTCTTGGCTAGAAACTAGGATCTTGGGGTTCTTTGAGTTCCTTTTGGGCCAAGTAAGAACTTGGTATTCATATTCATTAATCTTAGGGTCCTTTCTCTTGTTAGGGTTCTTAGATCATTGAATATTGTGTGTCAAGTTTCTATCTCTTGTACTTTTGTTATCCTTGTGTTATTGAATCTAAAAGTCTAGTGAAGTCGTGTGGAGCTTTTTCGATTCACTAGCATTGTTGCCTTGTTATTCATTTCATTTTCTTGTTCAAAAACACAAACTCAAAGTCTAGTAAAGTCGTGTGACGTCTATTTCGATTCACTACCAACTTATTGTTCATCTTGTTGTTTTTGTGTTGGTTGGAATCTCTTGATATACACATAGTCTTGTATCATTTGGTATCAAAGCTTGTGGTTGATTTTGTTCCAACAAAATCAATCTTGGGCTTACTAGAAAAAAAATAAAAATAAAAAAGAATAGTGTTCTTGAATATTTTGGTTGAAATTGGTTGTAAATCTACAAAAGATTTTACTTGTTTTGTTTGTTTCTTGTGTTGGTGTCTTTCTCATCAACAAAAAGTGTCTAAATCTAAAGTTGAGCTTAAGAAAAAAATGTCTTCTTGTTGTGAAAGCTTGAGGTTGGCCGAGTGGTGACTTGTGTTGGGCGTTGGAGTGTCCATTGTGGTATATTGTTGTTTTGTTCTTGAAGGTGTTGATGTTGTGCTCATCTTTAAAGTTTCTCTTCATCCTATGTCTTAAAAGAGAAATAGATCCAAAAAGGTGGTAAGACAAAATTGAAAAGTTGTTTGTGAGAAGACTTGCCAACATCACCTTTCTAGACTTGACAACCATTTTTCCTTGAAACAAGGGACCTTGTCTTGTGAAACTAGTAAAGTCAAACATCACCTTTTTGAGTTGGAAAAAGTTGAAAAAGTTACAATACTTTACTTTTCCTCCAAAAGCAAAGTCATCTATTACAAAATTGTGAAGATTAAGGCTTCAAGTTGATGAACAAAATGTATGGACCATGACAAATGTCATGCTGCCATGTCACCTTAATCATTGTTCACATTATTAATTAAGCTCAATTTGGATATTCTAGTTTCTAATTATTGATTCTTTGTTTTTTCTAATTGACTCGAAAACTAATTAGCAAGTTGTACATTCCTACTAGGTTGTCAATTAGTCCTTTGAAACCCTATATTCGTGTCATCGTTTGTTTGTGTGCTTTTTTCGTTTTAATACGTTGTAACTCCTTGACTTTAGTCCGATGGGAATTCTTTGAGTTTCAAACAAAAATCCATTCCGGACAAGAGCATACTCATACCTTAAGGTTTCATGGGTTACTAGTCAATCTACGACACTTGTGGAGCTTGAGTGTGAGTGAACCAAGAGAGTGTGAGTGAGGAGAGGGGTTTTAAACTAACTTGTTTGTTTCTTGTATAGGTGATATCTTAACAATGGAGGAAACCACGTCTCAAATCGCGGATTCTAATGAAATGGAGAATATGAGGGTCACTTTTGAGGCTATGATCCGAACTCTGGAAAGGTTGAGTACGAAAGTGGGAGCCATAAGGGGAGAAGGGATGACTATTAGTGGGAGGTTAGAACAAGTGGAGAGTCAAAGGAACTCTCACCCTTCTACTCCTCGACATGTTTCGTCAAGTGGACATGATAGAAATTCCTCCGCCACCGTTATTCCCGAAACATAACCACAATTGCCAAATCCTTCACTAGCTCCACTAAATGCCACAAGCCAAACCACTCATAACCCCTAAACCAGGACTCTAATAGACCAACCCATTCTCAAACTCCTCAAGTTCCGTAAGAGGGACTTGGGCGTCCAATACCTTCACTAAATCCAAAGCCCTTCCGACCCCACTAAACCAAAGACCACCACCTCCATAAAATCCAATCTCTCCAAACCAAGTCCCAAATATCTAAAATCGTCCCGTCCACTTTGAGGAATATGGTAGAGAGGATTATAAAAGGTATGGAGCCTTTGATGATGTTTACATGAGGTAGAAGGAGATAAGAGGGGGGCGTGTGGATCCAAGAAGATACTGAGGGTATAGATAAAGGAAAAATCGACACCAAGAGAGAGACTTAGGCATCAATACCATCAAATTGATCCTACCTATCTTTAAGGGTGAAAGTGACCCCAAGGTGTATCTTGGTTAGGAGTCAGCGTGTGATAAAGTGAATGATATCTCAGAAGAGAAGAAGAGTTGTTATGCCATAGCTCATTTTGAAGGCTATGCTAATACTTGGTGGGAATACGTCAAGAGGTTCGACAACGAGTTGGTAGAGGGGCAACCACCACCATAGTTTTGGTTGAGGTACCTAATGAGGCAACGGTATCTTTCCAAAAGTTATCGTCATGAGTTGCTTGCTAGATTGTACAACTTGCGGCAAGGGAATCGAAGTGTTATGGCATATTATGTTGAGTTTCAACAACTCATGTTGAAACTTGATCATCGTAGGGAACAAATTAGTCATGTTATTCGATTTAAGTATGGGTTGAACAAAGAGATCTCTACTCATTTGACACTTCACAAGTTTGATACCGTCGAAGGTATTTTTCAAGCGGCTCTTGAGATTAAAAGGGAACCTAAAGAGAGGTCGTCATTCAAAGAAAAGGGACAATCAACCTCGGGTTGGCCAAGGGGAAAGGATATGGTTCAATCCTCTTTGGGTTGGCCCAAAAACAAGGACCAACCCGCCACTACTAGGCTGTCCGAGCCTAAAACAGTCCACCAAATCCCTTCGAGGAAAGAAGTTCACAAGTATCCTAATCCTAAAGGGTTCTAATACTTCAAGTGCCAAGGTTGGGGACATAAAGCCAATGAATTCCCTAACCGACTCAATGTAATCCTAAGGGAAGGTAGATTGTATTTCCTTGGTGAAGAAGTGGGTATTAAGGGTGATGAGAGTAAGGCCAAGCCTCAAGATGGATAGACGTCTGAGAGGCATATGATTTGATGATGATTTTGAGGATATTTATCCGCAAGAAGGAGAGTGCGTGATTAGTAATGCGATAGATGATCCTAGCCAACGGGAGAATCTATTCCATACTAAATGCCTTGTGAAAGGAAATATGTGCACTATGGTGATAGATAGTGGAAGTTGTGCGAATGTGGTTAGTGTCGTAATAGTGAACTTTTTGAAATTACCGACTATACCTCACACTAGTCCTTACAAGTTACAATGGTTGAATGAATGCGGCGAGTTAAAGGTCACAAGGCAATGCGTGATACGTTTTAAGGTAGTCAACTACCATGATGAGGTGCTTTGTGATGTGATACCAATGCAAGCTTGTCACTTGTTGTTAGGAAGGCCTTGGCAATACAATAGGTCGACCAAACATGATGGAAGGTCCAATTGGTATACACTTGAGAAGAATGACCTAAAGGTCGCTCTTCATCCATTATTGCCTTCCCAAGTGAATGAATTATACCAAAAGATGCGAGAATTGAGGGGAAAAGGTAAAGAAGGCCGAGAGTGAGGGGAAAAGAGAGGAATACGAGAGTAAGGGGGTAGGGGATGCCGATGGGCCCCTAAATTCTAAGGGGCACGTGAGCATGGTGATGATGGCTAGGAGGAAAGAACTATTTATGGATCATGACGAGGACACTCTGATGCTCTTCTTGGCTTATTGTTTTAATACTAACCTCGCTAATGTTTCTATTTCTCTTCCTATTTCTCATGTTTTGCAGGATTACGAGGATGTCTTCCCAAAGGAATTGCCGAAAGGATTGCCTCTACTTCGGGGCATTGAGCACCAAATTGATTTTGCACCGGGCTCACAATTGCCCAACAAACCATCTTATAGAAGCAACCTGACGGATACTAAAGAATTGCAATGCCAAGTTGAGGAGCTTTTCAATAAAGGGTACATCAAGAAGAGTATGAGCCCTTGTGCGGTTCCAGTGCTACTAGTTCCTAAGAAAGACGGGACTTGGCATATGTGCGTTGATTGCTGAGCCATCAACAAGATAACGGTAAAATATCATCATCCTATTCCTACGCTAGATGATATGCTTGATGAATTAAGTGGTTCGTGTTTGTTTTCTAAAATTGATTTGAAGAGTGGCACCAAATCTGTACGCAACCGGGTGATGAATGGAAAACCGCCTTCAAGATCAAATTCGGTCTCTATGAATGGATGGTTATGCCATTCGGCCTAACAAATGCTCCAAGTACTTTTATGAGGCTAATGAATCATGTGATGAAACCATTTATCGAGAAGTTTGTTGTTTAATTTGATGATGTGTTGGTGTATCCTAAGTCCTTAGATGAGCATATAAAGCATTTACAATGTGTGTTTGATATCCTCCGAAAGGAGAAGTTATATGCTAATCTAGAAAAGTATTCTTTTGGTGTTTATGAAGTTGTATTTCTTGGGTTTATGGTGATATCAAGAGGGGTCGAAGTGGATGAATCTAAGATTGACGCCATTAAAAATTGGCCAACTCCCAAAACCGTAGGTGAAGTGAGAAGCTTCCACGGGTTGGCTAGTTCTTATAGATGTTTTGTCAAAGGATTTAACACCATTGCCGCCCCCTTGACTGAAGTGATTAAAAAGGATCGGCCTTTCAAGTGGAGAGATGAGCAAGATAAAGCCTTCGAGGACATGAAAGTTATGCTCATCTCGGCCACTTTGCTACAATTGCCGAATTTTGAAAGACTTTTGAGGTCAAATGTGATGCTAGCAAAGTCGGCATAGGCCCGGTTTTAATGAAAGAATTGAAGCCTATTGCCTACTTTAGCAAAAAGCTCAAAGGAGCAGCTTTAAACTACTCTACATACGATTTAGAGTTGTATGCCTTGATTCTAGCCTTGAACACTTGACAACATTATTTGTGGCCTAAAGAATCCATGATACGAATGGATCATGAATCCTTGAAGCATATACGGGCACAAGACAAGCTTAACCGACGGCATGCCAAATAGATTGAATTTCTCTGAAACTTTCCCTTATGTTATTTATTACAAGAAGGGTAAAGACAATGTGGTTGGCGATGCTTTATCTTGAAAATATGTGCTTGTGTCTACTTTGTCGTCTAAGTTGATGGGGTTTGAAAGCCTCATGTCTTTATATCCCAAGAACCCTCACTTTGCTTCTATCTATAGGGAAAGTGAAGAGTTGGATAGGGATAGGTGGGTTACGGATAGGGGTTCCCATCCCTATACCAAATTTGATGGATACTTGTTTAAGGGTAGATGATTATGTGTTCCCTCAAGTTCGTGGAGAGAGTTGTTTATGAGGAAAGCACACAATGGAGGTCTAATGGGCCATTTTGGGGTCGAGAAGACACTCGAAATTTTGGAAAAACAATTTTATTGTCCTAGAATGCACAAGGATGTGGCTCAGATTTGCGGCCAATGTGTTGAGTGCAAAGGAGCCAAGTCACGGCTCCAAGCCCACGGGTTGTACACCCCATTGTCTGCCCCTTTGCGCCCTTAGCTTGACATATCAATGGACTTTGTATTGGGATTGTCGAGAATTAGAAGGGGACGGGATAGTATTTTTGTCGTGGTGGATCGGTTTTCTTAGATGGCTCACTTTATTCCTTGTTCTAAATGTGATGATGCTCCTAGTGTAGCCTCTTTGTTTGTTGATAATATTGTAAAACTTCATGGTATTTCGAGGACCATAATGAGTGATAGAAATTCTAAATTCCTAAGCCACTTTTAGAAGTCCATGTGGGGTAGGCTCGGTATGAAGTTATTGTTTTTGACCTCATGCCACCCACAAATCAATGGCCAAACGGAAGTAGTAAATAGGACCTCAGGATCTATACTACGGTCCATGGTTAAGGGAAAAATGACCTCTTAGGAGGAGCACATACTATTGATTGAGTTTGCTTATAATCGTATTATAAACTCAAGCACGGGGATGACACCCCTTGAGTGTGTATACGACCTCAACCCCTCACCCCTTTGGATTTAACCCCTTTGTCAAGTGATCTTGTGAAAAGCTTAGATGGAAGAAAATGGGCCGAGGTTATGAAGAAGCTACATGAGAAGGTGAGGTTGCGGTTGGAGAAGAAAAACCAAGAAGTTGCAAGGGGAACCAACAAAGGAAGAAGAAAGCTTATTTTTGAACCGGGAGATTGGGTGTGGGTGCACCTAAGGAAGGATGGATTCCCATCTAAAAGGAATGCCAAGTTGATGTCGAGGGGTGATGGCCCATTCTAAGTATTATAAAGGATCAACGAAATGCCTATAAGATTGATCTACCCCCATTATATCAAGTGCACAACACTTTCAACGTGTGTGACCTCTCTCGGGTGGAAACGGTGGAGAATGGGAATGATCCAAATTTGAGGACAAATTTCCTTCAAGATAGAGAGGATGATACAGGAATTTCTAGCTCGAGACCTTTCACACGAAGACAAGCACGTGAGTTGCAATGACTCCAAGCCTTGTTCATATCCTTAGCCGTGTGTGAGGCCCTTGTGAGCCCATATAAGGGCCTATACTTATAAAAGTGTGAAGAGGCCCAACAAAATACCCCAAACCCACCCACTTAATGCCAAAGGTATTTTGGTCAGGGTATTTTGGTCTTTTGTCCCTCCTTTGTAATTTGACTATATAAGTCATTTGTTAGGGCTAGTCTTTTAGTTAGTTCATTCATATTTTGGAAGACAACAAAACACTTGTAATATTTTGGAACTTCTCTCTTCCATTGGAGAAGCCCCAATTTCAAAAACTCACTAGTAGAGTGATACTAGTGTTGTCTCTTGGCTAGAAACTAGGATCTTGGGGTTCTTTGAGTTCCTCTTGGTCCAAGTAAGAACTTGGTATTGATATTCATTAATCTTAGGGTCCTTTCTCTTGTTAGAGTTCTTAGATCATTGAATATTGTGTGTCAGGTTTCTATCTCTTGTAATTTTGTTATCCTTGTGCTATTGAATCTAAAAGTCTAGTGAAGCCGTGTGGGGCTCTTTCGATTCACAGGCATTGTTGCCTTGTTATTCATCTCATTTTCTTATTCAAAAACACAAACTCAAAGTCTAGTGAAGCCGTGTGGGCCTATTTCAATTCACTAGGAACTTGTTGTTCTTGTGTTGGTTGGAATCTCTTGATACACACATAGTCTTGTATCACATAAACTGGAGTGGGATGACGGAACTGATGCTCACAATAATACGCTGAACTATGAGGAGTTTTTCATCCAAGTCATTTTTCCTTGCTTGTATGAACGTCATGACATAAGATATGGTGCATATACTGCTTCCCATCTTGGCTATTTATTTCTGTAAAAAAATCATAAGGTAATGGTAATCGTATCATGCTGTGTCATATTCATTGCCCTGAACTCTCGTAAACATCCATTCTAGAGTTGGATGCATGGAGTGCCCATAAATATAAACATTTTTTTAATATTGTTGACGTTGGGTTTTCAATGCATTTAGTTTAGATACTAGATGGAGAGGGCCCGTGCTACTCACTAGTATAGCCCAGCCTATTGTTTGTGTTATTTGTACATTTGCAAGATTACTTGTTTCAACTCTGAGCTATTTCATACTTGGTTCAATTGTAGGATTAGAGGGGAAAAAAAGTAAATACTATCAAGGTGATTAAATATGCAACATAATATCAACGCTTTATATTATGTATCCCCATTGAGGAACAAAGTGGTAAATAATATTCAAAAAATTATGAAAATATGTATTTACAACGTAGTTCATTCTTTTGCTTACTTCCGTAGTACATAGTTGAGTAAATTTCATCCATTGTCACTTAGCTTTATGTTTATTACGCAAAAGTCACTTTTCTTTTATTCATTACACAAAAGTTATTTTACTCTGCTCCGATCATCACAAAAAGCACTATGGCCAGATTTAACAATAATCCCACTGGAATAGTGATATGATAATCTTAATTAGTTCTTAATTTTAATTTAAGAGAATATAATATATTATTCATATCTTAATCCTTTTTATATGTGCCTAACACAATTTTCCTTATGAATTATATAACGGAAGAATACCAATTTCTTAATAGATTAGGCTACCTAGTGAAACCTATTTTCATTAAAAAAAATTAGTTAATATTTTATGAAACTAAAATTATCTATATTATATATAAGAGAAAATAAAAACCTCATATTAAAATTTATGGTATGAAAGTCTTATATGTGACATTATTTTTTCATAGTTCTCCTTTTAAGATTTGTCACATGAACCTTTGTAATTGGTTGAATTTTCTTTGATTTTATTAAATTATTTTCTTCTCCATCATAAAATATTTGTCACATTTCACTTATGAAGATCAAATTATATGAACTTTAATCAATGTTATAAGAAAAAAATATTATTATGTTGATATATTCATTATAATTTATGGCATTTGTTTTCCATATAGTTTCAAATATTTAATTTCTAATTTTATTGAATTAATATAACATAGTTTAGCGCTAAAGTAAGTCAAATTGTCTTTTGAAAAATAAAATGGTAAAATTTGAACAAATTTTGAAGACAATCTTTTTTTTACCACTAAAGCATAGAGGATCTTGATATTTTGGTAGCCTTCGCAAGGGCTTTTTTGATATTTCAATTTTTTGGTGAAATAAAATTACCACACATGATAATTAATGGTGTTTTTTAATTACATATTTTCATTGTTGCCCTTATTCTTTTTGGTAAGACCATTCTACTTGGGTTTTTATAATTAATTTTTTCTTGCCACATGTTAGATTACTATTTGATTATTCAAGCTAATTTTTCCTACAAATTAAAGTTTTCAATGATTTCAACTACAACCTCATAGTTCTTTATGATATTATAGTATAATAAGTAATATCTTGTATTTATTGTTTCTCATAGTGGACATGAAAAAGTATAAAACAATAATTAAAATGGGACGAATAGGTTACTCTTGCAAGGACCGTGTAAAAGATAAATGAGATAATACACAATTACCCCTAAAACTATACCCAAAAAGGTTATGACATACCTCAACTTAAAGGAGGTCCTATTAACCCCTGAACTAATTAAAAGTGTAATTTTGACACCGTTAGTACCTACGTGGAACATTGAGTTTGGGATTGATCTTGTACCGGACAATCGTCTAATTTCTATTCCTTTTATAGAATAACTCCGACTGAGTTGAAGGAGCTTATGAAACAGTTAAAGGATCTTTTAGATAAGGGTTTTATCCATCCTAGTGTGTCCCCGTAGGGTGCATCAGTGTTGTTCATACATAAAAAGGATGGTTCCCTTTAAATATATATTGATTACCAATAATTGATTAAAGTAACGGTAAAAAATAAGTACCATCTTTCGAGGATAGATGATTTGTTTGATCAGTTGTAGGGTGCTAAGTTTTTGTCCAAGATTGATCTTCGATCCAGGTATCATCAATTGAAGATTATGGAGGTGGATATCCCTAAGACCACTTTCTGTACTTAGTATAAGAATTTTGAGCTTCTGGTTATGTCTTTTGGGTTGACCAATGCCCCGATGGCATATATTGATTTTATGAATAGGGTCTTTCATCTGTTTCTAGATTTACTTGTCATTGTGTTCATAGATGATATTCTAGTGTACTATAAGAGTGAGGTGGATCATGCTAATTACCTCCATGTGGTGCTGTAGACCTTAAAAGAGCAACCGTTGTATGCCAAATTCTCAAAATGTTAATTCTGATTGAATGATGTCAATTTTTTGGGTTATGTCATTTCTAGTGAAGGGATCATGGTAGATTTGTAGAAGGTTGCAGTGGTTAAGAAGTATCCTAGACCTACGACTCCAACTTATATTTAGAGCTTCTTGGATTTAGCTGGTTACTGCAGGAGGTTTCTGGAGATTTTTTCTTCTATAGCTGCCCCATTCACTAAATTGACTCAGAAGAGGGTGAGGTTCTTGTGGTCTGATGCTTTTAAGGGTAGTTTCGAGAAGCTGAAGAATAAGCTAACTTCGGCTTTAATTTTGACTTTTCCTGAAGGCACTGATGGATTTGTAGTATATTGTGATGCATCCTATGTGGGCCTTGGGTGCATTCTGATGCAGCATGGAAAGGTGATAGCTTATTCCTCTAGACAGTTGAAGGTGCATGAGATCAATTATCTGACTTATGATTTGGAATTGTTAGCTGTGGTATTCACGTTGAAAATCTGGCGGCACTATTTGTATGGATTGCATGCGGTATCTTTTTTGATTATAAGAGCCTGCAGTATGTGTTTACTCAGAAAGATCTTAACCTCAAGAAAAGAAGATGGCTTGAGCTTCTCAAGAATTATGACATGAGTCTTCACTACCATCCAGGTAAAGCTAATATGGTTGTTGATGCTCTTAGCTGGTTATCCATGGGGAGTCTAGATTATGTGGATAAGGAGAAGCAAGAGTTGGTGAAGGATATTCACCTTTTGGCTAACCTTAGAGTTCATCTCTTGGACTTTGAGAATTATGGTGTATTTGTAAAGGAGGTGGGATAGTCGTCTCTCAGTGTTGAGATCAAGGAGGAAAAAGTGTTAGATCCTGTCTTGATGAGGATTAAGGTTGATGTAGGTGGGCAGAAGGTGATGGCCTTCGAGATTAGTGGTAATGGTACCTTGCAGTACCAAGGGAGGTTATGTGTTCCCGATGTTGATGGTTTGCGAGAGAGGATCTTGGCTGAGTCACATGAGTCGCGCTATGCTATTCATACTGGTTCAACAAAGATTTATCATGACCTTAAGAAGATGATTAGTGGAACAATATAAAGTGGGATATGGCCAGTTTTATGGCTAAGTGAACGGTGTGTCAATAAGTGAAAGTTGAGCACATGAGGCCCAAAAGATTGTATCAATAAATTGAGTTGCTGGTGTGGAAGTGGAAAGTGATAAATATGAATTTTGTTATCGGTCTTCGTCAGTATTTAAATCAGTTTGATTCGGTTTGGGTCATTGTGGATAGGATGACAAAGTCTGGTCACTTTTTTTCGGTGAGGACTAATTTCTTGGCTAAGGATTATGTGAGGTTGTATCTCCATGAGATTGTGAAGTTGCACGGGGTACCTGTTTCTTTCATCTCAGATCATGGTACACAGTTTTCATCTCACTTTTGGTGGTTATTTCAGAAAGGTTTAGGGACCAAGGTGAATCTTAGTACTTCTTTTCACCCGTAATCAGATCGGCAAGTTAAGAGAACTATTCAGACATTGGAGGATATGCTTCGATCTTATGTGATTGACTATGGTGGTAGTTGGGTTGAGCATTTGCCTATAATAATAGCTACAACTTTAGCATTGGGATGACTCTGGTTGAAGCTTTGTATGGTAGGAGGTGTAGGTCTCCTATTGGGTGGTTCGAGGTTGGTGAAATGGAGATATTTGGCCCGGATTTCGTTCACCAAGCCATGGAGAAGGTAAAGGTGATTTGGAATAGGCTTAAGTCTCCCCAAAGTCACCAAAAGTCATATGTAGATGTGAGGCGAAGGGAGTTAGAGTTTAAGGTTGGGGATAGGGTGTTCTTAAGGGTGTCTCCCATGAAAGGAGTGATTATGCCTATCAAGGATATTGGCATTTTAGACTCCTTATCTTTTGAGGAGGTCCCAATTAAAATCTTTGATCGAAAGGTTCATCGATTGCGGACCAAGGACGCGGCCTCGATAAAGTTTCTATGGAGGAACCACAAGGTTGAAAAGGCTACTTGGAAAGCTGAAGAGGACATAAAGTCCAAGTTCCATTCCTATTTTCTGCTCCAGAAATTCATGTGGAAGATATGTGTTCTTTATTACATCTTTGTTTTCTAACTTAGTTAAAGGTTAGAGTTGAGGTGTTGAGGCATAAATTGTGCTTGTACTACCTTGTTTCGTCATTCGAGGATGAATGATCCAAGTAGGGGAGCATTGAAACACCCTAGATTTTGGTCCTTTAAAATATTTTTAGTTTTGAGATTTCTGTTAATCATACGACTCACTATATTAGTCGTATGATGTGGGTACGGATCTAGGGACCCTAGTCGTAAGTTGGTCAGTGTGATATTAGATAAGTTTTATCCAAGGTACGAAAAGACTCTATACGAGTCGTATGCTGATGTGATGAGAGGTAGGGTCCAAACCGTATGTTGTCATATGTCTATCTTTGGTGTTCTACCTAGGGTATGACTTAGGGTTACTAGTCGTATGGTGATGATTCACGTTAGTCAAGGAATTTGTTTGTTGGAAAAAATGTGGAGTCCAACTTTTTGTCTTAGATACGATTTGAGGGTACCACTCTTATGATGTGGGTACAACTTAAGTTGGGGCTATTTTGGATATTTTCCCTCTTAACCCCTTTTGACCCCACGATATAAAACACCTTTGGAAGATTTCTTAACCCACTATTCTCAATCATACACTCTCTAAACAGTTTTAAATCTCTCTTAAGATCTTGGGTCAAGAAAAGGCTAGGGTTTCTTCAAGGTGACCAATTAAGGCTCTTAATGGTGGTTGATACACCCAAATTACAACTTTCTTACGAAAGTGTAAGCAGTCTCTGTCAAATATAGAACCCAACTGGGTTTGGTGTAGAATCCCACAGGGAATACTGTGTTCACTAAGTATTGTGGTTGTTACTAGACTGTTGATCGAAGGTTTCAGAATAGAGGGGGCTTTTAATTTATCAATTATATGCAAATGTTTGTCATAGAAAGTAATCCAACTGTAGGTTATATTGCTAATAGTAATTAAATAAGAGAATTCAAACTAGAGTTATGGTTATCAAGATGCGTAAGCAGGTAGGGTTGTGAACTATTTTGGATTCCCAATGAACAATTCTTATTGCAAGAGTAATTGAATTCTATGGTTTACCCATTAGTTTCTCAACCTAAATGAGTAACTCATACAGTAATTCTTTCAAACTTAAGGAACTATTAATTCAACTATAATCTCACATAAGTTGATCCGGTTAAGGCATGTACGCTCTATCCAAAGGTTAAAGCCTTCAGATTTATGTAAGCCCTTTCTTTTCCCAACAAACACTTTTCTATTTGAACAAGTGTTGTTCTTGGGCTCACTTTTCAAGTTTACAACCAAGAAAAGTCATTAAAGTGAAGAAAAGTTTATGCAATATAAATTACTCATGGGAATTTACTAGATCCACAACCCAAAATCAGCTTTTCACATCAAGGATCCCATATCCCTAGTTATGGGAGCTTAGCCACACATTTCCACCCAAGAAAGAGAAGAAACCATTGTGTTATTCATAAATTAATTCAAAGTTTACTTACAAAAGTCACAACTGTTGTTCTTCAATCTTCAATAGAAAATATGAAAAAGAATCTAGATTTACCAATCCCCAATGAATCTTAGAGAAAAACTATGTAACAATGTATTTTCAGTATGGAAAACCTAATGAAAGATAAGAGATTCCCAAATAAAACCTAAAATTGGGTATTTATATGTTCCCAATCAAAAAGTATTTAAAATTTGAAATTATAAAACCCGCATCCAGAGTGACAGCCAAAGTGGTGGTCCATCGCAAGGTTGACGGTCCACCATTTGGGCTGTCGTTGCTGATCCTTGAAAGTCATAATCTGGATAAGACTGACAGCCAAAGTGGTGGTCCTTCATAAGACTGATGGTCTACCATTTTGACCGTCACTGATGATTCTTGAGAGTCAAGTTCTGGATAGTCCTGACGGCTGAAGTGGTGGTTCGTTATAAGACCAACGGTCCACCATGTTGGCCTTCACTGAGCATTTCAAGAAGCCTTGTTCTATTTAGCACTGACGGCCAAAATGGTGGTCCGTTGCAAGACTGACGGTCCACCACATGGGCCATTGCTGGGTCTTCTAAAGTCATGAACTATATTTGGACCTGACGGTTGAGTTGGTGGTCCGTCGCAAGACTGACAGTCCACCATTTTGACCGCCAGAAGTGTTTTTCTTCTAATTTTCTAAGTCTGTTCCTTCAGCTAGCTCCTTACCCTGAAACACTAAAAGCCAACATTAAATGCAACCTTGGGTGCTTGAAAACATGAAATTTTCCCAAGAAAAAGATAAAGAATGTTTCATCAAAAGCCGAAACATCAACACCCTCAACTTAAGATAATTGCTTTTCCTTAAGCAACTCAGCACCAAATTGCAAATATGAATAATACAATGATGGGCATTTACTACTAAACCAATTCTCACACAACCATTCACTTGTAATCTAAATCATATGATTTAACATGTCAGAGTCTATAACCGGCATTGTTTCCAATTTAATTCATCTACACAACATGGATACAAGAATCTACAGAGATCAACCAAATTATGTATGACTCAATTTACCCTCACAGTCAAGGAGATCCACCATTCAATATATTTTATGGATACAAATCACAACCCTCTCACTCATCAAAGAAGTTGCAAACATAGCACATGCACCTATAAGCTTGCCTTTATCATTCAATCCCCCCTTATAGCTAAGTTCCAAGATCAAGCAGGTCTTTTCTAGGCTAGTAATAAGGTATTAGACTAGGTCAGGAAGGAATTTTGGACAAAATTAACTAAAAACTATGTTTTGACTCTCTTTGACTACAAATTCTTCTTACCAAGACCGCTGCTTTGCTAGCTCGCTTATCTCTTTTTCCATTCATTCAAGCTTTACCACAATGACCCCCTTTTTCTCCCCCTTTTTCATTCAACTACCCTAAACTTAGGCTGATTCCATAAGTTAAGGTGCACATTGTCTTAACTAGACTAGGGCCAAATTCTCAAATTCAAAGTCTAGACCAACTTTTCCTTAGGCAGTTAACAACCTTACAATAGCTACCCTCAACTTAGGTGTTTTGCCTAAGTTAAGGTACACATTTCCCATTACTAGGCCAGGGCCAGAGCTAGGAGTCAATAGCTGAAAGAGAGTTAACTACAATGCTTGGTGATGAAAAAAAATAACAAAGGCTCAAAGTAGGGTTCAAAAATGGAAAATTATTTTTGGTGGGGTTAATTATTTTGGATAAGTGGACTAAAAGCACAAGGTGGCCTGCCATCACTTCTTATCCCATTAACTACAGAACAATATCAATTGAACCAGGAAAGTTCTATGTACTATACCATGTAAGAACTAATACAAATACTCGTGCACACAGTGTTCACTGAATCAAACTTATTCTATTGCTCTTAAGATGTGCTTCACATGTCATACGTATTTACATATTAATGCCAACTAAAGATTTACTAACAGTTGAACACAATCCTAGGAGACAAAAGTAACAGTCAAATGGAAATAGTCATAGCTTGATGCCAATATCATTCATCATCCATATTTACAACAATATACTAACATAAAAAACACTTTTATTTCATGGACCACATCAAGAACATTAGACTTACAAACAAGAAAAAAATGCAAATCTAAAGTTAAACCTAGGAAATAAAAATGCAAACTTAACATGATCCTAGACATGCCGATTCTCCTAGATAGCACATGGTAGGGTTCAGAATATCGGCAACACAACCTCCCATGATACAAGTACACCACCCCCACATAAAAACATATGCATTATCCTCAAAGCATTAAATTAAAGTACAAAGGAATGGGTATACTTATTTTGCCTCTTATTCATCTGAGGCATCTGTGAAGTGTAGTGAGGACCCTACATCCTCACCTGGTGCAATCTTGGCCCCTATGGTGGTAGGGGCACTCAAAACCTCTCCCTACTGGATTGGAGGAATCATCTCTTGAAATGATTTTGAATTTTGCCCCTTTGCTGGGCAGCACAAGTAGATACTCTTGCTGTTTCATATTCTTCTTTCCTCTTTCTCTTTTCTTCATCTTTCTTTGATTTCTTTTGAGCTCTTTTTAGATCATGCTGTTCCTATTCCTCTGGTGTCATTTCTGCTTTTTTTCTCCTCTTTTCAGCTTATTCTTCCATGTATTGCTTTTATTTATCTTTCACAAGTATTCCCATTAGTTCCATAATACCCTCATCATCATCACTTGCCACTAAGACTAGGTCAAAAATAGTTTGTTATGGTTGCCTTCCCTTTAACTCCACTATATCAGCCTTTGCCTTCTCAAATTTAGCCATGAGCTTTGCAAGATCAGGGAGGGACAGTGCATCTAACCTTTAGTTGATGTGGTGCTCCATGCTGTCTATCTTAGATTGAATACTCTAGAATGGACTGATTCTCTCAGCTATAATTTCATCAACAAAGGCTTAAATTTTGATGCCCATTTATCTAGCTATCTCTAAAACCACTTTTTCAACTTCACTAATTTTGCAAAATTCTTTTGCGTTAACCTGTATTCAGCAAAGTCTACTCCTCCCATAGATTGTGTAGAACCCGACCCTACTTAAGTACCTAGAGGCACATAATCTGGTGGCACATAAGTGGTGATGGGTAACAACATACCTGCGGGAATTTCTTTAGCATCAGGAGCTGGTGCAGATTGAGTCTGGTAAGCTAGAGGCTTGGTGACACGTATCTCAAACTTTAAGTCATCTTTTGACTTCTCAATGTCCTATCTATGTGTAGCGGGGATTTTATTGTCAACTCCATAAATCAGGGGTACACTGGCCTATTTGCATTACTCAGTGATTAAGCATGGGAATGACAATGCACTACTTGTTTTATGTGCCCTCACAAACATATCATCCATAATTATCTGGCCGAAGTCAACTTACAGCCCTGAAACCAAACTTACCACCAATACGGCTCTGTGTTTATCCTAGTTTCCATCACCTTTTGTTGGCATCAGCCTTAAGAGAACAACAACCCACTAGAACTTAGCTAATGGAGCATTTTTCAATATGCTCCCGTGGATTAGTCAACCATAAGGGTTTGCCATCATTAGTCAACAATGAAGACACCCAATGCCTCTGAGTGGATGTAGTCCTCAACTTATACTCAAGATAAGGTATAAAAAGTAGAGCCTCATACTCTATCCTAAACAGCATCCTATTAACTGTTCAGGCTGAGATATAAATAGTGACTCCTTGGATAGGTACGGACTCTCTGTTTGGCAAGCTTGCAACTAATGTACCCTTTGGACAATCCTTTTTTACTAGTGCAAGATAATTGGCAAAGAATTCTCTTACCCAATTTGGTTGATACGCTCCTGGTGGCCTTCTTATCTATACTAGTACATACTTGTAGAAACGACATTCCAACTCAGGATACTCATGTAGCTCCGTTGTTACAATTTGATGTTCCTCTGCGAATGGCCTTTTTATCCCTTTTGTTGTAGGTGTCAATCTATCATAGAGTTTATCTCGTGCCCCCTCTATCTTCCATCTAATCGCCTCTCAAACTTAAGGCTCCTTTCACTTGGTAACATTGGCATCCTCAGGTTCAGTATCCACATCAGTTGCTTCAATTTGTTCTGCCATATTAGCAGCCTCAATTTTACCCACAATAGGCGCGGGTTGAGATGTAGGAACTGTTGCCTCATCTGGTCTCAAGCTAGTAATGCTTGTACTAATGTTTCTCTCCACTTCATACTATGAGAGTATTAAAGTTTCCCTTTTCTGTTGCCTGGTGTTGTAAGTAGGTGCAAGTTTGCTTCCACCTCTTTGGGATCTCCTTCTCTGTTTAGTGGTAGTTTATGAGCCGTATTGTCTGAAACAGAAGTAAGAAATTAGTTTATAATGCAAAAATAGCCTAACCAGTGAAAACTTAGACTTGACGACCATACTGGTGGTCCATCCGGTAACTAGTGGTCCACTAGGTGGGCCGTCAGGTCTTATCCAAAAGACCTGAAAGTTTAGAGAGTTGCGACGGTCCATATGGTGGTCCGTCGCAAAGTTGATGGTCCACCACTTTGGCCGTCGCATCTTAGCCAGTTGGTTTCATTTATGGGGTTCTTGTGAAGGTTCATTTAGTGGTCCGTTGCAAAGTTGGCGATTCACCATTTCAATTGTCGCATCCCCTTCTTCAGATTCAAGATTCAATTTGGCATTTTGTCGAACATTTAGCATGTAATCCCAATATTTTTAGCAAAAATTAACACCAACGTTACATTTATGCACACAAATCCATACTTTTGAGCGTATGAGTTACTCAGACTTCACCCACATAAAGTATATTATCAATCCGGACTAAAAATAAGTTAAAGCAAAAGAAGAAAACAAGATGAACTTTTATCAACCAACCAATTACTCATTTCATGTTGTATTAGTTCAAAAAGAAAAGACATGGAGGTGCTCATACCTTGATTTTGCAAAAATTACTCTTTTACTTGCTTGCAAATATTGAAAACAAACTTAACTTAAAACTCTACAATTGCTTTCAAGAATGTTTGAGATAAAGATAAAGAAAAGAGGTGGTCACTTAAATAAGGAAAAAAGGGAGTAGATAGAGAGTCCCAGGAGGAGTAAATAACTTCAGATGCTTTGAATCCAAAGGAATTTGGTCAGTTGAAGAAGTTGAAAAGGGTACAATCTATGTAACCGCTCTTTTACCACTTTAAAATTAATTGGGCCAAATATGGGTTACTTAAATAAAGAACAATTTTTAATCTGACCCAGCGCTAGGGTAACAACGATGGCTACTACGATGGTCTATCAGAAATATGATGGACCACCATTTGGGCCATCGCTCCTTCCCAGAACATGATGACTTCAGTTTTATTTTGACGGTCCAAGTGACAGTCCACCGAATTTGTGATGGTCCACCACTTTGGCCATCGCACCTTACCATAACATGGTCATTGCAGTTTAATTTAGACGGTCCAAGTGTCGGTCTACCACTTTGGCTGTCGCACCTTACCAGAACCTGGAAAACTCAACTTAATTTTGACGGTTAGTGTGATGGTCCACCAATTTAGTGATGGTCCACCACCATTTTGGCCATCAACTTTTTCTAGTGAAAGAATTTTTCAGCTTCTTTGCGATGGTTGAAATAGTGTTCTGTCAGGTGACTGGTGGTCCACCAATTTGGCCGTCACTTTTATTCCAGTAGCTCAGATTTCCCCACTTTTCCAATTGTATTGCTCCTTATTTTTGATGCATTTTAAATCCTGCACACTTCACAAACACATAAAAAATGCACTAGAATAACAAAATAATTTAACTAATGCCTTACAACAACACACTGTGGGTTGCCTCCCACCAACACCTGATTTATCATTGCAGCATGACTTAGTTATCTCAATTACTCAGACTTCATCAAGATAGACAGTATCAATACTCCTTATCGAGTCTATTGGAACGATATAAAGTTTCACATACTGCCCATTTACCTTGAAGACACTTCCATTTTCATTTTCAAGTTCCACTACTCTAGATGAGTAGACTTGACTCACTTTAAATGGGCCGGACAATTTGGATTTGAGCTTACCCGGAAACAGTTTGAGTTTGGAGTTGAACAAAAACACCAAGTCATCTCTCTGGAAATCCTGCTTTTCAATCCTGCGGTCATGGTACTTCTTCATTCTTTCTTTGTATAGATCAGCCCGATCATAAGATCTAAGATGGAAGTCGTCCATCTCATTCAGCTGCCCCAGTCTCATATTTTATACCTCATTCTAATTCAAGTTAAGCCGCTTTAATTCTTACAATGCTCTATTATCTAGTTTAATCGGCAAATGACATGCCTTGCCATAAACCAATTGGTATGGAGACATGCTAATAGGTGTCTTGAAATCCCTTCGATATGCCCATAAGGCATCGTTCAGCTTCCTAGACCAATCCTTCCTGCTAGCATTTATAGTCTTGGCAAGGATAACTTTGATTTCCCGATTAGAGATTTCTACCTGCCCACTGGTTTGTGAGTAGTATGGTGTAGCCACTTTATGCTGCTTAACTCCATATTTGCCAGGGAAGATTTAAACATATTTTCCAAAAGTGTGATCCTTCATCGCTAATGATAGTACATGGTACCCCGAAGTGAGAGAAGATGTTTTTTCTTAAGAATGCAACAACTCTGTTGCCTTTATTATCTACCAGAGCCACTGCCTCAACCCATTTTGACACGTAGTCAACGACCACAAATATATACTTCATCCCAAATGAGATCACGAAGGGCTGCATGAAATCAATGCCCTAGATATCGAATAATTCTACCTCCAATATTTTAAACATTGGCATCTAATGGTGATTTGAGATGGACCCTTGCCTTTTACATTGGTCACACCTATTCATGAACTCATAGGCATCCTTGAATAAAGAGGGCTAATAGTAACCACTATGAAGCACTTTTCTTGTAGTTCGATCACCTACATGGTGACCTCTAACTGGGGAAGCATGACTCGCTTCTAGTATACTCAACAAATCTAATTCTGGGATGCACCGCCTAATAATAACATCCGCACATCGCCGAAAAAGATATGGCTCATCCTAGAAGTAATGGGTCACATCATGGAGAAATTTTTTCCTTTGATGAAAGGAAAAATGCTCTGGTATCATCTCGCTCACCATATAATTTGCAAAATCAGTATACCAAGGTATTTTATCCATAAAGACCAATGAGATTTTCTCATTTGAAAATGTATCATTGATCTCAAACTCATCTCTAGCTGCTTGCTCGCTTTCTAGCGTAGAAAGATGATCTGCCACTTGGTTTTTGCAACCCTTCCTATCCTAACTTCAAATTCAAATTCTTGAAGTAGTAGCACCCATCTAATCAACCTTGGTTTTGCATCCTTTTTTCCATCAAATAACTCAAGGCTACGTGGTCGGTGTGGACCACTACCTTGGTTCCTAGCAAATAAGACCGAAACTTCTTAAAAGCATAGACTACTGAAAGAAGTTCCTTTTCTATAATGGTGTAGTTCTTTTAATCTCCATTTAGCGCTTTGCTAGCATAATAGATTGGATGAAACAATTTGCCTTTCTTTTATTCCAGCACAGCTCCAAGGGAAACACCGCTTATATCATAAATGATCTCAAACAGTTTTGACCAATTCGGTGCAACAATAATAAGAGCATCAACCAGATTCTCTTTAAGGAATTCAAATTCCTTCAAGCAATCATCATCAAAGGAGAATTTGACTTCCTTGTCCAAAAGTTTGCAAAGGGGGTTTTCAATATTTGAGAAGTCCTTTATAAACCTCCGATAGAAGCCAGCATGACCAAGGAAACTACGCACCCCCTTCACTAAAATATGAGGTGGAAGATTCTCTATAACTTCAACTTTAGCTCGATCAACTTCAATCCCCTTTGCTGAAATTTTGTGTCCGAGAACAATTCCCTCTTTCATGATGAAGTGGCATTTCTCCTAATTAAGCACAAGATTGAAATCCTCACACCGCTACAAGGCCCTACTCAGATTTACCTAACACAGCTCAAATGAATCTCTTACCACAAAAAAATCATCCATAAACACCTCCAAGGTGTCTTCAACCATATTCGAGAAAATAGTCTCCATGCACCGTTGAAAGGTAGTGGGTGTATTACATAACCTAAACGACATCCGCTTAAATGTAAAAGTACCATATAGGTAGGTGAATGTCATTTTTTCCTGATCCTCCAGGGCTATAGAAATCTGATTGTAACCAGAATAACCATCCAAGAAATAATACCAACCTCTTCTCACCAACTGATCAAGCATCTTATCTTTGCAAGGCTTTGGAAAGTGGTCCTTCAATTTCCACGAGTTGAGTTTTCTGTAATGCATACAGACTCTCCATCCAGTAATAGGTCTAAGTGGAATCAACTCATTCTTCTCATTAGCCACCACTGTCATGCCCTCTTTTTTGGGCATGCATTGAACAGGAGTTACCCACTTACTATCTGAGATGGCTGTACCACTCCTGTATCCAGCCACTTGATAATTTCTTTCTTTACCATCTCTTGTATAGGTGGGTTTAGATGATGCTGATGCTCAATAGTCAGGACACAATCCTTCTTTAGCTAGATTTTATATGTGTATATACTAGGAGAAATATCGATAATGTCTGCAATCATCCAACTAATAGCCCTCTTATATCTCTTAAGAACAAAGATAATGGCTTTCACCTATTGCTGACTTAAGTCATACGCAATAATAACAGGTAGTGTATTCTGGTTGCCCAGGAACACACACCTCAAATTGCTGGGTAACTCTTTCAGCTCTAAAGTAGGCGGCTCTTTAATAGAGGGCTTGGATGATGGACTTGGATGATTTTTCAAGTCCAAATCCATCTTCTTAGGTGCATAAGAATAAGACCCAATGCCTGTCAAGGAACATATTGTCTCCTCATAATCTTCAATACCATCTTGATCAAAATTCATTAATATAGCAGCTAAAGTCTCCACAATAAAGTTTTCCTCTATAGGTACTTCCTGCTCCTCCTTATAATAAACATCCACAATAGAAAATACACTTAAATATTTATGCTGTTTCATGGTCTGGCATACATCAAATCTAACTACTTCATCATTCAGCCTGAATATTAGCTCGTTTTCTTTTAGATCAATATGTACACTCTTGGTTACGAGGAAAGGTCTACCCAAGATTATGGGCACCTCAAAGTCCACCTCGCAATCGAGAATGACAAAATCAGCTGGAAATATAAAACTGACCACCTTAACTAATATGTCATATAAAATCCCTATGAGCCACCTCACAGACCTATCTGCCATAACTAATCTCATGTTTATGGGAGTAGGATCTCCCAAACCCAGTTTCTTATATATAGAAAGCGGCATCAAATTTATACTAGCTAATCAAGAGGCCTAATAGTGCACGAGATAGTAAATACTCTTGGTTCTGCTTTCTTCTATCCCAATGACCTTGTATAAATAACACCACAATGATGAAGATTGTCCACTATCTCATAACTAACTGTCCGCTTCCTCGTAACAAGGTCTTTCAAGAACTTTGCATACTCGAGCATTTTCTCCAATGCCTCCACCAATGGCAAATTTATTGTCAACTGCTTAAGTATGGATATGAATATGCCAAACTTTGTGTCATTGGCCTTTTTTTTTTCAACCGATGGGGAAATGGAGGACCTGGTTTTGGGAGCATAGTAACTACCACTTCAGTCTTCTTTTCCTTACTCTTCTCCAACTCATCATCTTGTTGATGGTTGGATGGTGTATTATCAATCACCTCATCCAGTTTCTCAGATTCCACTGGATAACTTACTTCATGCTTAATATCTCTTCAATCACGTCTTCAATCACAACTTTTCCCATAGACGGGCCTAGTAATACCTTACCACTCTGCGTGGTAATAGCCATGTAAGAACCATCATTTTGAGGGTTCTAAACTGTATCACTTAGAAAAGTTTCGCTCTTTGTCTGATTCAGTGCTTTTGAGAGTTGGCTCATTTACTGCTCTAATTGTTTGATAGAAGTAGAGTGTGAGTTTACCACCTGACTCATGGAAGACAAATAACTCTTCATAGTAGTCACCCCAGAGTTGGTATTATCAATTCCCTTTAATAATTTCTCCATCATGTCCTCTATGGCTATCTTTCCAGAGCTAGTTACAACATTATCTCTACTTTCAGGAGGTACATATAGTACACTCCTATGATTTTTTCTCTTCTAGTTCCCTTGATCTCTATCCTTGTAACTATCTTTATTGTAATAGTTTTGACCTTGATTTCTTTGGCTATTGCCTCAGAAACCCCTCTGATTATTTAGATACTTTGCCTCTTCTTCTAAATCAAAGTCAGATCTTCCCTAGGATGCAATAGCTTTCACCTTCTCTATTTTTCCAAACAATAGATGCTTAGTCAGCAAATCCATCTGTGTCTTCAAATATGCCATATCCTAGTCATGTTCTTCCTTCTTCTTACATTGATCTGTAGTCATACTACCAGACACAGTAGGGCTTGCTTCCACAGAATCCCTGGTATGCCAAGCTCTACTCTATTTAGTCATTCGATCAAGCATCTTCAAAGCCTCTGGAAAAGTAAGGTCAACAAACGACCCTCCTGTAGTATTATCCATGACTAGCTTCGTAATAGAGTTCAAAGTTTGATAGAGTTTCTATCAAATGAATATTTGTCAAGTTATATTTCAGGCATTACATCAGCTTCTTTTTAAACCTCTCCCAGGTCTCATGAAGAGCTTTAGTAGGAAGCTGTCCGAAGTTACTATTTTTATCCCACAACTGTACTCTCCTGGAGGGTGGAAAGAACCTTTCTAGGAAAGCCTCTTTCAACTGCCTCCAGTTGGTTATAGAGTTGGGAGTCAGTTGATTTAGCTATAGTGTCGCCTCCCCAGATAGAGACAATGGAAAAAAACATAGGCGGATAGCATTTTGACCCACTTATGGATTATCAAAAAACTTGAAAATGGTGATAAAATTCACCAAATACATATTTGGATCATCTCCAGGAAAACCACTAAACAACCTTTTAAGATGAAAGAGTTAAATCATCTACTGGTAATATTGAATTTAGCTCCTGGTGCTAGAGGTGGAGGAATGATAGCTCCAGTTACACCTACTCCATCTATTCCATCTTTATCATCGTTCAGATCAAACTGCAATGGTTGATGCTCTTGCCTTTCCCTAAAGGGGCAATTTTTGTTTACATTTCAATTCATTGGTGTAGCCATATTCTCTGCACGCCTTGGATTAATAGGATCTAACAAGTCATCATCCCCTAAATCATCATCATCAAGATTAGGATGACGTGCTTCCTGTTCGTCATTCTGCTAATTTAGTTGAGCTCTAGCCAAAGAGGCTAGTCATTCAGCATCTTGGGGGTCTGCTATTTTGCCAACTTACTGCGGTTCCGTATGTATTGGTAATAATGGTGCACCCAATATCTATGTACTTAGAATACACAATAACTCCCCTGCACAGAACAAAAACAATAAATAAAAGTAAAATTTGAGAAACTTGACCAAAGGTCAATTAACAAACACAACTTAATTTACAACCGTATTCCCTGGGTCCCAAATTATAACTTTCTTACGAAAGTGTAAGTGGTCCCTGTCAAATATAGAACCCAACTGGGTTGGGTGTTGAATTCCTCAAGGAATACTGTGTTCATTAAGTATTGTGGTTGTTACTAGACTGTTGATTAAAGGTTCCAGAATAGAGGGGGATTTTAATTTATCAATTTTATTCAAATGTTTGAGACAGAAAGTAATCCAACTGTAGGTTATATTGCTAATAGTAATTCAATAAGAGAAGTCAAACTAGAGTTATGGTTACCAAGATACTTAAGCAGCTAGGGTTGTGAATTATTTTGGATTCCCAATAAATAATTCTTATTGCAAGAGTAATTTAATTCTATGGTTTACCCATTAGTTTCTCAACCTAAATGAGTAACTTATCCCTTAATTCTTTCAAACTTAAGAAGCATAGTATTAATTTAACTATAACCTCACATAGGTTGATCAGGTTAAGGCAATTACCCTCGATTCAAAGGTTAAAGCCTTTAGATTTATCTAAATCCTTTCTTTTCCCAATAAGCACTTGTCTATTTGAACAAGTGTTGTTCTTGGACTCACTTTTCAAGTTTGCAACCAAGAAAACTCATTAAAGTAAAGAAGAGTTTATGCAATATCACATAAAGGATCCCAGAACCCTAGTTATAGGAGCTTAGCCACATATTTCCACCCAAGAAAGAGAAAAAACCATTGTGTTATTCATAAATTATTTCAAAGTTTACTTACAAAAGTCATAACTGTTGTTTTTCAATCTTCAATAGAAAATATATTAAAAGAATCTAGATCCACAAATCTCTAATGAATCTTAGAGAAAAACTATGTAACAATGTATTTTCAGTATGAAAATCCTAATAAAAGATAAGGGATGCCCAAATAAAACCTAAAACTGGGTATTTATATGTTCCCAGTCAAAAAGGATTTAAAATTTAAAATTATTAAACCCACATCCAGAGTGACAGCCAAAGTGGTGGCCCATCGCAAGGTTGATGGTCCACCATTTAGGCTATCATTGCTGATTGTGGAAAGTCACATTCTGGATAAGACTGATGGACAAAGTGATGGTCCATCGCAAGACTGACGGTCCACCATTTTGACCATTGCTGATCATCCTTGAGAGTCAAGTTCTAGATAGTCCTAACGGCTGAACTGGTGATCCGTTGCAAGATCTATGGTCCACCATGTTGGCTGTCACTAAGCATTTTAGGAAGCCTGGTTCTATTTAGTGCTGATTGGCAGAATGGTGGTCTGTCGCAAGACTGATGGTCCACCACATGGGTCGTTGTTGGGTCTTCTAAAGCCATGGACTCTATTTGGACCTGACAGTTATGTTAGTGGTCTGTCACAAGACTGACGGTCCACTATTTTGACCATCAAAAGTGTTTTTCTTTTAATTTTCTGAGTCTGTTCCTTCGCTAGCTCCTTACCCTGAAACACTAAAAACCAGCATTCAATACAATCTTGGTTGCTTGAAAACATACAATTTTCCCAAGAAAAAGATAAAGAATGTTCCATCAAAAGTCGGATCATCAGTGGTTTCTCTCTATCTTCCTTTGTATCTAAGGCATTTTAATCCCCCATCATTGTTAGTTCAACTAAAAGCATATTTTAATGAATGTTTTTCATGGTATTATTATGACAATGTTTTGGTTTTGAAATATATGGTAGGGGTTTTGGTTGTTCTTCGTTGGATAATGTTTTACCATGTTTTGCTGATGTTTTTTCATGTTATAATTGTGGTTTGAACATGTTGTTGAATGGAAATGGTCAATTGATGTTTCATTTTGGTTTTGGAAACTATATGCCCTCAACATGTTTGATAAAATGCCAATGAGAATGATTTTCACATAGTTTGACTTTTATTGAAATCTTTGCATTGCATAATATGGACTTAAATTGGTTTGGTTGGTTTTAAATGGATTGGAAAGGCCTTGGTGGCTATGGCTTTAGTTTAATTGGAAACTTTGTAGGATACATGGGGATCCCCTAAGTGTTGGCTAATGACATTGCTTACAAGTAATAGTTATTATGACGATACCACTTCTGAAACACCTTGGCCTTTAATCCCTCAGAAAATTTCCTAGGGTGGAGATTCTAGAAAATATATGACTAGAAAGTACTAGTCGTATGTTGTGACATGGGCTGGGATCCCCCTTTCACATGTTGCATAGTGTGCTTGGGTTTCAATTGCTATACTAGGCACGATTGAACATCATACCACTTGTATGATAGTACACGAGTGGTAAGTTACCAAGTCGCATGATGCTATAAGTCATATCCAAAGTGTTCATCCTAAGGTATGGATTGTAGGGTACTACTCAAACCTTAGGGATGGCTTGGATATGAGGGGTTATATGTTGATCAGTATGGGGTCCAAGGGGAAGTTTAAGGTATGATTTATGGTACCACTTGTGCCCTAGGGTGCGGGTCAAGGGGGTGAGTCGTACCCTCTTAGGTAAAATTTTTAGCTTTTTAGCTATGGACATTTTAGAATTTTCCCACCACTAAACCCTTATAACCCTTGACTTATAACATTTTTTTTCCCTACAATATTCACTTGGACAAGATTTAACAATCCAAAATACTCTCCAAACTAATCTATCAAGATTGGGGCTAGGGTTTACCAAAGAGGCCATCTAGAGGCTTAAACATGAGAATCTTTCTGTGATTCACCTTGTATAAGGTATGCAACTCTTCCCTTATTGTTATTTTTTGAATGTAATATGTTTTTAACCTTGATTATGATTTGTAAATGGTGGTTTTGAAATTAAATTTTTAGGGTTTTGATGCACAGTGATGAGTATTATTTACTCTTGTTCAACCTTATATTTATACATGATTTTGGTGATAATTTGCATATGTGGGTGATTTTTTTATTGTGGTTTAACAAATGGGTCATGAGTAACCCTAATCTTGACGGTTTTCACTTGGGTTTTGGTCATGGTAAAGGTATGCCTTCAAGGTGTTTCTGAAAATGTCTAAGAGAAATAACTAGTTACATGCTAATAGTGTTTTGAACTAAGGCAATGGCTTAATGAGTAAGAATAGTTGGTAAGTGACTTTTAAAGGCCTTGTTGGACATGTAATGAGTTAGTTGATGACTTTGGTGAATTTTTTGGTTTAAAGGGTTAGAGTCCCTATCATGAAATTGAATTGTGTCTTAAACTAAGGTTTGGTATATGAATGCTAATGAAGAATGAATATTGTTTAATAGGTATTAATGATAACAAATTGACTTGAAGGATGGTTGAAACTACGGTATTGTCCTCTTAAAGTGATTGATTGATAAATGGTTCATGAAGACCTTGTAGTCATGTGTGGTGTTGAATTGTAGCCTTGATTGCTTGAATTGGCTAAGAAGGTTAGACTCCTCGAGTGTTGAATTGAATAGATGTTAATGCATGGACAAAGGGTTAGAGTCCTAATGTTGACTAGTAATAGACTCGATGGCTTGTTGTTAGAGTCTAATTTCTTGAAAGATAGCTTATGGTTATAGTCCACTTGCCTAATAGAACGATTTATAGTTAGAGTCCACTAGCTTTATAATACGTCTTTTGGTTAGAGTCCACTTGTTCATGAGATAGTTTGTGGTTAGAGTCCACTTGCCTAATTAAATAACTTATGGTTAAAGTCCAAATGCTCCATAAGATAGCTTGAGGTTAGATTCCTCTTGCTTAGTATAATTGGGAAGTTCAAACTTCCTAATCTACGTAAGTGGAAGGTTAGATTCTTCCACTCCATGAATCATGATTGAATGTTTCAAAATGCATGCTAATGCCTTATTTTCTTTCTCGACACTCAATGTAACTATATATCTATATATATGCCTATGTATATAAATGTGGTTGATTATGATGGTTTGAATTGTTTGTGAATAATGACACTATTTTATCCTTACCCCTGAGTTACATACTAGCGCTCCAACTACTAACCATCTCTGAACATTGTTTCCCCATGCAAAACAAGATCCGAAGATTCTTCTTCTCTTCCTATGCTGCGACCAGGTGTTCAAGCATTTTGGGTGTTGACATTAAAGTGGTGAGATTCCATACTTCGTAAGGCATATATTTTATGGTCTTTCTATCTTATTCCATAGACTTGGTTTTGGGCTACTGTCGGAGGCATGTCACTGCATATTTAGACATCGAATTTATAGAGGCTTTATGGATGACTGTGGACTTGGTTTTGTTGGTTTGGTAATATTAATAGATTTATTAGACACTTATTAGTTATTATTATTAGTCTTGTTTCTGCTATCTTGCTATATGTTTGGAGTTTATTTGACACTTATGGATTGATGTGATAGTTGAGTTAGGTTAATGGGGCGATCTTTAGTCCTTGTTTGGCTCGATATGGCCATACAATAAGGATCAATTTTGGGTCGTGTCAATTTGGTATCAGTCCCTAGGTTCATGGTCAGTTGGGTGTCCACCTAACCGTGTTAAGTAGAGTTTTTTTATGGGTGTGTAGCACACCACACTTATAAAAGAGGGGCTACAAGATATTTAAGAATATTTCCCTTTCTTGTGGTTCTATCTCAAGCTATAGATTCTAAGGTCCTGGATTTCTTTGATTTTTGTTTGCTTACCTTTCAGATCATTCCTTTAAGAAGATCTAATGTTTAGGAAAACCCTTTTGTCCAACTAACGATAATGTGGATGGAGCTCGTCCAACTTATGGAGTCCAGACATGGTCTAAATGTCTGGTACCTGATGGTTCTAGAGTTTCACCGGTTCCCTCTAGTCCTCCCTCAATTCCTCAAGATGATGTGATGAATTTTTAGTTTCATCAATCGATTTATATGATTTCTCAGTTGGTGGCTTCTTAGGATGAGCGTGGTACTTCTGTTACTCCTTCTTATGAGGCCATAAGGGTTGGCCTATTCATGAGGTTGAGTCCTCCAAACACTCTTGGTGTTAAAGTGGAGGAGTATCCTCAAGGTTTTCTAGATGAGATAGAAAAGATTTCCAGAGTTATACATACCACTAATGTGTAAGGGGTGGAGTTAGCGGCCTATTAGTTGAAGGGCATGGTGTACCTGTGATACAAAAAAATAGGATCAGACAAGGGGTGATGTTGATGAATCATCCTTGTGGGAGGATTGCACTAATGTATTTTTGAACCACTTCTTTCCTCAATAGATGAGGGAAGCAATGCCGAAGGAGTTTGTTAATCTAAAGTAAGTAAGGAGATCAGTCAACGAGTATGCCTTAAAATTCCATTAGTTGTCTAGGTATGCTCTAGAGAAGGCATCAGATATGATGGCTCGAATGAGGAAGTTCACCTCAAGATTATCTTATGAGTTGGTCCTTGAGAACAAGGTAGCTTTGTTGATCAAAGATATTGACATCTTAAGATTTGTTGTGTATATGCAACAAGTAGAGAAAGAGAAAAAGAAACAGGTTTAGTTTAGTAAAAGAAAAGGGAAAAATTTAGGCCTTCTGAGCAAAGTGGTAGAGATGGTAGTAAATGGCCAAGGAAGAAGTATGGAAGTTATGGTTCTTTCTCCTTGGTTAGTGCTCCTTAGTTGAGCCAATTGAGTGATCATCGATCTTATTTTGATGGTGGGTTCCAAGCAAATGGGCCTAATCTCAGGTTAGTGAGGCTCAATCAGCTCCATCCCACCCTCCTTGTAGATTCTACGGTTAATATCATTATGGCCAGTGTGATAAGGGGTGGAACAGATGTTTTAGATATGGGTAGATTAGGCATATGCAGTAAGAGTGCCCCTCTCTAGTGGCTTTTTGGACCAACAAGGCCCCAATTGATACTTCATCAACTCATGCATCGAAGGGTGCTGCTTCTTCTTCTATTTTTAGTATCGGCACTGGCCGAAATTATTTGTATGCTCTTGCATCTTACGAAGATTCTAAGGCATCTCCCGATGTGGTTACGGGTATGCTGAAACTTTTCTCCTGGGATGTGTATTGTTTACATGATCCAGGGTCCTCTCTTTTTTGTGTAACCCTATTTATGGCTATGTATTTTGGTTTTGGCCCTAAGTTTCTGTCGGTTCTTTTTTCTATTTCTACCCCAGTAGGATACTCTGTGATTGTAAATCTATAAGGCGGTGTTGTATCTATTAGTGGTAGAGAAACTCTTATAGACTTGATAGAGTTAGACAAGGTTCAATTTGATGTTATATTAGAGGTGGATTTTTTGCTTTTTTGCTATGTTTTCTTAGATTGTCGGACCCTTAAGGTCATATTTATATTCCCTAATATGCCAGTCATTATATGGGAAAGGGGGTTGTTTAGTTCCTAAGGGGAGGTTCATCTCATATCTTAGAGCCTGGAAGTTGATTTCTAAAGGGTGTTTGTATCATTTAGTCCGAGTTAAAGATTCTAACTTAGAAGGTCCTTCTCTATAATTCATTCCTGTGGTTAATGAGTTTCTTGAGGTCTTTCCCGATGACTTTCTTAGCATTTCTCCCAATGAAAATATTGTTTTGGGATTGATCTTGTTCCAGACACTTATCCAATTTTTATCCCACCTTATAGACTGGCTCCGACAGAGTTGAAGAAGCTTAAGTAGCAATTGAAAGATCTCTTACATAAATTTTATATGTCCTAGGGTGTCTCATTGTGGTGCTCCCATGTTATTTGTGCATAAGAAGGATAGTTCCCTTCAAATGTACATTGATTATCATCAGTTTAATAAGGTGACCATAAAAAATAAGTATTCTCTTCCTAGGATCGATGATTTATTTGACCAACTTCAAGGTGCGAAGTGTTTCTCTAAGATTGATCTTAGGTTGGGTTATCATTATCTTAAGATTAGGGAAATGAATATCCTTAAGAATGCTTTCAAGACCTGGTATGGTCACTATAAATTCCTAGTTATGTCTTTTGGGTTAACCAATGCCCCGACGACATTCATGGACTTAATGAATAGGGTCTTCCATTTGTTTTTGGATTTGTTTGTCATAGTCCTTATTGATGAAATCTTGGTCTATTCTAAGAGTGAGGCGGATTATGTCGATCACCTTCGTGCTGTGTTACAAGACATGCAGGATTATTATTTGTATGCTAAGTTCTCTACATGTGAGTTTTAGTTGAAGGCTGTGACTTTTCTTGGTCATATTATCTCTAATGAAGGGATCATGGTAGATCCATAAAAGGTTATGGAGGTTAATAAGTGGCCTAGACCTGCTACTCCAACCAATATTCGGATCTTCTTAGGTCTAGCTGGTTATTATAAAAGATTTGTGAAAAGTTTTTTGACTATAGCTACCCCATTGACTAAGTTGACCCAGAAGAAGGTCAATTCTTATGTCGAATGCGTGTGAAGGTATTTTTGAGAAGTTGAAAGATAAATTGACTTCGTCTCCAGTTATGACCCTGCCCGAGGATAACGATGGTTTCGTAGTGTATTGTCATGCTTCTCATATTAGGCTTGGTTATGTATTGATGCGACATAGTTGGGTGGTGGCCTATACTTCTAGGTAATTGAAAATTCATGAGAAGAACTACCCTACTCATGATTTAGAACTACCCTACTCATGTCTATAGGGTTCATGTTGACATATGTGTTTACTCAAAAGAATTTAAATCTCAAGCAGAAGAGATATCTTGAGTTACTAAAGGACTATGATTTGAGCCTTCATTACCATCCAGGAAAATCTAACATAGTTGTTGATGCTCTTATAAAGTTATTCATAGGATAAGTGGGAGTTGGTGAAGGACATTCATCGTTTAGCTAGTCTTGGAGTTAGTCTCACGGACTCTGCGGATGGTGGTGTATTTGTGCATTAGGTATTACAGTCTTCTCTTGTTGTTAAGATAAAGGAAAAGCAAATGTTGGATCCCAATTTGATAAAAATTAAGAGTAATGTGGGTCAACAAAAGGTTATTAATTTTGCAGTTGGTCGTGATGGTATCTTGAGGTAACAAGGTAGGTTATGTGTTCTAGATGTTGATGCATTGATGGAAAGAATTATGGCCGATGATCATGGATCTCGGTATTCTATTCATCTTAGTTCTACGAAGATGTATCATGATCTTAGGGAGTTCTATTGGTGGAATAATATGATATGAGATGTGGATGGCTATGTGGCAAAGTGTATGGTGTATCAACAAGTGAAAGTTAAGAACTTGAGGCCTGGTGGTTTATACCAAGAGATTGAGTTTCCTGAATGGAAGTGGGAGGCGATTTAAAAGGATTTCATTACCGGTCTTATTTGGTCTCAGAATCAAAGTGATTCTATTTAGGTCATTGTCGATTAAATGACCAGGTCCACTCATTTTTTGCCGGTGAGGACTAGTTATTCGGCGGAGGATTATGCTAAGTTGTATCTTGTAAGGATTGTAAAGTTGCATGGTGCTCCGATTTCAATCATCTCAAATCATGGTACTCCATTTTTATGTCACTTTTTGAATTTATTTCAAAAAGGTTTGGGAACTAAGGTGTGCCTTAGTATCACTTTCCACTCGCAGATGGAAGGACAAGTGGAGAGGTCCATCCAAATATTGGAAGATATACTCAATGCTTGTGTGATTGATTATGGTGGTAGATCGTACAACTATTTGCCTTTGATTGAATTTGCCTATAATAATAGCTATCATTCTAACGTTGGCACAGATCTTTTTGAGGCATTATATGGTAGGAGATGTCGTTCTCCTAGTGGGTGGTATGAAGTAGGTGAGGGTAAATTGCTTGGCCCTTATTTTTTTCACCAATCCTTGGAGAAGGTGAAGGTGATTCGTGATAGGGTAAAAGCCGATCAAAGTCTCCAAAAGTCCTATGCGGATGTGAGGTGTAGGAATTTGGAGTTTAATATTGGCGATTGGGTATTCTTGAAGGTATCTCCCCTGAAGGGAGTGATATGGTTTGGTAAGAAGGGAAAGCTTAGTGCCCGGTATGTTGGTCCATATTTGATCTTGAAGTGGGTTGGTAATGTTACCTATGAGTTGGATTTGCCCTCTAGTTTGAGCTCCATCCATCCGATATTCCTATGTGTCCATGTTGCGGAAATGTATGGGTGACCCTTCATTAGTTATTCCCTTGGAGGATGTTAGTATTTTGGACTCTTTGTCCTATGAGGAGGTCCTGGTGAGGATCTTGGATCAATAAGTTCATCGGTTGTGAATGAAAGAGATATCTTCAGTGAAAGTTTTATGAAGGAATCAAAAGTACGAGGAAGCTACTTAGGAGGCAAAAGAGGACATGAAGTCCAAGTATCTGCATTTTTACCGTTCTAAAAGCTCATGCTTGAGGTATGTGTTAATTTTCTTAGCTCGATTTATTTCTTTGATAGGAAATGGGCTCAAGTCCCTAAACATTGAAGTGAGCAAGTGTTTTGATAGACAATGGATTTGAGTCCCAAAGTCAATTGAATGAATGACTAATTGATAATGATCATGACATGTGTCTTATCCTTGTTGTATGTATTTTTTTCTAACTTTATTAAAGGTTAGTTTAATGTGTTATGATGTGTTAAATCATGCTTGATAAATGTTCCAAGTGGGGAGATTGAAACAACTTGGCCTTAAATTCCTTAGAAAATTTCCTGGGGTGGAGATTCTGGAAAACGTACGACTATAAGGTACTAGTCCTATATTGTGATATGAGTTGGGATCCCTCTTCCATATGTTGGACAGTGTGCTTGGGATAGGTTGCTTCCCTAGGTATTATTGAGAATCACACCACTAGTATGATAGTATACGAGTGGTAAGTTACCAAGTCGTATGATGATATGAGTCCTATCCAAAGTATTTTACCTAGGGTGCGGATTGTATGGTACTACTCATACCCTAGGGTATTACTTGGACATAATGGGTGGTATGTTATTCAGTATGGGGTTCAAGGGAAAGTCTAGGGTATGAGTTATAGTATCACTCGTGCCCTAGGGTACGGGTCAAGGGGGTGAGTTGTACCCTCCTAGGTGAAATTTTCAGGTTTTTAGCTGAGGACATTTTAGACTTTTCCCACCACTAAAACCATATAAACCATGACTTATAACATTGTTTTGTCCTTCAATATTCACTTGGACAAGATAAAAACATTCCAAAACACACTCCAAAACTTCTCTATCAAGATTGGGGCTAGGGCTCATCAAAGAGGCCATCTAGAGGCTAGAACACCAGAATATTTCTGTGAATCACCTTGTATAAGGTATGGGACTCTTCCCTTATTGTTATTTTTTGAATGTAATGTGTTTTTAATCTTAATTATGATTTGTAAATGGTGGTTTTGAAATCAAATTTTGAGGGATTTGATAGACAGTGATAAGTATTATTTACTCTTGTTTAACCTTGTGTTTATACATGATTTTGGTGATGATTTGCATATGTGGATGATTTTTGATTGTGTTTTAACAAATAGTGTTGTTTAGGTCTTAGTGATAATAAATTGACTTGAAGGATGGTTGAAACTAAGGTATTGGCCTATTAAAGTGATTGATTGATAAATGGTTCATGAAGACCTTGTGGTTATGTGTTGTTTTGAATTGTAGCCTTGATGGCTTGAATTGGCTAAGTTGGTTAGAGTCCTCGAGTGTTGAATTGAATGGATGTTAATGCATGGACAAAGGGTTAGAGTCCCAATGTCTAGTAGTAATAGACGCAATGGCTTGTGGTTAGAGTCCACTTGCTTTGAAAGATGTCTTGTGGTTAGAATCCACTTGCCCAATAAAACAATTAGTGGTTAGAGTCCACTATCATTATAATACGACTTGTTGTTAGAGTCCACTTGTTCATGAGATGGATTATGGTTAGAGTTCAATTTCCTAATGAAACTGCTTGTGGTTTGAGTCCACATGCTCCATATGATGACTTGAGGCTAGAGTCTTCTTGCTTGGTATAACTGGGAAATTAAAACGTCCTAATCTACGTAAGTGGAAGGTTAGAGTTCTCCACTCTATATATCATGATTGAATATTTTGAAATGCATGTTAAGGCCTTGTTTCCTTTCCCGACACTCAATATACCTATATATCTACATATATGCCTATGTATATAAATGTAGTTGCATATTATGGTTTAACTTGATTGTGAATAATGACACTATTTTATCCATACCCTTTAGTTTTATGCTATCGATATAACTGCTCCGAAGCTTCTTCTTCATTTCCTGCATAGTGACTTGGTGTTCGCGAGGTTCGGGTGTTGACTTTGAAGTGGTGAGTTTCCATACTTTGGAAGGCATATATTTTATCGTCTTTCTATCTGATGTCATAGACTTGTTTTAGACATAGTTTTTGGCTATTGTCGGGGGCATATTTCGACATATTTAGACATCAAATTTGTAGAGGCTTTATGGAAAACTTTGGACTTGGGTATGTTAGTTTGGTATATTGATATTAATGGATTGATTAGATACTTTTTAAGTTATGATTATTAGTTTTGTTTCCACTATCTTGCTATATATTGGGAGTTTATCCAACACTTGTGGATAGATGTGATGGTTGGGTTAGGTTAATAGGGTGATCTCCAGCCTTGTTGGGATAGAGATACCCATACGAAAAGGCCCAATTTTGGGTCATGTCAAGTTAGTAGCAGAGCCTAAGTTCATGGTAAGTTGGGTGTCCACCAAGCCGTGTCAAGTAGAGTTTCTTTTATGGGTGTGTAGCATGCCACTCTTATAAGAGAGGGGCTAGAGACATTTCAGAAATTTTCCCTTTCTCGTGGTTCTATTTCAAGCTATAGAGTCTAAGGTCTTGGACTCCTTTAATTTCTATTTGATTACCTTATTGGGCACAAGATACCCATACGACAAGGCTCAATTTCAAGTTGTGTCAACTTTATAATCCCTTGGTAATTAAATTCTAGAATTAGTGGTTTGATTTTGTATTTAAGGTTTTAATTGTGAAATAATAGTGGGTTGTGATACCTAACCATGAGGTGTGAGTCCGATGGACAGACACTGGAAACTAATATTTTTTGACATGAGGGTTGGTCATAGTGACCATATACTTATGGGGTACATAGGAATCCCCTAAGTTTATACTTGTATATATGTATCATGGAGGGCGAAGGTCACGCAGGAATCCCTGGCCCCTATGATATATCCGGTTCGTGCGGCTACACGTACTAAGTCTCGTTCAAGGGGTAACACTAGATGCATATAGCCTATGGGTAGATTATAATAGTAATGCTACACAACCAAGGTTAAGGTTTTCAATGCATGCTAAACCCCATTCCTTTTCTTAATATGGTATGTATGTATATATGATGTGATTGCATATGGTTATTTTCTTTGTTTTTGAATAATGGCATTATTTTATCCTTATTTCTGAGTATATGCTAGCATTCATCATGCTTATCATCTTCGAGGGCTGTATTCCCATGCTATGCAAGAACTGGCCATACTACTCCTCCTACTCAGTTACTTGGATTCGGGAAAACTTAGAGTTAGATTGAAATGGTGAGCTTTCATACTTTGGAAGACTTTATTTCATGATATGGATATCTTTATATTTTTTTTATTTCTTAGACATTGGTTTTGGCTATGGTGGGGGCATATCCTGACCAGATATTCTTTGTTAGAGGCTTTGTGTGATGACTATGGGCATAGACAATGTCGGTATTTGTGTCAACCATGGTATTGGTATTGGCATTAGGGTTGACACTGGTTTAATATATGGTTAGATATTTGGTTGGTTATAGGTATGGATTTTATTAATGTCTTTGTTTTATTATTGTCCTATCTTGTTGTATGTTCAAAATTCATCTGATATAGGTTGTAGGGCAGTTTTTGTTGGGTATTGGGTCATGATATACGGTACGAGTAGTATAATCCAACTTGTATGTTGGTTAGTTTCAACCCCTCTTGATTCTGTCTAAGGTACGGTTTGTGGGTACCAATTGTACGATAGGGTATAAGTGGGACTTTAGAGTTGTAGGTTGGTCCGTGTGAGGTTGAGATTCTACTTGGGGTACAAATGATGGGTACCACTCGTATCCTAGGATACGGATGAGGGGGTTGGTCGTATCCTCCTGCAGGTAAATAATAGTTTAAGTTTAGGGTAATTTGGATATTTCTCCTTAAAATAACTTTTTGGGCTTTATTAACCTATTTGCAATCAATCAAACACTCTATACCCTGTCAAAATCTCTCAAGGCTTTTGGGATAAGAAAAAGATAGGGTTTCCTTCAAGGTGGTCAATTGAGGCTCATAAGAGTGATTCTTCTCATCTTCTTCTCAATCAAAGGCAAGATACTTTTGCCTTATTGTTAGTTCCAACTAAAGGCATGATTTATGAATTATTTTCATGGCATAATTGTTGTATGGTTTTGGGTTTTCAACTATATGTTGGGGCTTTTGGTTATAGTTTTCCCATGTTTTAATTATATATTTTCATGTTTTAATGGTGGTTTAGACATTTGGTTGCATTGGAATTGTTAATTTGTACTTGGTTTTAGTTTTGGAAACACTATACCCCCAATGTGTATGATAAAATGCATGTGAGAATGATTTTACTATATTATTGAACTTTTAATGGAACTATTGTATGGTTTAACTTGATAACGGAACCCTAAATAGTATAAATGGTTTGAAATAGTTAAATGGTAAGGTCTTGGTGGTTATGGTTGGTTTTATTGAAAGCCTTATGGGGTAAAGGGAATCTCCCAAGTAAACTTAATAATGAAACACATGTGGGGTACATGGGACTCCCTAATTCAACTGGATAATGAAACCTATGGGTACAAGAAAATCCCTTAATCTTTGAAAGATTGGCTAAGGACATTGCTTATAAGCTATAGTCGGTATGACGATACCACTACTTATTGCCTTTGTAAATAATAAATGGAATGGTTGTCTTGGTCATGTGATAATGGTTTTAATTGGGCAATAATGGCGGGGTGTGATAGCTAATCGTAAAGGTATGTCCAATGGACCGACACTGGAAACTCATATTTGCTGACATGAGGATTCGACCATGATGACCATATGGGTACATGGGAATCCTCTAAGTTAAAATTGTATTGATGTATCATGGAGAGCAAAGGGTACTTGGGAATCCCTACTCCTATGGTATTCGCAGTTTGTGCAGTGCATCGAGACCTCCTCAAGGGGTTACACTAGGCCCATATAGCCTGTGGGTGGTTCTAGGATTGTTAAGATACACATACCCAGTTAATGGTTTTAAATTCATGCTAAACTCGGTTCTCTCTTCCCAACATGGTTATATATATACGTATGTATGGTTGTGAATGCATATGGTTTGTTTACTTAGTTTTAAAGGTTGGTATCATTTTATCCTTATCCTGATCATGCTCTAGTGTTTACTAGCTAACTCATCTTTGGGTGGATATATCCCCACGCGATGTAGAATCTGACCATTCTAGTCCTCCTACTTAGTGATCGAATTCGGGACCAGCTATTGGATTGAAGTGCTGAGCTTCCATACTTTAAAAGGATTTATTTCATATTATAGATGTCTTTTCATAATTTATTTATTTCATAAACATTGGTTTGGTCTATGGTTGGGGGCATGTCCCATTCAAATCTTATTTTTCTCTTGGTTAGAGGCTTTAAGGAACTACTATGAGTTGGAATAGGCGGTGTCAATATTGGTGTCAGTATTAGTATTGGCATTGGTATTAGGGTTGATATTGTTTGACTGAATTTATGATTGTTCCATTCTTTTATGTTATGTTATGGATTGGAACTTAATTATTATATTGGTTTGATTACGGTTATTAGTTGGATACTAGATGGGTGGACTTGCTTGGGTTGGTCATGGTTATAGAGCTATCCCAAAGTCTAGATAGGTACATTTATGCTATCTTATTATATCTTATTATATGTTGAAAATTACTCTGCTCAGGGTATGCATTTGGATAGTTGGGTTGGGTACGGGGGTGGTCCCCAGTCATGGTTATACTTAGGATGCCTATTACTGTTAGGCTTGAGTTTGGGTCGTGTCAAGTTTGTATCAGAGAATTAGGTTCATGATCAATTCAGAGTCCACAAATCCGTGTTGAGTAGAGTTTCTTTTAAGTATGTGTAGCATGCCATACTCATAAGAGAGAGGCTACAAGGTATTTAGGAAATGTTTCTCTTATTTGTGTTCTATATATAAGCTTAGGGTTTGAGCCTTGGAATTTCCTCTAATTCTGTTTGTTCACTTTTTAGATCATGCCTTGGCGATCTGATTTCACAAAAACTCTTTTGTCCTAATTGGGAACGATGTTGATGGGTCATGATCTGCTAAGGGGATCCATACTTGGTCTAGGAGTCTAGTCCTTGATATTTCTGGAGTTCCACCGGCTCCTTCTAGTCCTTCTCAGGATCCTCAGGCTAATGTGATGAATGCTGAGTTTTATCATTTGATTCATATGATTGCTTAGTTGGTAGCTTCTCAGTTGAGTGTGGTGCATTTGGTAATGCATTATCTGAGACCATAAGGGTTGGCCAATTCATGAAGTTGAGTCCTCCAACCTTTACTGTGTTAAGGCAGAGGAGTACCCTCAGGGTTTTCTAGATAATATGAAAAAAATTCTTAGGATTATGTAAGCCACAAATATGAAAGAGGTGGAGTTTATAGTTTATCAGATTAAAGGATTGGCGTACCAATGGTATGAGGAATAGGATATTTCAAGGGGTGTTGTTAAGGAATCATCCTTATGGGAGACTTTCTCTAATGCTTTTCTAGACCTCTTGTTTCCTCAGGAGTTGAGGGAAGCAAAGGCAGAGGAATTTGTTAATTTGAAATAGGAGAAGATGTCGGTCAAGGAGTATGCCTTGAAATTCCACCAGTTTTTAGGTATGCTTCAGAATTGGTTTCTGATGTAAGATCCAGGATGAGAAAGTTTGCTTCAGGACTGTCTCGAGATTTAATCATTGAAATCAAGAATGTATTACAGATCAAGGACATAGATATTTCTAGGTTGGTTATTCATATGCAATAAGTGAAGAAGGAAACGAGGAAGCAGTCTGAGATAGTTAAAAGGCAGGGTAAGAGGTCCAAGTTCTCTGACCAAGGTGGTGGTCAACAATAAAGTTATCAGGATGGTGGTAGATGGCCAAAGAAGAAGTGGGGGAGTTTTGGTTCTTTCTTTACATTTTGTGCTACTTACCCAAAATAGTCAGGTGATAGGAGTCAGTAGGGTGGCAACAACTTCAAGACACAGGGTTCCCAATCTCAAGAAAATAAGGCACAGTCAGCTTTAACATATCCTCCTTGTAGGTTCTATAGTCGGTTGCATTAGGGCTTCTATGATTAAAGGAGGACAGGTGCTTTAAATGTTGTCAGCCAGGCCCTATGCAAAGAAATTATCTGGTCGATAAGATTGCTTCAAGAGAGAATAAGGTTTTGATCCCCTTGTTATCAGCTCCTACTCTAAAGGGTGTTGCTATTTCTGCTTCTGGTACCGGCATAAGACAAAATTAGTTATATGCACTCACTACCTGATAGGAGTTTGAGGCTTCGCCTGATGTTAGGACTGGTGCATTACAACTATTTTCTTGGGATATTTATTTCTTACTTGATCCGAGGTCTACTCACTCTTATATGACCCCATTTGTGGCTGTGTATTTGATTTTGTTCACGAGGTTATTTTAGATCCTTTTTCTGTTTCTACCACGGTAGGTGACTCTGTAGTTTCTAAAAGAGTCTATAGGGAATGTATGGTATATGATGGTAGTAAGGATACTTTGGTGGAGTTGTTCGAATTAGGTATGGTGGATTTTGATGTTATTTTGGCGATAGCAATGCATCCTTAGATTAATGGACCCGTAGGATTGTCTTTATGTTCCCTGCAAAATTGGTTATTGAATGGGATGGTGGTTCCCTATATCCTAAGGGGAGTTTTACATCATATCTTAGAGATCAGAGGTTAATCTCAAAAGGGTGTCTCTATCATTTGGTCCAGGTTAAAGATTTTAACTTGAAAAGTCCTTCTTTGCATTCGGTTCCAATAGTGAATGAGTTTTCTAGAATCTTTCTGGATGATCTTCCTGCTATTCATCTGGATAGGGATATTGAGTTTGGGATTGATTTGGTTCCAAACACTCATCCAATATCTATTCCTCCTTATAGAAAGGCTCTGGATGAGTTGAGGGAACTCAAGGAGCAACTTACGAATCTTTTGGACAAGGGTTTCATTGGTCCTAGTGTGTCTCCGTGGGGTGCACTGGTGTTATTCATGCGTAATTAGGATGGTTCCTTTTAGATGTGTATTGACTATAAGTAGTTGGATAAGGTAAAGGTTAAGAATAAGTATCCTCTTCCAAGGATAAATTATTGGTTTGATCAGTTGCAAGGTGCCAAATTCTTTTCTAAGATAGATCTTTGGTCTGGGTATAATCAGCTTAAGATTAGGGAGGTGGATACCTTAAGACAATTTTTTGTACTGGGTATGGGCACTTTGAGTTCTTGGTTATGTCATTTTGTTTGACCAATGCCCCAGCGGCATTCATGGATTTAATGAATAGGGTATTCTACTAGTTTCTGGATGTTTTTGTCATTATGTTCATTAGTGACATCCTGCTATAGTCTAAGAGCGAGGTGGATCATGCCAATCACCTCCGTGTGGCATTGTAGACCTTGAAAAAGTAGTATTCATATGCTAAATTCTCTAAATATGAGTTTGGTTGAATGTTGTTACTTTTCTAGATCATATTATTTCAAGTAAAGGGATCATGGTTGATACACAAAAGGTGGTGGTTGTTAAAAGGTGGCCTAGACCCACGACTCCAACTGACATTCAGAGCTTCTTGGGTTTCGCAGGGTATTATAGAAGGTTGTGGAAAGTTTCTTGATAATAGCTGCCCCACTGACCAAGTTAGCTCAGAAGAAGGTAAAGTTCTCTTAGTTAAATGCTTGTGAGGGTAGTTTTGAGAAGCTGAAGAACAAGCTAACTTCGACTCTGATTTTGACTTTGCCTGAAGGTAATGAGGGGTTTGTGGTTTACTATGATATATCCCGGGTGGGACTTGGTTGTGTTCTTATACATCGTGGTAAGGTGATTTCCTATACTTCTAGGAAGTTGAAAGTGCATTAGAGGAATTATCCTACTCATGATTTGGAGCTTTTAGCAGTGGTTTTTGCCTTGAAAATCTGGTGGTACTATTTGTATGGAGTGCACATGGACATCTTTTTTAATCATAAGAGTCAACAGTATGTGTTTACTTAGAAGGAGCTTAACCTCAGGCAGAGGAGATGGCTTGAGATTCTCAAGGACCATGAGTTTTCATCTCACTTTTGGCAGTTATTTCAGAAGAGGTTAGATACTAAGGTTAGTTTGAGTACTGCTTTCCACCCGCAGACAGATGGGCAAGCGGAAAGGACTATTCTGATACTAAAGGATATTCTTCGTATGTGTATGATTAATTATGGTGCTAATTTTGTTGATCATCTATCTCTTATAGAGTTTGCTTACAACAATAACTATCATTCTAGCATTGGGATGGCCCTTTTTGAAACATTGTATGGTAGGAGGTGTAGACCTCCTATTGGGTGGTTCGAGCATGGTGAGGCGGATATGTTTGGCCTAAATTTGGTTTATCGAGCTATGGAGAAGGTGAAGGTAAGTCGAGATAGGCTTAAGGCTTCCCAAAGTCGCAAAAAGTCCTATGCGGATGTAAGATGTAGGGACTTGGAGTTTGAGGTTGGGGATAGAGTGCTTCTTAAGGTGTTTCCCCTAAAGGAAGTAATGTAGTTTGGTAAAAAAGGAAAGCTCAGTGCCCAGTATATTGGTCCTTAAGAGTTTTGAGGAAAGTTTGTAATGTTGCGTATGAATTGGAGTCGCTTCTAGTTTGAGCTTTATTCATCCGATATCTCATGTCTCTATATTGATAAAGTGTATTGGTGATCCTTCTTTAGCTGTTCCTTTGGAAGGATTAGGTATCTCAAATTCTCTGTCTTATGAGGAGATCATGGTTGAGATCTTGGATCGATAGGTTCATCGATCGTGGACCAAGAATGTGGCTCGGTTAAGGTTCTATGGAGGAACCACAAGGTGGATGAGGCTACATGGGAAGCAGTAGAGGGAATGAATTTTGAGTATCCGTACTTGTTTTTTGCTCTGGATATTTATGCGGAAGGTATGTATTCTTGATCACATCTTTGTTTTCTAACTTGGTTAAAGGCTAGATTGATGTTTGATAATGCGATAACTCATGCTTGCTCTTACCCTACCCGTTATTCGTGGATGAATTATACAAGTGGGGAAGAATGAAACACCCTGGGTTTTGGAACCTTATAAAATTTCATGGATTTCTAGTTTCTGGACATCATATGACTAGCAGGTACTAGTAATATGATGGGGTTCGAAATGGCAATGGTGCAGTATAGGTGCGGGGCGGTGCGAGTTTTAGGCTATGTGAGGCGGTGCAGGTTTTAGACTATATGGGAGTGGTGCGAGTGTGGGGTAGGTTTAAGTAGTTTTTTTCAAAATGGTGCGGGGCAGGGTGGTTTGCAGGTATATGCGGGTTTAAACTAAAAAAGTCAAAAGTTAGTATTATTCTCGAAAATCTACCTAAAATTATATGTATTCTTCACTTAAAATTTTATGATACTTAAAACAACATGTATAACACTACCAATAAACAATTGTATAACTTTTCTAATTTATTTATTCATCTTAATGAAAATTTGATATTTGATCATTACTTGTACACGTGATACTTTTCTGATAATTTCTTAGTGAAAAGTGATATAATAGAAATTGGTTGTTAGTATTCCCTAGTATTGAAAAAATTATGGTTTTCAGTAGAGTTAAAAAATTTTCAAAAAAATAAAAAATAAAAAATGTGGGGTGGTATGGTGCGGGTATGCGTGGGTATGCGTGTGGGGCGAGTTTAAAGGTGATCCGGTGTGATTTTAAAATTAACAGGTTTATAAAAAACCCGTACCTCACCCGCACCGTACAGTTGCCACCCCTAGATGGGGTACTGTTGGTATGGTCTTGGTCGTATGTTAACCAGTGTTGGTTGGTGGGTTAGTTTGGTTTCTGGAATGTGTATGACTTGGGTGGGTATGAGTCGTATGGTGGGTGATGGGTCGTATAGTTGTGTTATTGTTCACTTAATCTGAAACTTAGTAAATCAACTTGGATTAGAGTATGAGTGGCTCACCATGGGCCGTGAGATAGGGTACGAGTGGTATAATCCAACTCATATGTTGGACAGTGTCAACCCCTCTTGATTCTGTCTAAGGTACTATTTATGCGTACCAATCGTATATTCAGGTACAAGTGGGACTTTGGAGTCATAGGTTGGTTTGTGTGGGGGTTGAGATTCTTCTTGGGGTATGAATGATGGGTACCACTCATACCCTAGGGTACTAATCAGGGGTTGTTCATACTCTCCTACAAGTAAATAATAGAGCTTAAATTGGGGGAAATCTGGACATTTCCCCTTATAGCTCCTTGGGACCCCATGACTTAATACACCTTTTGGGGGCTTCATTAACCTATTTACAATCAATCAAACACTCTAAACTCTCTCAAGCCTCTTGGGTTAAGCTAAATCTAGGGTTTCCTTTAAGGTGGTCAATTGAGGCTCATAGGAGTAATTTATTCTCATATTCCTCTTAATCTAAGGAAAGATACTTCTCCCTCATTGATAGTTCTAACTAAAGGCATGATTTATGAATTTGGCATAATTATTGTATGGTTTTGGGTTTTCAAATATATGTTGGGGTTTTTTGTTATCAAAGCTTGGTTATGGTTTTCTCATATTTTTATTATGGTTTTACATGTTTTAACAGTGGTTTGGACATTTGGTTGAATTGGAATGGTTAATTGGCAATTGGATTTGGTTTTGGAAACACTATACCCCCAATGTGTTTGATAAAATGCCTATGAGAATGCTTTTACTACATTATTGAACTTTTAATGGACCTATTGCATAGTTTAACTTGGTAATAAAACCTTAAATGGTATAAATGGTTTGAAATGGTTGAATTGTAAAGTCTTGGTAGTTATGGTTGGTTTAATTTAAAGCCTTGTGGGGTACAAGGAAATCCCCCAAGTAAACTATAATTAAACACATGTGGGGTACACATGACTCCCTAAGTAAAATTGATAATGAAACCTATAGGTACAAGGGAATACCTTAATCTTTAAAAGGTTGGCTAAGGACATTGCTTGCATGCTATAGTCGGTATGACGGTACCACTACTTATAGCCTTGGTTAATAACAAAAGGAATGATGGTCTTGGTCACGTGTTAATGGTTTTAGTTGGGAAATAATTACGGGGTGAGATAGCTAATCGTAAAGGTGTGAGTCCAATAGACGAACACTAGAAACTCATGTATGCCGACATAAGGATTAAGTAGTGATGACCATATAGGGTACATGTGAATCCCCTAAGTCAAAATTGTATATATATATATATCATGGAGAGAAAAGGGTACTTGGAAATCCCCTACTCCTATGGTATCTCTAGCTACTCACATCGAGGCCCATTCTGGGGGTTGACTTGACCCATATAGCCCATGGGTGGTTCTTGGATGGTTAAGCTACATATACCCAGGTCAATGGTTTTAAATTCATGTTATGCGCGATTCCCGCTTCCCAGCATGGTTATATATATGTGTGTGTGTGTGTATGTATGGTAGTGAATGCATATGGTTCGTTTACTTGGTTTTAAAGGTTGTCATTATTTTATCCTTATCCTAAGTACTTGCTAGCATTCACCCGCTAGCCCATTTTCAGGCAGCTGTATCCCCACGCGATGCAGGAATCGATCATTCTACTTCTCTTTGTTAGTGATCGGATTCAGGATCAGCTATTGGATTGAAGTTATGAGTTTCCATACTTTGGAAGGCTCCATTTCATATTATAGATGTCTTTACAAACTTTGGTTATATCATAGACATTGGTTTTAGCTATAGTTGTGGGCATGTCCTAATTGGATAATATTTTTCTTTTGGTTAAAGGCTTTGTGGAATTACTATGGGTTGGAATGGGCGATATCAGTATTGGTGTCAGCTTTAGTAATGGCATTGGTATTGGGCCTGATATCATTTGATTGAATTTATGATTGTTCCATCCTTTTATGTTATGTTATAGATAGGAACTTATATCAATTTGGTTACGGTTATTGGTTGGGTACTGGATGGGTGGACTTTCTTGGGTTGGTCATGGTTATGAGCCTATTCTAGAGTTTAGATTGGTACATTTATGCTATCTTGTTATATGTTCGAAATTTCTTCGACTCAGGGTATGTGTTTGGATGGTCGGGTTGGGTCATGGGGATGGTCCTCAGTCTTGGTTAGATTTAGGATTCCCATTACGACAAGGCCCCGGTTTAGGTTGTGTCACGTTGGTATTAGAGCTTGAGGTTCATGGTCAATTGGGAGTCCACAAAGCCATGTTGAGTAAAGTCCTTTTTAAGGGTATATAGCACACCACACTCATTAGAGAGAGGTGACAAGGCATTTAGGAAATGTTTCTCTTATTTGTGTTCAATATTTAAGCTTGGGGTTTGATCCTTGAAATATCCTCTAATTCTGTTTGTTCACTTTTCAAATCATGCCTCGATGATCTGAAGTTCACAAAAACTCTTCTATCCCAACTGGGGACGATGTTATTGGGACACGATCTACTCATGGGATCCATACTCTGTATAGTGGTCCAGTCCCTAATATTTTTGGAGTTCCACCGGTTCCTTCGACTCCTTCCCAGGCTCCTCAGGCTAATGTGACGAATGCTGAGTTTTGTCAGTTAATTCATATGAGTGCTCAGTTGGTATCTTATTAGGCTGAGCATAGTGTATCTGGAATTGCATCATATAAGGATAGTTATAGGGCAAGGGGTGATGTTAAGTAATCATCCTTGTGGGAGACTTTATCTAATATATTTCTGGGTCGCTTATTTCCTCTGGAGTTGAGGAAACCGAAGACAGGGGAATTGTTAATCTGAAATAGGGGAAGATATCGATCAAGGAGTATGCCTTGAAATTCCACCAGTTGTATCGGTATACTCCAGAATTGGAATTTGATATAAGGAATAGGATAAAAAAGTTTGCTTCAAGATTGTCTTGAGATTTGATCCTTGAAAGAAAGACTGCATTACTGACCAAGGACATGGATATTTCCAGATTTCTTGCTTATATTCAGCAGGTGTAGAAGGGAAAAAGGAAGCAAGCTGAGATAGGTCAATGGCAAGGTAAGAGGTTCAGGTTCTCTGACTAATGTGGTGGTCAACTACAAAGTGGTTGGGATGGTGGTAGGTGGCCAAAGAAGAAGTAAGGGAGTTCTGGTTCTTTCTTTACAACTAGTTCTCCTTAGCCGAAGTAGTTGGGTGATAGGCATCAGCAGGGTGGCGACAACTTCAAGGCATAGGGTTCCCAATCTCAGGTAAGTGGGGTACAATTAGCTTCATCATGTCCTCCTTGTAGTTTTTGCGGTTGGTTGCATCAAGGCTTCTATGATGAGGGGAGGGGCAGGTGCTTCAAATGTGGTCATCCCGACCACATTCTTAGAAATTGTCCAGTTGTTAAGATTGCTTCTAATGTTGGGTGTATTTATGTATTCTAGCGTCACTATTCCAGCCTTTTTAGCCTTGTTTTGAGGATGATTCATATGCTATATGGGTTGACAATGAGACAAATATGTATCAAAGTATTAGAGCATGTACTTAGAATGTTCAAAGTGAATTCCAAGCAAGTTTGTAATTCAAAGATTCATCTAGAGTTCAAGCATGAAAACTAGCGTTATTAGCTTGAGCTAGGTGCTTGTCTAGTTGGTCTCGTTGGATTCTAGTGTGTTTAATGAGTTCCTTATGGTTTAAATGTTTGATTATGAGTGGAATAACTTGTTGGTAGTGAGAAAAGTTTGATTTGAGTGAGTGTACAGCTGGAATAGTAAGTGAAAGATCAATGCGACCTAGCCTAGTTTAGCTCTTATTTTAATTCATCGCTATAAGTAGTATGTTGTATTTGTCTACTAATTTGTGGTGTATGATTGAGTAGGATGATTTGGGAGATGATATGATGATATTTTGATGTATGATATGATGATATTTTGATGTTAAGAAGGATGGAAATCCATGGGAAAAACACCACAAGACTAAGAGGGGAGACTCAACTTTTAACAAAAATTCGGAGAACAAATTGCAGAGGCTCAAGGTGATATGGAGGCAACGCCTCACCTGGAGCAGGGTTATGGGCAGGCGCAGCCTCAGCTAGAGTGGTGCTCTATCCAGGGCGATGCCCCACCTGGAGCGGGGATCAAATCAAGGCGGCGCCTCTTCCATTCCTATGCTTACAAACTGTTGCAATTCAATTCCAACTTGGCTCAACCTAGGGCAGTGCACGCTCCTCATCAAATTCTTTCCATCTGGAAAGACTGTGAGGCTTCGCAGTTACATAGTGAGCTTCAAACTGAAGCTGGATAAAAACCTCTGTCTTGCTTTGGAACGCTTTAGGGATCTTTTTCGGGATTTTCCACACCACCAACAGTTTAACGAGGTACTTGCTCACACTTTTGTAGAAGCAATTGATCACAATACAAAGATTTTTCTAGATTCAGAAGCAGGTGGTCAAGCGCTGACATTGACTTATGATGAGCTGTACACATTGTTGAACCGCATAGCATAAGTAAATCCTGAATGGCATTCATATTCTAGAAGTTCCACGAAAAGAATTGTGAGTGTATTAGAGGTAGAACAGTTTACTGCCTTATCAACTCAGGTTGCAGCACTGTAAAATATGATAAACACTTGGTTCAGCTACCTAAAATTGAGAGCTCCACAACATGGTAGGCACAGTCAATGCCATCCAACAAGCTGCAGGTTGGTGTGAACTGTGCGGTAATAGTGGTCACTTAGCGGCTATGTGTGCTTCAAATCCGAAATTAGTGATGTATGTAGGTAATGCTCAAAGGCCAAATTATGGTAATGCCAACAACATGAAGTAGTAGTCTCATCTTTGGAACGCATAACAATAACAAATTCAGCAACCATATGCACAAGGAAATCAGTCAATTAGCAACATGGAAGAGATGTTGATGCAACTTTTAGCTAATCAAGCACAGTTGATTGTGAACATGAAAATTCAAAAATTGCTTAAAGAAGTTTAGAGTTGCAGATAAGGAAGTTGCAACAAGCATTGAATACTAAGCCACAAGGTGGTTTACGTGTAGATACAGAAAATCCAAAGCAGGTTATGGTAATAACCTTGAGGAGTGGTAAAGAGCTTCAAAGAGACCCTTCAAAGGAAACTAAGGTCATAGATCCTGATGTAGTGACTGAAAAGGTAAATGAAGAAGTTGCAAAAAAATCAAGGAAGTCTAAGTACTTAAAAGAAAAAGTTGTTGTAAAAAAAGTGAAGAAGATACCGCAAGTACCCTTCCCTCAGAGGTAAATTAAAGCGAAGAAGGATGCAATGTTCAGGAAGTTCTTTGATACATTCAGATAACTTCACATTAACTTACCTTTGTTAGATGTTTTGTAGGGTATGCCTAAGTATGTGAAGTACTTGAGGGATACGGTTGCTAATAAGGTGAAATTTTAGGATGTGGGGGCAATAACACTCACTAAAGAGTGTAGTGCTGTAATGATACAGAAAATCCCCTAGAATTAAAAAGATCTAGGGAAATTTACTCTACCTATCCAAATTAGGAGTAAAGTGGTCCATGCACTGAGTGACTTAGGGGAAAGCATAAATCTGATGCCCCTATCTTTGTTTGAAACATTAGGCTTGTGAAAGCCTAAATCGACTAAGGTGGTTTTGCAGCTAACAAACGGATCCATGGCATATCAAAAAGGAATCATTGAGGATATCCTCATAAAGATTGGTAAATTTTGTTATTCCTGCTGACTTTATTGTTCTTGATTTTGAGGTAGACGAATTCGTACTAATTATCTTGGGGAATCCATTCTTAGCAATTAGAGGAGTATTGATTGATGTTAGAGAAAGCACGCTCAAAATGAGGGTAGAGGATAAAGAGGTGGTATTTGATGTACAAAGCACCCAAATAAATTCCTATTATAAAGATTTGTGTACGATCAGGGTTATTGAAGGGGACAAGTGTGGGGTGGTTAGTCCACCAAAGACCTCTTTGGAATACCTGATTGAGTAACCTAAGCTTCTACCGCTTGAGCCAAATTTGATGCTAATTGATGAGCCTGAAAAGGCTAAAGTTGAGAAATCTGCTACTCTTGAAAATTCACATCTAAGAGGGGTGATGAGAATAAGAAAATAGAGGCCGAACATGAGAAAGAGAAAGGAAGAGAATTACTAGGTCGTTAGTTATATCATGCTATGACACTAAATCAGGCGCTTCTTGGGAGGCAACCCAAGTTAAGTAGGTATGTTTTAATTTTAGTTTTTAATTTTTATTTGACAAAGTTTTTGTTTTTGGTTGAGTCACAAGTTTATGGAAAGTCTGAGTACTGAAAACCTGAGCTAAAGAGCATGGCAAAAATAAAGTGTGGGGTCCCATGGATCTCATTTATGTGTAAAGATGCTACTAGCTAGGCCTAGAGGCCTCAGGGAGTATTTCCATCTCTTTCTTTTAAATTCACTTTGGGGGACAAAGTAGATTTTTCAGTGTAGGATGGGGAAATTCCTCAATTTTGGCTCAATTAAAATTTTTAGTGTAAGATATTCTTGTTGGTGCTATTTTTTATTACATAGTGCAAGTGATTTGTTTGGTAAAAGATGTTGAATAAGTGGATTGCTAATTTTGAGACTCTTAGGCTTATTTTTGTGACTCTTGTACTTTTTGGCTTAAATTTGAATTCACACTATTATGCGGTTGAGAGTCTATGATGTTCCTATTGAGTTGAGCATGTTCCATATGCGTGTGAGATTTTTGTATATTCCTTGTTGTATATGATATCTAGAACTTGCCGGGTGTATGTGTAAAGCGAAATAAAGAGTATAGGTCTAGGAGATGATTTAGGCATTTATTTGATAGCCTTGTTTTGTACCTTGTATTTGTCCTACCCTTTGTGCATTATCCTAGTTAACCCCATTGAGCCTTTAGCATTTTCTTTCATAGCCTCATATGTAGCCTAATCCCCTTATTTGATAGACCATAATTTGTTTCAAAAACCTCCAAAGTTCTTTAATGAAAAGTTGATTTAGTGAGGAGTTTGAGAAATTGAAGAAGAAAGATGTGAAATTGATGCCCCAAGGTAATAGTTATTGGTGTTTATATTTGATGTGTGGTGGTTGGGAGTGATATAAATAGTGTTAGAAATATTCCCACTTTTGTAGAAAATGAGAAAAATTGAATCTTGAAGGAATAAATAATACGTCCACCATGTGTTTATGAAAATTCTTAAAAGAGATGGGGTAAAAATAAAAGAATAGGGCAGTAAAAAATGGTGCAAATTGGTTGTTGGAGATTGGTTCTAATGTTTAATGTAGTGTATTAAAGCGCTTAGAGAGATTAGTCACCATTCCTAATAGTTCCTACCCATCCCTTAGCCTACATTATAACCCGGAAAAGACCTATTTGATCATACATTTGACATTCTAATATTAGCGGAGCACTACACTAAGGGCAAGCCTATGGTTCATTATGTGTAACGTGTGAATTCCTTGTGAGAGTGAGTTTAATTTGATTCTTGTACCTATGTTATGAGCATAATTTTGAGTGATTATGGGTAACTCTCTTATTGTGAGGGGCATATGTTTGATAAATGTGGGTGATTTGTATGACTTCCTTGATTGAATTAGAAGTATGAGTTTTCCAAATAGGTGAGTCAATTCTTGAGGCTAGGATGTTTTGGAGTAGTGTTCATAAGCTTTTAATTGTGTTTGTAACATGCTTAGTGTAGAAACTTGCATTCCATGTAGTCATTATAATACTAGCTTGAGTGTCTTGCATGTAGTCGAAGTGTAGAGTCTCCATCTCATGATGTTTATCATGAATAGTTGTTCGAGGAAGAACAAGGTTTTAAGTGTAGGGTGGTGATGTTGGGTGTATTTATGCATTCTAGCATGACTATTCTAGCCTTTTTAGCCTTGTTTTGAGGATGATTCATATGATATATGGGTTGACAATGAGATAAATGTGTATCAAAGTGTTAGTGCATGTGTTTAAAATGTTCAAAGTGAATTCCAAACAAGTTTGTACTTCAAAGATTCATCTAGAGTTCAAGCGTGAAAACTAGCGATACTAGCTTGAGCTAGGTGCTTGTCTAGTTGGTGTCGTTGGATTCTAATATGTTTAATGAGTTCCTTATGGTTTAAATGTGTTATTATGAGTGGAATAACTTGATGGCAGTGAGAAAAGTTCGATTTGAGTTAGTGTATAGCTGGAATAATAAGTGAAAGATCAATGCGAACTAGCCTAGTTTAGCTCTTATTTTGATTCATAGTTATGAGTAGTGTGTTGTGTTTATCTCCTAATTTGTGGTGTGTGATTGTGTAGGATTATTTGGGATCTGAATATGATGATATTTTGATGTTAATAAGGCTGGAAATCCATCGGAAAGACACCACAAGACAAGGGATTAAGAGGGGAGACTCAACACTTAACCAAAATTCGGAGAACAAATTCTAGAGGCTCAAGGCGATATGGAGGCGAAGCCTCTCATGGACCAGGGCTATGGGAAGGGCGCAACCTCACCTATAGCGGCAATCTAGCCAGGGTGATGCCCCACCTAGAGCGGGGCTCAACCTAGGGTGGTTCCCCCTCCATTCCTCTGCTCACAAACTGCTGCAATTTAATTCCAACACGGACTTAGCTTACTCCTATACTATAAATACATGTTTTATCATGTTTTTACATATCTTTGGACATATTTTGGAGATCAAAGGTCTGCTACAACTTCCTAAATAGGTTTTTATTATTTTAATTTAGTTCATTCATATTTTTAGTCGTTAATTACAACCTTGTGTTTACGATTATGACTATGTGTGGCTAAATGCTAATTTTCAGGGTTATAGCCAAAAACATGAGTACTATTATTTTGAATTAAATTTGTTTAACTTTGTTTATCATTATTGGTCGTGTTTTCTTCTTTGATTTAACTATTTTAAGGATTTGCGACCCTTAGAATACTATAATAAGGACATAAACAAAGTAGGGTTTGTATTTCTTTATGAAATAAGGAATTTGAATTAATGTCTAGGACAGGAATGTTCTTAGATACCTTACTTGATTCATACGTAGGATGATACCTTAAAGAATTTAAGTGGACTATTATATCCCTATTCAATGATGTAGTTGTAAGATTCAACTTAGGTAAAGGATTAGAGGTTGGGATACCATGATTACACAATTAACCCTATGAATCTACAACCAAGATAAGAAAGTTAACGAATGAAATTCAATAACATAGTATGCTTGTTCAAAGTGCTTTAACCCTGGGTTTTCTACTATTTTTGTTTTAAGATCTTTAATTTCCGCATTATTTACTTTTATACAATTTACAAATTCCAAACTCTCTTTTTGGTTACGCTTGCATCAACTGAACTTAAATTGTTAACTAAAATAGAATTATTGTGGAATCAAGTCTCTGTGGGATCTTGGCTTTTATTAGGCTAATTTACTACTTGATAAGACCACATACACTTGTATGTGCGCTTGGGTGCTGTCAGCTTCTGGAGCTAATAAAGTTCTAGTTGCCTCGTCATCTGCTCTTGCACCAAAAGGTGCTGTTGTTTCTACTTCTGGTACCAACACAGGCGGGAATCGGTTCTATGGACTCCCTACCCAATAGAAGTCTAAGGCATCATCTGATGTCATGATTGGTACATTACAACTCTTTTCTCAAAATATTTATTGCTTACTTGATCCAAGGTCCACTCTCTCTTATGTGACCCCATTTATGGCTATGTATTTTAGTTTTGATCCCAGGGTTATTTTGGATCTTTTTTCCATTTCTACCCACGTAGGTGACTCTGTGGTTGCTAAAAGAGTCTATAGGGTGTGTGTTATCTTTTGGTAGTAAGGAGACATTGGTAGATTTGTTCGAATTAGATATGGTGATTTTAAGGTTATTCTAGAGATGGATTGGTTACAATCGTGCTATGTGTCCTTAGATCATCAGACCCGTAGGGTTATTTTTAAGTTACCTGGTGAACCAGTGATTGAATGGGAGTGTGGTTCCCTAGTCCTAAGAGGAGGTTTACATCATATGTCATAACTCAGAGGTTAATCTCTATCAGTTTGTTTGGGTTAAAAGTTCCAACTCAGAAGGTCTTTCTTTGTATTTGGTTCTGGTGGTGAATGAGTTTACAGAAGTCTTTCTAGATGATCTTCCTGCTGTTCCTCCGGATAGGGAGATTGAGTTTGGGGTTGATTTAGTTCTGGACACTGGGCCAATATCTATTCCTTCTTATAGAATGGCTCCAGTTGAGTTGAGGGAACTCAAGGAGAAACTTAAGGATCTTTTGGAAAAGGGTTTCATCCATCATAGTATGTCTTTATAGGGTGCATCAGTGTTATTCGTGCGTAAGAAGGATGGTTCCCTTTGGATGTGTACTGACTACCAGCAGTCAAAAAAGGAACAGTTAAGAACAATTATCCTTCTTTAAGGATAGATGACTTGTTTGATCAATTTCAAGGTGCCAAATTCTTTTCTAAGATAAATCTTCGGTCTGGGTATTATCATCTTAAGATTAGGGAGGTGGATATCACTAAGACAGTTTTTTGTACTCGTTATGGGCACTTTGAGTTCTTGGTTATGTCATTTGATTTGACCAATGGCTCAGTGACATTCATGGATTTGATAAAATAGGGTATTCCATCAGTTTTTGGATCATTTTGTTATTGTGTTCATTGATGACATCTTGATATATTCTAATAGCAAGGTGGATCATGTCAATCTCCTCTGTGTGGCATTGTAGACCTTGAAAGAATAGTAGTTATATGCCAAATTCTCTAAATGTAAGTTTTGGTTGAACTTTATTACTTGTTTGGGTCATATTATTTCTAGTGAAGGGATCATGGTTGATCTACAAAAGGTAGCAGTGGTTAAAAGGTGCCCTAGACCCAAGACTCCAACTGATATTTGGAGCTTCTTAGGTATGGCTGGGTATTATAGGAGGTTTGTGGAAAGTTTTTAGATGATAGTTGTCCCATTAACCAAGTTGACTCAGAAGAAGGTAAAGTTTTCTTGGTCAGATACTTGTGAGGGTAGTTTTGAGAAGATGAAGGATAAGATAACTTTGGCTATGATTTTGACTTTAGCCGAAGGCAATGAAGGGTTTGTAGTTTACTGTGATGCATCTCGAGTGAGACTTGGTTGTGTTTTGATGCTGCATAGTAATGTGATTTGCCTATGCTTCTAGGCAGTTTGAAATGCATGAGAGGAATTGTCCTACTCATTATTTAGAGCTTTTAACGGTGGTGTTTTCATTGAAAATCTGGCAGCACTATTTGTATGGAGTGCAGGTGGACATCTTTTCTCACCATAAGAGTCTACAGTATGTGTCCACTCAGAAGGAGCTTAATCTCAGGTAGAGGAGATTTTTGAGCATCTCAAGGACTATGATATGTGTCTTCACTATCATCCAAGTAAGGCTAATATTGTTGTTGATGCTCTTAGTAGGTTGTCCATGGGGAGTTTAGCTCATGTGGAAAAGGATAAGAGGTGTTGTTAAAGGATATTCACCACTTGTCTAATCTTAGAGTTCGTCTCTTGGGCTCCAAAAATGGTGGTGTCTTGGTACAAGAAGTGGTTCAGTCGTTTCTTGGTACAGAGGTCAAGGAAAAGCAAATGCTAGATCCTATCTTGATGAAAATTAAGGGTGATATAGGTGGGTAAAATGTAATGGCATTTTAGATCAGTAGTGATGGTACCTTACGATACCAAGGGAGGTTATGTGTTCCTGACGTTGATGGTTTATGAGAAAAGGTAATGGCTGAGGCACATGAATTGAGCTATGTTGTTCAGCCTGGTTTGATGAAAATATTTCATAATCTTAAGGAGATATATTGGTGGAATGTTATGAAGAAGGATATGGCTAATTTTGTGATTAAGTATTTATTATGTCAAATAGTGAAAGTTGAGTACGTGAGGCCTGGAGGCTTGTATCAGGAGATTGAATTGCGGGAATAAAATGGGAGGTGATCAACATGGATTTTGTTACTGGTCTTTCTTGGTCTCAAAACAAATTTGATTTTGTTTGGGTCATCGTAGATAGGATGACAAAGTCGGCTCATTTCTTGCCAGTAAGGACTAACTTTTTTGTAGAGGATTATGCGAGGGTATATCTTCATGAGGTTGTGAAGCTGCATGGGGTACTTGTTTCGATTATCTCTGATCGTGGTATGTAATTTTCATCTCACTTTTGGTAGTTATTTTAGAAGGGGTTAGGTACTAAGGTTACTTTGAGTATTGCTTTCCACCCGTAGACAGATAGAAAAAAAGAAAGGTCTATTCAGACTTTGGAGGATATGCTTCATACATGCTTGATTTATTATGGTTGTAATTAGGTTGAGCATATACCTCTTGTAAAGTTTGCTTACAACAATAGCTATCATTCTAGACTTGGATAACCCCATTTGAGGCATTGTATGGTAGAAGGTATAGATCTCTTATTGGGCAGTTTGAGCTTGGTAGAGCGGATATGTTTGGCCTAAATTTGGTTTATTAGTCTATGGAGAAGGTAAAGGTAATTCAGAATAGGCTTAAGGTTGCCTAAAGTTACCAAATTTCCTATGTAGATGTAAGACATAGGGACTTGGAGTTTGATGTTGGGGATAGGGTGTTCCTAAAGGTGTCTCCCGTGAAGGGAGTAATGTCGTTTTGTAAAAAAGGGAAGCTCAGTGCCTGATATATTGGTCCTTATAGTTTTGAGGAGGGTTGGTAATATTGCATATGAATTGGAGTTGCCTTCTATTTTGAGATCCATTCATCTGGTATTTCATGTCTATATGTTGAGAAAGTGTATTGGTGATCCTTCTTTAGTTGTTCCTTTGGAAGGATTGGATATCCCAGATTCTCTATCTTATGAGGAGATCCCGATTGAGATCTTAGATTGACAGGTTGGTCAGTTGCATACCAAGGATGTGGCCTAGATTAAGGTTCAATAAAGGAACCATAAGGTGGAAGAGGCTACATGGAAAGTTGAAGAGGACATGAAATCCAAGTTCTGCACTTGTTTTCTGCTCTAGATATTTTTGTATAAGGGTATGTGTTTTTTATCACATCTTTGTTTTCTAACTTGGTTAAAGGCTTGATTAAAGTTTTATAATGTGATGACTCGAGCTTGTGCTTACCCTACCTATTATTCGGAGAAGAATGATCCTAGTGAGGGAGACTAAAACAAGTTGGGTTTTGGAACCTTAGAAAATTTCTTGGATTTTTAGTTAAAGAACATCATACGACTATGAGGTACTAGTCATATGATGAGGTATGGTTGGTATGGTCTTGGTCATATATTAACCAGTGTTGGTTGATGGGTTGGATTAGTTTCTAGAATGCGTATAACTTGGGTGGGTACGGGTCGTATAATGGGTTAAGAGTTGTATTATTGGGTTTTCCTTCACTTAATCTGAAACTTAGTAACTTAACTTAAATCTGAGTATGAGTGGCTTACCATGGGTCGTGAGATAAGGTACGAGTGGTATAATCCAACTCGTATGTTGGATAGTGTCAACCTCTCTTGATTCTATCTATGGTATGGTTTATGGGTACCAATCGTATGATTGGGTACGAGTGGGACTTTAGATTCGTAGGTTGGTTAGTTTAAGGGTTGAGATTCTTCTTGGGGTATGAATAGTAGGTACCCCTCATACCCTAGGTTATGGATGAAGGGGTGGTCGTACCCTTCTGCAGGTAAATAGTATAGTTTAAGTTGAGGATAATATACACATTTCCCCTTATAACTCCTTGGGACCCCACAAACTAAAACAACTTTTTGGGGCTTCATTAACCTATTTAAAATCAATCAAACACTCTAAATTCTCTCGAAATCTCTCAAGGCTCTTGGGTTAAGCAAAAACTAGAGTTTTCTTCAAAGAGGTCAATTGAGGCTCATAGGATTGATTTCTTCTCATCTTCTTCTCAATATAAGGCAAGATGATTCTCCCTCATTGTTAGTTCAACTAAAGGCTGATTATGATTTTTTTTCATGGCATAATTGTTGAATGGTTTTGGGCTTTCAAATATATATTGGGGGTTTTTGGTTATAAGTGCTTGGTTATGGTTTTCCATGTTTTAATTATTGATTTACATGTTTTAATGGTGGTTTGGGCATTTGGTTGTATGGGAATGGTTAATTGGTACTTGGTTTTGGTTTTGGAAACACTATAACCCCAATGTATTTGATAAAATGCCTAGGAGAATGCTTTTACTACATTTTTGAACTTTTAATGGAACTATTGTATGGTTGAACTTGTTAATGGAACCCTAAATAGTATAAATGATTTAAATGGCTTGAAATGGTTAAATAGTAAGGTTGTGGTAGTTATGGTTGGTTTAATTGAAATCCTTGTAGGGAACAAGGGGATTCTCCAAGTAAACTTAACAATGAAACACTCTTGGAGTACATGGGACTCCCCTAAGTCTACTTGATAATGAAACCTATGGGTACAAGGGAATCCCTTAATCTTTGAAAGGTTGGCTAAGGACATTGCTGGCAAGCTATAGTCGGTATGACGATACAATTACTGATTGCCTTGGTTAATAACAAATGGAATGGTGGTCTTAGTCATGTAGTAATGGTTTTAATTGGGTAATAATGGTGGGATGTGATAGCTAACTGCGAAGGTGCGAATTTAATGGACGGATATTGGAAACTCATGTTTGCCGACATGAGGATTTAGTCATGATGACTATATGGGGTTCATGGGAACCCCTAAGTTAAAATTGTATATATGTATCATGGAGAGTGAAGGGTACTTGGGAATCCCCTACTCCTATGGTATCTCGGGTTCGTGCGGCTACACACATCGAGGCCCGTTCAGGGGGTTATACTAGACCCATATAGCCCTGGGTGGTTGTATGATGGTTAAGCTACACATACCCACGTTAATGGTTTTAAATGCATGATAAACCCGGTTCCACCTTTCCAGCATTGTTATATATATATATATATATATATATATATATATATATATATATATATATGTATATATATATATATATATATGTATATATAGGGCTGGCAATTTCAGCCCATATTTGTGAAAAGAGTCCATTTAATCCATATTTATTGAATTGGATCACTCATATTTCAAATGGGCAAATATGCACTTCAACTCATTTTAGAAGCTCATACAAATATGGACAAAATGGGTAAAATATGGGCACCTATTTAAACACAGAGATCATCCACATTGCTTAAAATTTCAGTTTTTCTTTCTTTTACTATTTTTCTTTCCCTTTTCCTTTAATTTACTATTTTTTCTTTTTTATTTTTTTTTTTTTGTTTTTTTTCACTTATTTTTTACTCGTTTCTTACACTTTTTTCTTTCTTCTAATCATTTTTTTTCTTTTTTAATTTTATTTCTTTTTCCTAGGATTTTTTGTATTTCTGTTTCCCCCTTTTTCATTTTTGGTTCGTCATTTTTCTTTTTTTATATTTTTTCCTCATCTTTTTTTCATTGCATTTTATATTTTATAAAATTTTTTACTTTAAATTTTTTTGTATCGTACTTTATATTTCAAATAATTTTATTATTTGTATTTGAATAGCTTAGTTGTCAATATGTACAATTTATCATCTGTATTTATATACAAATAAGTGTGTGAATTAATTATATTTTTTTGAGACTAAAATATATAAATATACAATGTATCATTCAATGCAAATGTGTCATTAGTATTTGTATATCAAATTTATCAATTATATTTGTATAGAAACAAGTATCATTAGTATGTGTATGGTTTAAGTTATATAAACATTTATCATTTGATACAAATGTACATTTGTATTTGTATAATTTAGCAATTGTATTTGCATAATTTTATTATTTTTATTTTTATTGTTTAATTTATATCAATAAAATACAAGTTGTATCAATATATATAAATATAACTGTTCGTAGAAAGAAAAATAACTGTTCTTTTTCAATTGTTTAAAAATACAAATGATACTGTCAACTACGAATGTAAATACAAACAAATGCAATTATAAATACAAATACAATACACAGACAACTTAAAAATATAAATATAAAATAGATCTTTAAAAATACAAGTTCATCAATGAAAATAGAATACAAATACAAATACAAGAAAAATAAAACCACAAAATAAAGACACAATGTACAATAAAAGATAAATTACAAATACAAAACAGTCCTTTTAAAATATAAGTGCGAATTATATAAAATATATATGACGGTGCAAACTATAAAATACAAATACAAATACAATTGCATTAAGTAGCTTGGTCCATCTTTATTCCATTTCATATATGACAGAGGATCCACATAGCCCTTGATTTATGGGAAAGTCTAGCTTCAAATCCGACTTCTAACTCCCTCGTCTTAGAGTTATCATTAGAGAATAAGTAAGGCACAAAAAAAAGAGCTTAGGGTCGGGCAAGGCAGAAAGTACGTAGAAACCTTGATTTGTTTACTTCTTCCAACTGCTAAAGATATTTGGTTTGACGAATGTAATCCCAAGATCTTTCAGGATACTATCTCTGTATCTGTCCATTAGGTGGAATCCACTTGAATGTACTTACACAAATTATAAATGTTGGGCGAATATAAATCAATATGCGCTTAAGGTATTTTCGTTATCATAAAAAAAACCAAAATAGAAAAAAAATAAAAAAAAAAAAAGAAGTAGAAGTTGCAGGTAGAAGAGAGAGAAAAAGGGTAAAGAAAGAATTGAAGAAACAATACAAAAAAAATCAAAAAGAAAAAAATAATGAAAAAGGAGAAAATAAAAAATAAAAAATAATGGTAAATACAAATATATTGAGTGGTTATGATATTTCAGTCATCATCCATAATTTGTACTCGACTTAACCATGTTCTTCGAAAATAAAAAAAAATATAAAACATAAAATACAATGAAAAAAATTGATAAAGAAGTTAAAACAAAACAAAATAAAAAATAGAAAAAAAGGAGACTAAAAAAGGAAAAGAAGAAAAGGAAAAAAAAAAAGAGAAACAATGGGTAGAGATATAAAAGAGAGAAAAAAATAAATGAAAAAAATAAAAAAATAAAAAAATAAAACTAGGGGCTACATATAGAAGAGAGAGGAAAAAACTAAAAAGAAAAAAACTAAAAAATAAATAAAAAAAAAAAGTCAAGTTGATATGATATAAAAGTTTTATGTTTTTGACTTTAGGAGTTAAAGTGGGTTGGAACCATTTTTACCCAATTCATATTTGACCAAAGCCATATTTACCCATATTTATATGGGCGGATTGCAATCCAAACTATTTTTGCTCGATCCATATTTAACCCCTCCAAATCCAATCCAATCCGTCCGTTTGCCACCCCTATGTATACATATATGTATATATACATATATGTATATATACATATATGTATATATATATATATATATATATATATGTATATATGGTTGTGATTGCATATGGTTGGTTTGCTTAGTTTTAAAAGTTGGCATTATTTTATCCTTAACCTGAGTACATGCTAGCGTTCACCCGCTAAACCATATTTGGGTGGCTGTATCCCCATGCGATGCAGGAACCAACCATTCTACTCCTTTTTTTCAGTGATCGAATTTAGGATCAGTAATTGAATTAAAGTGGTAAGCTTTCATACTTCCAAAGGCTCCATTTTATATCATGGATGTCCTTACATACTTTGGTTATTTCAAAAAAATTGGTTTTGGCTATGGTTGGGGGCATGTTCCAACTGGATATTATTTTTCTTTTGGTTAGAGGCTTTATAGAACTACTATGGGTTTGAATGGGCGGTGTCAGTATTGGTGACAGCCTTAGTATTGGGGCTGATACCGTTTAACTAAATTTATTATTGTACCATCCCGTATGTTTGTTATGTTATGGATAGAAGCTGGTTATTATATTGGTTTGGTACTGGATGGGTGGACTTTCTTGGGTTGGTCACGGTTATGGACCTATCCTAGAATCTAGATTATTACATTTAAGATATCTTGTTATATGTTCGAAATTTCTCTGACTCAAGGTATGCATTTGGACGGTTGGATTGGGTAATGGGGGAGGTCCCCAATCCTTGTTGGACTTGGGATGCCCATTACAACAAGGCCCCAGTTTGGGTCATGTCAACCACACGCAACTTCACAGGAAACTTTTAGTGTGTCTTAATTTTATTCTTCATAAAGCTTTGTAATTTTCAATTTATAATAGTTACAAAAAGAGAAAGACCGGGTCAACTTAGTTATGCTAGTTGAGACTGTGTCACAAGATCTGAATAACAAAATAAGATTCAGAATCATCCATCACATCTGTAATCTAATTCTCTCTTTGAAAGATCTGAAGGAAGCCCTTGTAACCCAAGAGGACTGGGGTAGGCACCACACCGGTCATTCAAACTAGGATAAATCTTCTGTATTTTGCTTACTTATTTACTTGTGTTTTTAATATCATTTTGTTTTATTCAGTATAGTAACTTGAAGGCAAGTTGATTGTTAAGACTAAGCAATTGACTCGGAAATAGTTTTCAATTCCCCCCCTTCCCATTGAAATTCAATTGGTATCAGAGTAGGTGTCACTGAAGTGTTGCTTAACCACACATGAGTAAAGATCTAATGGACAACTATCAGATTCCAGGAGCACTTCTTCAAGACAATCACTTATCAACAAGGTCATCATACTTTAACGGATAACAGTATTCTCAATGGAAGAAAAAATTCAAGATCTTTGTGCAGTCAAAAGGCTTTCAAGCGTAGGTGGTCATCAAGAAGGGACTAAAACACATATGAGGGCTAAAAGAAAAGGACAATCAAAAGGATAAGGAATCAATTAGCTTTGACTTAGACGACTTTGAGACCTTTGAAATCACCAAGGAGCAACAATAGGTAATTGAAACTAATGTACGAGATATGAGTCTACTTTATTGTGTAGTTAGCGGAGCAGAATATGACAAGATATCAACCTGAGAAACGGCTAAAGAAATATGGGACAAATTGTAAGTTACCCACGAGGGTACTACCAAAGTAAAAGAGGCAAGGTTCAAAGCTTTGGTTAATGAATATGAGTTTTTCAAGATGGAAGAAAATGAAGGCGTGGAGTCAATGTTTGCATGATTCAGCAAGATTGTTTGTGAACTGAAATCCTTAGGTATGATCTACTCAAACAAATTTCAAGTCAAAAAGCTCATAATAAGTTTCCCGAAAGCTGGGGAAACTAAAGCTTCCATTGTAGAAGATGGTGATCTTCAGAACATGACCTATGACGAACTAAGAGGTAACCTTGTTACCTATGAAAAAAATCATATTAATAGGTATAGCAAGGAAGAAAAGAAGAAACTTGTAGCATTCAATGCTGTAACACCCAGAGAAGAAGAACATTTAGACAAAGAACAAATCTTAAGACAAAGATAGCAGAAACCTCAAGGATACAAGAACAATGAATTCACAAGGAATGATGATCGCTGCTACTGCTGCAGTAAACCTGGTCATATCAAACAAAATTGTCCAGACTTAAGGAGAAGAAAAATAAAAATTTGGGAGCATAGAGAGATGAAGAAAATGAGGATGATGTAGAAACAACCAACATGTGTTTCATGGAAATGGGATAAACTAGTGAGGTAAGACCATTCAACTCTCATAACTGGATCTCCTTCAATCAAATCATGATATAATCATAGATGAGCTTCAAAAAATGATGAATATAACAAGATTGCTCAAGAAAAGAAAAACTAGTAGGCTCAATTAAAATGAAATATTGAAGAGAAAAGAAGGAACCAACAAATTGAACTTGAAGCAAGTTAAATTGAAAATGATCTACTCTAAGAAGAACTTGATGATGTGAAAATACAGTTAAACAATATTAAAAAATCACCAAGCCATAGTTCTATAAGATCAGATTCTGTCAGATCTAAATAAAGCTCTTCATCAGATTTGTTTGACTTTGCTAAAACTTTCGTCTCCTTTCGTGGACCAGTTTGCTACACTTGTGAAGGGGCACATATCTCACAACTGCAGACAGATGTCTAAAGGAGTGTGGATTTAGAGACCCAAAGGGATAACATCTAACCCTAAGGACCCAAGACCACTTAGGAACCTAAATAAAATTAATTTTCTTATTTTGCAGGAACATGTACAAAAAATCTATGGAAAAGAAATATGGGTCATAGATAACGGATATTCCAAACACATGATAAGAAAAAAAAAACTTCTATTCTCTAAAGAAAATTGAAGGAGTATCAGTCAGATTTGGAGATATTGCCAAAGGTGATATCCTCAGAGTCAGTTCAGCTCCTTCTGCAAACTTATTGAAGTATACATCATAGATGGACTCAAGCACAACCTACTGAGCATCAGTCAGTTGTGTGATATAGGGTTTGGAGTATCCTTCAAAGCTGAGAGTTTCTCCATAAGCATGAGAAAAGAAATATATCTCTTATCGGTTATCGTGTTGATAATATTTATGGTTTAAACAATTCTAATTTTGATACACTAACAAGTCTTACTGTGAAAACGAATGGCACATAGTTGTGGCACAGAAAATTCGAGCATGCCAACATGCATGCCATAAAAAAGCATTCTAGACTTGAACTGGTGAAAGGTTTGCCAAAACTAAAGTTCGAAAATAATCACATCTATGATGCTTGTCAACTTGGTAAGCAGAATCGAACATTGTTTAAAGTCAAAGATATCATTAGTACCACCAAACCCTTTCAAACAATCCACATAGATCAGTTTGGTCCCACCAAGACCACAAGAATTGGTGGAAAAATATATGTTTTTGTCATTGTTGACGATTATTCTTATTTTACTTGGGTAGTGTTTCTAGCTCACAAGCATGAAGCATTTAATAATTTTGAGCTTTTTTAGAAGAGTGCAAAGAGAGGAAGGATACTTTATCACTTATGTTCATACCAATCATGAAGGGGAATTAAAAAATAAAGCATTTGAGAAATACTGTGCCCAAAGCAGATATTCTCAGAACTTCTCATATCCTGGATGCCCCATAACAAAATGGTGTGGTGGAATGTAAGAACAAATCTCTCCAAGAGACAGCAAGAACCATACTTCCTAAACAATCTATAGGATCACTTTTGGGCAGAGGCAGTAAGCACGACATGTCACATTCTCAATAGGTGTCTCATCAGACCTATCTTAAAAAGAACTCCATAAGAGCTGTGGAGAGGAAAAAAGCCCAATATCGGCTATTTTCATCCTTTTGGATGTAAATGCTTCATCCATAATTATGGTAAGAATTACTTTGGGAAGTTTGACCCTCGAAGCAATAAAGGTATTTTTCTTAGGTACTCTCCCACTAGCTGTGCCTATGGATTATTTAATAAATGGACTCTCTATGTCAAAGAATCTATGCATATTGTATTTGATGAGTCTAATCCCACTCCTATTAGCTTAAGTTTTTATGAAGAAAATATGAATGATCTACAATCAGGAGTTAGATTGGATATACCACCTAAAATAAAAACCTTAGGGTGGACTATGGTCCAACCAGAGTGAGCTACCATTACTGAAGTAATAAAAACTAATGTTCCAATAGACTGGAGACATGGTGCAAGCTTTCCTAATGAATTCATCATTGGAATTCCAAATTACCAGATGCAGACAAGAGCATCATTACAAAAATAAGCATCAGTAGATCTTGTGTCTTAAATTGAACCTAAAAAGGTTAATGAGGCCCCTCAAAAACAAATCTTGGTTTGAGGCCATAAAGAAAGAACTAGATCAGCTTGAACACAATCAAGTCTGGGAATCTAGTTAAAAGATCGAAGAACTTCTTAGTTGTAGGGACCCCATGTAGCCTCACAATCTCCCGAAGATACAACTTAGCATAATCCTCCATCAAGAAGGTAGTCTGTACTAGCAAAAAGTGCGCAGATTTTGTCATCCTATCCACAATGACCCAAATCAATCATATTGATTTTGAGACCGTGGAAAACCGGTAATGAATTCCATATTGATCACTTCCCACTTCTACTTGGGCAAATCAATTTCTTTATACAACCTTCCTGGCCTCATGTTCTCAACCTTAACCTATTGACACAGCATGCACCGGGCCACGAAATCAACCACATCCCCCTTTATGCTACTCGACCAATAGATCTCCTTAAGATCATGATACATTTAAGACAAGCCGAGATGAGCAACATAGTGCGACTCAGGAGCCTTAACCAAAATCCTTTGTTATAATCCATCAATATTATGAACATACAACCGCCCTTGGTGTCATAAAGTACCATCACCACTAATCTAAACTACCACAACCTTTTTCCCACCAACATCACTCTTGATTTTCATCAAGATAGGATCTACTAATTGCTTCTCCTTAATCTCCGCACTAAGAGACAATCAAACCACTTCTTGCACCATCACACCACCATCCTTGGAGTCCAATGGGTGAACTCCCAGATTAGCCAACCGGCGAATATCCTTCACGAATTTACTCTTTCCTTCCTCCATATAAGCAAAACTCCCCATGGATAACTTTCTAAGAGAATCCATAACCATATTAACCTTACCTAGGTGATAGTGAAGACTCATATCATAATCCTTGAGAAGCTCAAGCCATCTCCTCTTCCCGAGATTAAGTTCTTTCTGGGTGAACACATAATGCAGAATCTTATGATCAGAAAAGATATCCATGTGAACATCATACAAATAATGCCTCCATATTTTCAAAGCAAACACAACTGCCAACAGTTCTAAATCATGAGTAGGATAATTTCTCTCACGTACCTTCAACTACCTAGAAGCATAGGGAATCACCTTCCCATGATGCATCAACACACAACCAAGCTCCACCCTAGATGCATCATAATAAACCACAAACCCCTCATTACCTTCGGAAAATGTCAAATCTAGAGCCAATGCTACCATGTCCTTAAGTTTCTTAAAACTCCCATCACACATTTCCGAAAAAAAAAATTTGACCTTCTTCTGAGTTAACTTTGTCAAAGGAGCTGCTATCGAAGAAAAACTTTCCACAAATAACCTATAATACCCGACTAAACCTAAGAAGCTTCAAATATCGGATGGAGTCGTGGCTCTAGTCCACCTCTTCACCACAACAACCTTCTGCTGATCCACCATGATCACTTCACAAGAAATAATATAACCTAAGAAAGTTACAGTGTTCAACCAAAACTCACACTTAGAGAACTTAGCATACAACTATTGTTCCTTTAAGGTCTGTAACACCTAACGAAGGTGATTAGCCTGATCCACCTCACTCTTCGAATAGACTAGAATATCATCAACAAACACAATGACGAAGAGATCCAAATACTGATGAAAAACCCTGTTCATCAGATCTATAAATACTGTCGAAGCATTAGTCATCCCAAATAACATTACCAAAAACTAAAGTGGCCGTACAAAGTATGAAAGGCAGTCTTAGGGATATCCATCTCCCTAATCTTTAGCTGATGGTACCCAGACCAAAGATCTATCTAAGAAAAGAACTTAGCACCATGAAACTTGTCAAATAGATCATCTATCCTTAGAAGAGAATACTTTTTCTTGATTGTCACCACATTCAGCTGCCTATAATCAATGCACATCCAAAAGGAACCATCCTTCTTGCGCAAAAACAACACCGGTGCACCCCAAGGAGATACACTAGGATGAATAAAACCTTTATCCAAAAGATCCTTAAGTTGCTCCTTAAATTTCATTAACTCAGTAGAAAGTATTCTATACGGAGGAATAGAAATTGGACGAGTATTCGAATTAGATCAATACCAAACCCTATTTACCTATCCAGAGGAAAACCAGGAAGATAATGTAGAAAGGCCTCTGGAAACTCATTAACCACTGGAACTGACTAGAAAGAAGGACATTTTGAGTTAGAATCTTTAACCTAGACCAAGTGATAAAGACAACCTATAGAAATTAACCCCCAAGCTTTAAGATAAGAAATAAACCTTTTCCTAGGAGCTAAAGAAACATACTCCCATTATAAAATCGGGTCACCATAGAACATAAAGATAACCCTATGGGTCTAACAATCCAAGGATGTGTAAGAAGAATGCAATCGATCCATACCCAAAATGATATCGAAATCAACTATATCCAACTCAAATAGATCCACTAATGTCTGCTTGCCACCAACAGATACCACACACACCCAATAGACTCTCTTAGCAATAACCAAGTCACATATTAGGGTAGAAACAAAAAAGGGATCCAAAATAACTTCCGTATCAAAACCAAAAGATACAGCCACATAAGTAGGCAAATAAGAGAGAATAGACCTTGGATTAAGCAAATAATATACGTTACAAGAGAAGAGCTATAACATACCAATAATGACATTAGGTGATGCCTCGAACTCCAGTCGGGATCCCAAAGAATACAACCTACTCCGACGAACACTAGAACCTAGAGAAGTAATAGAATTAAATACTACACCACTAGGTGTAGAAGCAGAAGATGAAGCCATGGGAATCTTATTCGTCTTCATAAGAACCTTATTAACTAGACAATCCCTAAAATGATGGCCAGTCTGGCCACACTTAAAGCATTTATCCCTTTCTTCATCACAATAACCCCGATGAGAATGACTACAAAACCAACAAGGAGGGCATGAAGAAATGTACTGACCTCCGTTTTCCTGAGATTAGGCACCCTGCGCTTAGAAGTTATCACCACCATGATAACTTCTATTGCCCGATTGGTAAGGAGCACTAGCATAAGAGTATAGACCAAAACTTCCCCAATTTTTTTTTCTTCCACGTTCCACCATCTCAACCACCCTATGACTGAGGACCTCCCTGGTCAGAAAACCTAACCCTCTTACACTGTTTATCCCCAAACTCCCCCTTCTTCCTCTTTTCATCCTCCACTTATTACATATAAAAAGTTAACCTAGAGATGTACATATCTTTAATAAACAAGGAAGTCTTTCTCTCTAAAATCAAATCTCGATTCAATCAAGGAGCAAACTTCCTTATTCTAGTCCGCATGTCAGCTACTAAATCAGGAGCATACCTTGATAATTTATTAAACTTTAAGGCATATTCCTTGACAGATATCCTCCCCTGCTTGACATTTATAAACTCCTCTATCTTTGCTTTCCTAAAATCTTGGGGAAAGAAAAATCCAGAAAAGCACTAGAGAAGGCATCCCATAAAAATAACTTCTCCACACCCTCTCTATCCCTATCCCACTCTTCATACCACTAATATACAACCTCTTTGAGTTGATAAGCTACAAAGTTTGTCCCATCCATATTGGTAGCCTGCATCACCAAAAATATCTTTTCTATTTTATCTAAGAAGCCCTGTGGATCCTCATCTACCTTCAATCTAGAAAAAGTGGGAGGACTCATCTTCATGAATTGGCAAACCCTTGTAGCCTCAATAGACAAAGCACCAAACATATCCCGCTCGGCCTGAGCAGCAATTAATTCAGCAATAACATTAATAGACTGATAGAATTCTACATTAGTAACCTCTCCTTGAGGAGGACTAGTTACAACTGATGAACTGATGGAATTCTGCATTAGTAACCTCTCATTGAGAAGGACTAGTTACAACTGGTGAAACTCCAGAACAATCAGGGATGGGACTGTGAGATCAAAGATGAGCCTCAAAAATAGGATGCACCTCTTCAGCATTACCCCCAGATGGGATAGAAGAATTTTCTTATGTTCTGGATGTACGTGGCATGATCTGAAAGATGAACAAACAAGGATTAGATAAGATTCTAGGATTGAAACTCTAAGCTTTAAAGAGAATACCAAGAAAGTGAGACATTCCTAAATGTCTTATTGCCTCCCCCTTTATGTGTGTGGCTCACTACACACCCCTAAAAGACACTCTACTCGACATGGCTTTGTGGACTCCCAATTAACTATAAACCTAGGCTCTGATACCAACTTGACATGAATCGCCCTGGGCCTTATCATAATTAGCATCCCAAGGCTGATCTGGATAGGATACCGACCCTATTACTCAACCCAACCTTCATCTGCCTGCTATGAGTTGGCTGAATTTCGAGCATGAGACAAGATAGTGTAACAACTCTCATAAAGACTCTGGGATAAGAGAACAACTATGACCTCCCCAACCGAGTCCAACCATCTGATACCAATAATCCAACTATACCAAAACAAGGGCTATAAACTTGGCCATAACCAAAGATGTTCTAAAATAAGATATAATCAATCCCAAAAGTATCACACCCAATTTCCTCAAGTCATGATGGCGCCTACCCTAACCAACCAGTAGGCAAGCCAAGCCACAGTCTGAAACATCTAGTAATGGACTACTCAATAATATAATGAAAAGAATATGGAATATATGAAATAACGATCAATACATAGAAAAAACCCAAAACTCGGTGGTATCAGGACAAGAGCTTCTAATATCATAAAAGTACAAAAGTGATATATCAAGAATTATACAATGATATAACTTGTCTCCGAATACAACTTAAAGAATAGTCTAATATATTAGATAAAGAGAAGTAATACTCCAAACATCAGGAGTTCACTCTAAGTCTTCGAACCAGGGCTTCTTCGCACAATGCACACATTAAGAACGATAACCCATACTATGATTTACAGGATGCAAAAGTGTAGTATGAGTACCAAATGAATGGTACTCAGTAGGCAACTACCAACTGAGCTCCAAAGATAAAGACGATATACACAGAATATAAACAGAATGGAAACTGCACCCAAGAGTCCATAAATCATATAATAAGTCAATGAGAATAATAAGGGAATACTATCATATTATATCCAAGTGTCTAACATATTAAGAATAAGGATTATCATGGTGAACTATCCTATTCCAGCTACATTCAGTATACATCAATGCTATACCATATATCCCAGGTCAATATACGAATAAAGAGCGAAAGAAAGGTATATATTAATATATAAGTCAAAGTAACAACTATACAAAATAATTAACAAGGAAGGGATATATAGTAGTACCATAGCTTCATATAGCTAGATATATATAGGTATAAGTACATATAACCATGAGGTCATCTCAACGCATAACCTTTATCGTCATATTCTAATTTTAAGACTTTATTATAATGCTATTATGATTTAAACACTATCATCCTCTGTGATTCTAATCCACATGGCTAGACATGAAATAATCATGCATAATAATGCAATCATAAGATAAGAGCGGCCAAAGACATACATCAAATATCAATACCAGATCATGACCAATCTGTCATAAGGTAGCCATAATAATGATCATAATAATAATAACAACATTATCAATAATAGTGTCAATAGCCAGCTACTTCGGACAACCAAATACCTAGCTGATCCTATGCGCACCCCCACTGCCCAGACTTGGAAGGTTCAATCAACATACAACAACACAAGGCATATTCTTCACCCATATCCATGCAATTATCCCATACCAGCTATAAACTTTAGTGCATACTGGTGATAGGTGGTGCGCATGCAGGAATGAATACAAAGTATACCATCAATATCACAATGCATCAAAACTGCATCGTAGTCAACCTACAGCCTCGCTGGGTATCAATATCATTTCAATAGTATCCTCCAGACTCGAACTGGGTATCAATATCATCACAATATTCTTTGGCCTCACCGGGTATCAATATCATTATAATAGTATTCTCCAGACTCGAACCGGGTATCAATAACATCATAATATCCTTCGGCCTCGTCGAGTATCAATATCATCATAGTAGTATCCTCCGGACTCTAACTGGATATCAATAGTATCATATAATATCTTTTTTCTTTGTCGGGTATCAAATGTAATCAAAATATCCTCTGGCCTTGCCGGGTATTAATATTTCATCATAACTATCAACAAATAAATATAGGCATATAATAGGTGCACAGATGCAAGACAATATACTCATAACCATAAAGATATCTATCTTGTCAAAATATCCCAACTACTCATTATTAGATAACCAACGGTTATTATAATAGAATCACTAGTTCGCTAGTCATCACATAACTCTAGTTATTAGCCTAGACATTATCCTACACATAATCCTTATTCATGAGATAACAACTAACCACTATTCATTTAATAGACAACACCTAACATCTAGTCAAGGTTCATCATTAGACCAAAACTGTCATTTATCCCCCACTCACTATTATCAACTAATCAACCTAGATCCAATAATCATTACTAGACAACACATTACAATTTGTCGCCTAACCATCTTTTATTAACTGACACCATTCATTGAATAACCATCACTAGATACCATGTTTCAACTAAGTAAGATTCATTAGCTAATACATTAGATTCCTAGCCATTAAGTGATATAGTCCCTTAATGGACAACTAGTTACCACAAAGCTTAACCGTCTAACAAGAAGAACAGTCATAAGATAATATTTCAGCTTACAATCATATTATTTATGATGGTAAATAATCATGAACGTACCAAACCTAAACATGCTATCACCAGTATTCAAATAGTGGAATAATAAATATCATACCGCATCTTCCTCCTTCCTATCAGAGAGATGTGCATAAAAATATATATATATATTCATATTCATAAATAATAACCACATCATTAATAATGATAAACACTTCTTTGATATTTAATCAATACCAAAACATGGCCCTTGGCCCATTAATTTATCCAGAATAATTACAACATCATAATTATAGCCTTAGGCCCGTATATATTTTTGAAACTCATATCAATAATCATATGTATAAGTCGTAACATACCTCTAATCATCTCACATATTAGAGACATCTCACATATAGGAGTCATAATAATAATAAATATGTTATCATCTCTCATGTAAGAGGCATCTCACATCTAGGAGGCATAATATAGATAGATATGTAATTCCCCATAGGATATCATATATCAATAGGACATTCATTTAGAATACGAGGGATTAAGTGGATGAAGTGACCATCATTGTGGACACGCGGGTGGCAACAATCGCACATGGAGACCACGATCGCGGTAATTGAGAGCAGTTCTACTCCCCTGCTTTCTATATCACTTCTGTAGGCCAATTTACATATCTAAGAGAAAATAACGTCTCTATAGGACACATAATGTATCTATCAAGAATTTCATCTCTAAATACCCAATATCACTTTCACAAGTAGTATCATAACCATAACTCAAAAGCCATAATCTGAAAATATCAATACAAGTTACCAAGTTATGAAGTAACCTTATTCTAAGGTTTGCTTGCCTCATCTATGTCTACATCCACAATTAAGTCCACAAGACTTAACATACGCTTAGGCCTAAGTAGGCCAAATGATCCCACTTTTAATCCACAATTTCCATAATTAGGCATACTATGCCCCAAACTAGGCTTAGTATCTAGTTCATCTTCTAGATGTCGAGCAAGCCATATTCAAGCCTAAGATAGTAACTTTGACTAGAAAAAGGGATACTCAAGTCAACTCTACCAAACTTACTATTCCAAAACTACCACACTAGCCTAATTAGGCTAAATATATAAATCATGCCTCAAATGCTAAAACCATAGTCCAAGCATAGCATTATATAATATCCATGCTACAAATTTATCCAAACTAGGGATAAGGAAATTGAATTTTGCAAGTGTATTAAGTAATTTAACTTACAGGTTAAAACACCCATCTAATCCTCAAACTTATATATATGTTCAATACTAAGTCATTCTTTCAAAAATAAATATTAACATTTACATTCACACGTAATACATATCATACATCATCCATGAAGAAGAGTAGATAGAAGCTTACCTTAAAGCCAAAAACAAAATACCAAATCATGTAACTTATGCTCATCATCACTTTACAATTCTCAAAATGTCATCACACTAACAAAATCATAACCTACTCATCAATATGAGTCTAATGACACCCATGTTGCACTATTGTGCTTTGGGTCCTAAAACGACACCCAAACCCCAAGTGGATCCCACCTATGAAAATGATTTTTCGAGACCAACCCAATGTTTATATATGAACAAGGAATCATATTCCTCAAAGAATGGGTGAAAACTAAACATGTTTTGGGCTAAAATCAACTCGTAAGCTAAATTGGGGTTTTTGGTCCAAAATAGGAAATTCAAGCATAAATTCAAGGAATTATAACCTTAATCTTGAAGATAGTTATGATACAAGGTGATATTTAAGCTCCCAAGTCAACCCTCATGACCAATTTTGAGTTAATATACTCATTTTGGGGCTTCTAGGTCTAAATGGTGATGGAGAAATGGTCCAAATGCATCTTTGGACCTTTATATAGCCCCTACCCATTCTCAGGTGCCGCTATCTTGGTCACCCAATCCGCGATAGTGCTCCCATGATCAAACACTTTTGGCCGCAATCGTGATTGGACCAAATGACAACAAACTCATTTTTGAGTTTTTGGTCCTCCGAACTCATCCAGAATCCAAATAACATGATACAATAGTGAATTTTAAGTGTAAACAACATTTCAAATCCATTGGAACCATCAAAACTTTCATTAGATATGATTTAGGCCAAAATTAGGGGCCACACCTAAAATTCATCATTTTTCATAAATTCTGCTCAATAGCCCGAAATAAGTTTGGGAGCCTTAGGACCTGAACCAAGGGTCTCCCTATCCTAAAATTGATATTTCAAATATGATGGAAAAATTGAATTTGCAATTCGAGGCTATTTAACCAAATATGGGTCCCATGCCTATTTTTTCTAATTTTTAACTTTTCGACCAATAAGTCAAAATGAGGTGGGTGCATTGGGACCCGAACCAAAAGTCAACCTTGACTAAAATCGATATTTTGAATCTACTGGTGCAGTTAAAATTTTTATCCAAGATTATTTCACTAAAGTTTTCACTCAGTGGATATTTGGAACCAGCAAAGACTTCTAAATAGAGAATTGGCTCTAAAAACAAATGAACTACTCGATAATCGAACCATTGGTACCAGTAAGTCATAAATAACTTGGGACAGTTGTGGAGAAGCTCAAACAGTGAAGATAAGTATACATATGGAAAATAACCTGAAGGGTCATTACAATATCTACTACTAAAAGGACATTCTTCCCCAAAAGTCAACGAATAGAAAGAATCTCAAAAGCTCAAAAGGATGATGTAATGGGCTTGTATGCTCCAATAATGACTTCCTAGTTAGCCTCAATAGAGATAAAGCACTTCTAAGTTATTTTCCTACTGGTATCCTTTTTCGACCAACACTCTTATTCTACTTCCAAAATAGCCAACTCAACTTAACCGCTAACTGGCCTCCAACTAAATTGAAAAGGCCAATAATCATAGACTAAACCACAACACACTTATACCATCACTATATTTGCATAAATCAATAAAGGATCATCCAAGCCAAAAGCAAACCAAGACATAAGTGTAATACCCCATACTTTTTCCTATCTAATTTCATCCCAAGAATGCCTAGTATTAGATTCTAAATTGAATGACGACTATTTCAAGATGAATTTTTAAGATTTTTAATTTTTGTCATGTGGAAAATTCACTAAACTTTCCATCGATATAAGATTCACCCAAATCTGATAATCGGGTCAGAAGTTACGACTATTTCAAGTTACCATCATAAAATAGTGCCATATTAGTCAGTGGCACAACACGCCACAAGAGGAAATGGCATTTGGCCAATTCTAGTAGGGGTCCGCTATTATGGCTCATCGCGCCAGGGCCCAAATTCAGAATTGTTCTTTTCCAGTGTCTTAGTACGATTTCCTCCGCATCGAGCCAAAGTTCCAGGTCGTAAAAGAAGGGGCAACATGATGGCTCCATGTCGCGCCATCCCTCAATTTCCCAATTGTAAAAATCTGGTCACACGGCGCAATAGCACCGCGTCGCGCAAGGTTCCAATTCAAAAAATTTTACTAAAATTAAATGATGTATCCAAGGTTGAAAAGGTCAACTTCCCACCCATATTTTAGCCCTTTAACACATGATTCAGCCACTTTTCACCCAAAATACACTCTCTTCTCTCAAAAACCTCTCATTAACAAGCTAGGTTTTTCATATAAGATCCAATTCCAAGAAAGTTTCTCCGTCAATCTTCATGAGATCATGAACTAATGTATGCGTAGTGTTCATTCATGGATACTTTTCATCCATAAAACCCAAGAATCTCTTTTTAAAGTTTAAGTTTATGGATTTCTTTATGAATTTTATGTTGGGTTTGTTTTGTGTATGTTGGGAATGATCAATTGAATTCAAATACATGTTGGGTGATCAATTTTATGTTGAATTAATTTGTATAGATGTATATTCATGTGAACCTATGAATAAACCCTAGGATGATGAAATTAGATGAATCATGATGATTAATTATTGTATAATGTTATCTATATGTGCTATGCCTACCATGTGTTTGATTAAATTCCTAGATGAAGGAACAATTCCCAACTAGTATGATATCATGAAATCCCCATGTATGTAGAAGTTATGCCTATCATATGTTTTGATGGAATGCTTCTATAAATGTATTATAGATTATGATGTTAGTTATATCTTCAAGTAAGTTATACTTGGTCAGTTTTCTTTCCATCGAGTTCTGGGGGTACTTGTACCCAAAATGTTAGTTGTGTGCCTAGAGCCATGTCTTGTTTTCACGATACTCTCAGTCAAGCTATGAATCCTTAGACTTTAGATAATCTTATGACTTAGGATATCTCCATGATCTCATGAACTCAATCAGTTGATAAATATTAGTAATATTTCGTCAGTCAACGGAATTCAGTAACTCAATTCATGTTCAGTTCAGTAAATTATGTTCAGTGTCTATTTAGTTGGGAGTAGAAATTAGCATCGCGTGAACCCAAGGATGGGAACTCACCTATTATATGAGGACATGATTCTTGGAAGCAGTCCTTGCATTCCAGAACTATATAGCCAGGATAGGTTGAGACATCATAGCCTGCTATGTGTGGGTAGATAAGGTGGCTTAAGCTGATATATGAGGGTTCCCACCATTCTCATTAGAGTTACCAATTATATTAGGGTCACTCACATGTTGTCCGTACCAGTGGTGCGGTATTGACACCCTTCCAATCAGAGCATAGATTGGACCCTAATTCAGCTATAATGCACCATTTGGGGAATGTCGATTAGATAAATACCTCCTACAGTCTCAGTATCAGATAGTTCTTCAAAATTCAGGACTATCAGATATAGTCAACTAAAACACAGTACGGAACTCAGATAATTCCATCAGATTCAGAATTATCAGATACAGTCACTCATGTTATCTGTTATATTCAGATTCAGTAATCATGTTATCACGGTATTAGTGTTAGTTATTGTGTCTCATTCATGTATTTGCACGCATATGATAGTTAGTCAGTTATTATTATTGTTCATGCATATAAACCCCATATATTCAGCCTACCTCACATGCATACCAGTATCTTTAAAGTACGGACACATTTGCGCTATGGTGTCTTATACTATAGGTTCAGAGACATGATCCTAGAGCAACAGTAAATTCCAGATATCCGCAGACAGAGTTAGAAGTAAGTCCAAATCTTTTAAGGATATCATTATTCCCTATTATCTCATTAATTAGTTTATTAGTTGGAGATGTTTGGGGACATGTCCCATCAGCTCCTTACTCAGACAGTTCAGTCAGTTAAAGGCTTTCTAGGCTATCATGTTTTAGACTTCAGTATTTTCAATTTTTGTTTAGGGTATACTATTACCCCACACAGATGTTATATTACTCATATTATGTTATTTTTTGAACCTTACGGCCTTTTAGTTCATGTTTTTGCATTATTTAATATTTTATCCAGTATACAGGTAATGATGTCAGTCATGGGTTAGCTTATGGTCCTTCGGGGTCATGAACACGGTGTAGCATTCTGGGTATCAGATTTGGGGTGTTACAAACTTTGTATAAGAGCCTAAGATTCAATAGAGTCCTAGGAAGTCTAAAAGCCACATCTAGTAGAGTCTTGTACATGGGTGTGCTACGCACCACATTTATGTACAGGAGGCTATAAGATGTTTTAGGAAAAGTTTCCCCTATTTCAGTATTCTTGTCGTGCCAGTGAGCATAATCTCAATCCAATCTCCTAGTCTAATCCATTCTATATTTCTTCTACAAAACATGCCTACTAAAAGATAAAATGGAAATCAGTCAACCCCTCAGCTCGAAGATCCTTTGGGCGAACATATTTCTAATACAGAGTTTCGAGTTGTATTCACTACTCTTGCTAACTCAGTTGCTGCTCAGAATAAATGACTAGTTGTCGTTCCAACTAATCTAGTGGCCAATTCAGTTGCATCCAGGATTCAGGATTTTACCTGAATGAATCCTCCATCCTTTCTCTGGTCTAAGACAGATGAGTACCCTCAGGAATTCTTAGATCAGATACAGAAGGTTACAAATATAATGGGAGTTACTTCTAGTGAGAGTGATGAGATAGCTACATATCAGTTATAGGATATAACTTATAGTAGTTTAAAGAAGTGGAAGTCAGAGAGGGTAGAAGATGCAGGGTCAGTTGAGTGGGAGAAGTTTGGTTCAGCGTTCCTTGATATATTATTTCCCTTAGAGCTTAGAGAAGCTAAGGTGCTAGAATTCATCAACCTCAAGTAGGGCAATATGACAGTGAAAGAGTATTCTCTTAAGTTTACTCAATTACCTAGATATTCCCCTCATATGGTTTCAGACAGCAGGGCTAAGATGAGTAAGTTCATTTCAGGAGTAAATGATAGCATGGTTAATGAGTGCAGATCCGTCATGCTGAATAATGACATGAATTTATCTAGGCTCATGAATCATGATCAACAGATAGAGGAGCAGAATATTAAGATGAGGGAGAAGCAGAATAAGACAGTGAATATACGTAGTTTCAACTTTGATCAATCTAAGTCAGAAGGAGGAAACCATTCTCAATTTCATCCTAGGTCATTAGTTCCAGCTCCTTCTTCAGCCAATTCTCTATTTCCTAAGTTCAGAGAGGGTAACAAAGATTGAGCACCAAGCTATAAGTTCCAGGGAAGTATTAGCAGTACCCACACCTATCCTCTTTACTAGACTTGTGGCAAGCACCATCAGAGTATTTACAGAGCTGGCAGTGGTATTTGTTTCGAATGTGGCAAGCCAGGCCACAGAGTCAGAGATTTTCCTCAGCCAGGTCCTTAGGGTCAACAGAATTGCTCCTCAGCTCAGTTTAGTTGCCTAAATTAGTAGGGTACCACCTCCAGTGCTACTAGTGGGCAACACCCAAATCGTCTCTATGCTCTTCAGTCCCAACAGGATCAGAAAAATTCTCCTGATATAGTTACTGGTATGTTACAGATCTTTTATTTGCATATTTATGCTTTTCTAGATCTAGGAGCTTCTTTGTCTTTTATTTCTCCTTATATAGTAGGCAAATTCGGAATCAGTCCCAAAATCCTAGCAGAGCCCTTTTCAGTCTCTACCCCAGTGGGTAAAACAATCATAGCTTGGTAGGTATACTGGAACTACCTGGTTATGATATTTTAGATAGTCACTTCAGCAGACTTAGTCGAATTCGAGATGACTAATTTTGACGTCAGTCTTGGTATGGGTTGGATTTATTCCTTCTATGCCACAGTCGACTGCAGAAACAAAATAGTCCAGTTTCAGTTCCCAAATAAACCCATCCTTGAGTGGAACGGTAGTGTATCCGCTTTCAGGGGTCAGCTTATTTCCTACCTTTGGGCAAGGAAAATGATATCTAAAGGATGTGTCTATCATCTTGTTCGAGTTAAGGACACTAGTTCCAAAACTCCCAGCCTTGAATTAGTTCTAATTTTCGGTGAATATTTAGATATCTTTCCCAAAGACCTTCCAGGAATTTCTCCCAAAAGGGAAATAGACTTTGGTATTGATCTTCTTCCAGATACTCAGCCTATCTTTATTTGGCCATATAGAATGACACCAGTAGAAATCAGAGAACTGAAAGAACAATTGAAGGATCTCTTAGAGAAGGGATTCATCAGTCCCAACATTTCCCCGTAGGGCGCTCCAGTATTATTGATGCACAAGAAAGACAGTTCTCTTAGGATATGTGTACACTACCATCAACTCAATAAGGTCACAGTCAAGAACAAGTATCCTCTTTCCAGAATTAATGACTTATTTGACCAACTTTAGGGTGCCAGTTATTTCTCTAATATAGACCTCAGATTCGGCTATCATCAGCTCAGAGTTAGAAAATGTGATATTTTAAAAATAGTTTTTCGTACTCGGTATGATTATTTCAAATTCTTAGTTATATCCTTTGGTCTTACCAATTCCCCAGCAGCTTTTATGGACTTGATGAACCATGTGTTCAAGCAATACTTGGACATGTTCATCATAGTCTTTATAGATTATATTCTAGTTTATTCCTGCAGTGAGCGTGATAATGCAGACCATCTCAGAATAGTACTTCAAACTCTAAGAGATCATCAGCTATTCACCAAATTTAGTAAGTGCAAATTTTGGCTAAGGTCAGTAGCATTCCTTGGTCATATCATTTTCGGTGATGGCATTAGAGTGGATCCTCAAAAGACCAAAGCAGTAAAAAATAGGACTCGCCTTGTCTCTTCATCAGATATTAGGAGTTTCTTGGGTTTTCCCAGCTATTACAGATAATTTATTGAGAGATTTTATTCTATTACATCCCCTATGTCCAGATTAACTTAGAAGAAAGTCAAGTTTCAGTGATCAGATCCTTGCAAGATGAGTTTTCAGGAGTTGAAGACTTGACTCACCTCAGCTCTAGTATTAACTCTTCCAGATGGTCGAGATAGTTTTGTCGTGTAATGTGATGCATCCAAAGTAGGTTTGGGTTGTGTCCTTATGCAGCATGGTAAGGTCATAGCCTATGCCTCCAAACAACTTAAGCCCCATAAGAAGAATTATCCTACTCATGATCTTGAGTTAGCAACCATAGTCTTTGCCTTAAAGATTTAGAGGCATCATCTATACGGTGTTCATATAGATGTGTTCACTGATCATAAAATTCTTCAGTATGTCTTTTATCAGAAAGATCTCAATATTTGTCAGAGAAGATGGTTAGAGCTCTTGGAAGATTATGACATGAGTGTTCTTTATCATCCGAGCAAAGCCAACATAGTGGCCGATGCTCTCAGTAGACTAACCATGGGTAGTGTTTCTAATGTTAGGACAGCAAGAAGAAATTAGCTCAGGAAGTACATCAGCTTGCCAGACTAAGCGTTCGCTTAGTCGATACAGATGAGGGTGATATATGGGTTTAGAGTAGTTCAGAATCATCTTTATTTTCCTAGGTGAAAGAAAAGCAAGATAAAGATCCCAGCCTTGTCAAGTTGAAAGAGTCAGTTCTGGATCATAAAGTAGAGGATTTCTCCCAAGGGGGAGATGGTTTTTTGTTTTTTTAGGGTCATCTCTATGTTCTAGGTGTAGATGACTTAAGGTTGCGAATTCTTGCAGAAGCGCATGGTGCGCACTAATCTATTATTCCAGGGGCCATAAAGATGTACCGTGACTTGTGGGAAATATACTAGTGAAGTGGTATGAAGAGAGATATTGCACAGTTTGTGGCTAAGTGCTCTACATGTCAGCAAGTTAAGAAAGAGAATCAGAAGCCTAGTGGGTCCATACAGGAGTTCAGTATTCCTAATTGGAAGTAGGAAGTTGTAAACATGGACTTTGTGATCAGTTTGCCTCAAACTCATCATCAGCATGATTTAGTCTGGGTTATTGTAGATAGAATGACCAAATCAGCTTATTTTCTTCCAATTCATACCTTTTATTCAGCCGAGGGTTATTCCAAACTCTACATCAAGGAGTTGGTCAGATTGTACGGTGTTCCATTGTCCATTATCTCAGACAGAAGTACCCAGTTTACCTCTTATTTCTCGAAAGCATTCCAAAAGAGTCTTGGTATCCAAGTTTATCTTAGTACAACCTTCTATCCTCAGACAGATGGTCAAGCAAAAAGAACCATTCAGAAGTTAGAAGATATGCTAAGGGCATGTGCAATCGATTTCAAGGGAAGTTGGGATGACCACTTACCTTTGATTGAGTTTGCATACAACAACAGCTATCATTCTAGTATTCAGATGGCTCTATTTAAACCTCTCTATGGTAGGAGATGTAGATCTCCAATTAGTTGGTTTGAAGTTAGTGATGCCTCAGTTATAGGGCCTAACTTAGTATTCGATGCCTTAGAAAAAGTCCAGTTGATTAGAGAAAGACTCTGGGCTGCTCAGAGCTGACAAAAATCTTATGCAGATGTTCGTAGAAAAGACCTTAATTTTGAGATTAGTGGTCAAGTCTATCTAAAGATCTCTCCCATAAAGGGAGTAAAGAGATTCGGAAAGAAGGTAAAGCTCAGTCCCCGATATGTTTGTCCCTTCAAGATTCTTAGTCGCTTTGGCAAGGTAGCCTATGAGCTTGAATTGCCTTCAAATCTAGCCTTAGTTCATCTAGTTTTTTATGTCTCTTTGCTCAAGAAGTGCATAGGTGACCCATCAGTTGTATTCTCTAGTCAGAGCATTGATGTTCAGAACACTCTTTCTTATGAAGAGATTCTAATCGAAATCTTAGACTATCACACTTATAGATTGAGGAACAAAGAAGTCCCTCTAGTTAAAGTTCTTTGGAGAAATCAGTCCATCGAGGGAGCTACTTGGGAAGCAGAGGAAGACATGCGTACCAAGTATCCTCACCGCTTCTTAGCTAACTTAAATCAAGATCAAGGTAACAGTTCTCCATAAGCTTACTCAGTTTCATGTTCGGTGTTCATCACAAACTTGGTATGCAACTTCATGCTCATGTTCCCACTAAAAACTTGGTATCAAGTACCATTGCATATTCATTCATGCACTCATGTATCAGTTCATTTATGTAATTATGCATCAGACATGCATTCTCATTGTGAAAAACTTAGTTCTTCAGAACACTCAGTGATGCATTCATGAATCAGCTACACATGCATCAGATATGTATGTTCAGTATTATATGTTCAGCTAGCCAGCCATGTCAGTCATGAGATCATGTTCTAGTTATTCATGTTTAGCATATACGTCAGTTTTCTTTTCTGCTCTCTCGGTAAGTCTAATTCGAGGATGAATGTTCTCAAGGGGGAGATATTGTAATACCCCATACTTTTTCCTAGATAATTTCATTCCAAGAATGCCTAGTATTAGCTTCTAAATTGAATGATGACTATTACATAAGGAATTTTCAAGATTTTCACTTTTTTTCATGTGGAAATTTCAATAAGATTTCCATCAATATAAGATTCGCCCAAATCCAATAACCGGGTCAGAAGTTACGACTCTTTCAAGTCCCCATCGTAAAACGGTGCCATATTAGTCAGTGACGCACCGCGCCACAAGAAAAAATGGAATTTGGCCAATTCCAATAGTGGTCCGCAATTATGGCGCGTCATGCCAGGCCCAAATTCAGAATTTTCCTTTTCCAATGTCTTAGCGCAATTTCCTCCGCGTCGCACCAAAGTTCCAGGTCGCAAAAGAAGGGGCAACGCGATGGCTCTGCGTCGCACCATCCCTCAATTTCCCAATTTTCAATATCCAGTGACACATTGTGACAGCGCCGTGTCACGCCAAGGGTCCAATTCGGGAAATTTTACTGAAATTAAAGAACGCGTCCAGGGTTAAAAGGGTCAACTTCCCACCCCTATTTAAGCCCTTAAACACGTGATTTAGCCACTTTTCACCCAAAATACACTCTCTTTTCTCAAAAACCTCCCAAGAACAAGCTAGGGTTTTCATAGAAGATCTAATTCCAAGAAAGTTTCTCTGTCAATCTTCACGAGATCACGAACTAAGGTATGCATAGTGTTCATTCCTGGACACCTTTCGTCCATGAAGCCGAAGAATCTCTTTTCTAAGTTTAAGTTTGTGGATTTCTTTATGAATTTCATGTAGGGTTTGTTTTGTGTATGTTGAGAATGATCAATTGAATTCAAATCCATGTTGAGTGATCAATTTATGTGGAATTTATTTGTATAGATGTATATTCATGTGAACCTATGAATAAATCCTAGGATGATGAAATTAGAGATGAATCATGATGATTAATTATTGTATAATGCTGTCTACATGTGCTATGCCTACTATGTGTTCGATTAAATGCCTAGATAAAGGAACAATGCCCAACTAGTATGATATCATGAAATCCCCATGTATGTACAAGCTATGCCTATCACATATTTTGATGTAATGCTTCTATAAATGTATTATGTATTATGATGTTAGTTATATGTTCAAGTAAGATATGCTTGTTCAATTTTCCTTCCATCGAGTCCTAGGGGTACTTGTACCCGAAATTTTAGTTGTGTGCCTAGAGCCATGTCATGTTTTCATGATAATCTCAGTCAATCTATGAATCGTTAGAGTTCAGACAGTCTTATGACTTAGGAAATCTCCATGATCTCATGAACTCAGTCAGTTGACAGATATCAGTAATATTCCGCCAGTCAACAGAATTCAGTAACTTAGTTCATGTTCAGTTCAATAAATCATGTTCAGTGTCTATTCATATGGGAGAAGAAATTAGCACCAAGTGAACCCAAGGATAGGAACTCACCTATTATATAAGGGTGTGATTCTTAGAAGCAATCCTTGCATTCCAGAACTATGTAGCCAGCATAGGTTGAGACATCATAGCCTGCTAATATGAGGGTAGATGAGGTGGCTTAACCTGCTATATGAGGGTTCCCACTGTTCTCATTAGAGTTACCTATTATATTAGGGTCACTCACATGTTGTCCATACCAGTGACTCGGTATTGACACCCTTCCAATCAGGGCATAGATTGGACCCCAATTCAGCTATAATGCGTCATTTGGGGCATGTCGTTTAGATGACTACCTCCCACAGTCTTAGTATCAGTCTCAGTAAAAGAACTCAGATAGTTCTTCAAAATTTAGGATTGTCAGATACAGTCAACTCAAAAACAGTACGGAACTAAGATAGTTCCATCAGATTTAGGATTTTCATATACAATCACTCATGTTATCAGTTATATTCAGATTCAATGATCATGTTATCACAATATTAGTGTCAGTTGTTGTGTCTCATGCATGTATTCTCATGCTCGTGATAGTTAGTTAGTTATTATTATTGTTCATGCATATGAACCCCATGCATTCAGCCTACCTCACATGCATACCAGTACATTCAAAGTACTGACATATTTGCGCTATGGTGTCTTATATCATAGGTTCATAGACACGAGCCCCAGAGCAACAGTAGATTCCAGATATCCGCAGACAGAGTTAGAAGTGATTCCTCATCTTTCAAGGACATGATTATATCATATTACAATAAATCATAAAACCAACTCCAAACCCAAAAATAACATTCCTTAACTATTTTACACATGCTATCAACTCCAAACAAGAAGGAAAATCACCTAAGTCTCATCCACTCTATCTCATCATAGAGAAATCAAAAAACTAAAGTTGATCCGCTGAAAGTCCACAAGGAAAATATGGAAATAAGCTCATAAGGCATTATCTGCCCATACAAATAGATATAATCAAGGAATCCAATCCATGCCAATGCTACAACCAGTCCGAATGAAAATCAAACTGAAATTTAAAAATCCATGGTATAATTACTCATCACTGAATATCCCACTCCAAGATATCTCCTCTATTGGGAATGAACCCATACTGAATCCAATATGAGAATATTACTCCCACTAAGTAAATAATCTAAAATTCTCAAAGTAAACTGAAACTCAAGGTCAAAACTGAAGTAACCAATACAGGGCCCATAGGTTATCATCTGAACACTTATCAACTATAATCTAACCAAAGTCTAGAAGATCAAATAGGGAACCATGAAGTAGGCTCAACTGGCCTATAAATGAAATCTGAACAAGCATAATTCTAAAACAAAAGTTACATACAAGCTTTACAACACCAAGCTAAAAACTCAATATCAAGGCTCAAACTCTCGGTCCCAATTATCTAAATCAAAACTAAAAAAGTAGGCATTAATACTCCAAATCTATCATACTTCCAAATCACCATTCTAAGGAGTCAAAATCGAAAACTGGACTAATAAGGCTATATCAATGTCAACTATCTCAAATTGACTCTAGTATCCAAATTTGACATATTCGAGATAAATTATACTAAGCCACAGTCGGGACACATCTAGAGAGTAAAATTGATGCAGTAATAATCACTAACTGATAATCACAAGTAACCAACTCTATATCGACAAGAGGGAACAAGATATAGCCGAAAAATAGAAATCATTCCAAAGGAAAAACCACTGGCTGAAAATACATATAATCCTACCCCATATCCGCTGAAGTGCATGAACTATCCAAACATCCTCAAAACTTTTCAAGACTTAAAACACATCAGTGAAGGCAAAAACTTTAGTAACTCGGAGATCTGCAATTTAAGCCAGAAACTAACCAATGCAATACTCCATCTAGACAGAGAAGTAGCCACAGACTTATATCATCGGGGAGAATCACTCCACCAAGCGTCACTAGGCCAAACAAACGTCGAAATGGGAATTTTTAAAACCTACCCCAATAATCACATCATCAAGGAAGAAATACCAATCTCAAAGCAAAGATCAAAGTTGATACAACCACCAGAGTACCAACAACTCAACATAAAGAGTAATTAATTTTCCAATTTAAGAAGCGATCATAGGAAAGGCCACCTACCTCTATCTTTCCAACTCTTTTAGACAAAACTATATCACAAAGACAAAGGAGTATCCAACCTCTACACTAACAACAAGGAAAACCATCCTAAGGGAACAAACCCAACATATTTATTAGATGAATCCATGACATCTCAACATCAATATCAAAATCACTATCGGATGAAAAAATAGCCACAAATAAAGAACGGACCTCAAACTGGTCCATCTCACAAATAGGTTATATTAGAAGGGATAGCCAAAATAAAATCCTTCAATAACCAGAAGACAAGTCTAAGGATCTCTAACTTAAAAACAGGCAACATAACTAAATTGCCAACTCAAAATCCACAAAAAACATGAAAGGTCATCTTACCTTCGATACCACAATACATCCTTAAAATCAATCTAATACAACAAACCAACAGAAAACACAGTAAACCTCGCTGAGCTAGGGTAAAGAAATCATCAAATTGGGCTATATCTGCTCAAGCCACCAAATAATATCACAAGAAAATGAAAGTCGAACTTGATAACACTAGTCTATACAGCTACCCATTGAGAATCAAATTCATTATGTAACAACATCTAGTAATAACATCAAGTAATATCAATAACCTCACACAGTGGTAGCAATAGCAACAATAATATCAATATCAATATACTAAATAGGTGGTACCAAAATAACTATCAATAACATATCCCACTCAAGGGCCACAACAGAGCTAATGTGCCAAGATAAATGGGACTCAAACCCAAAACCATTCCTATAGGGGAAACCATCAATATATATATCTACTCCATCCACTAATAAAAGAAATAAACCACTGAGTAGTAACATAATAATGAATTTAATAATAAGGAACATAGTGAGTGATATAAATTCATCAGGGCATACAATCATCAATGGGTGTGAAAGCCCCAATACACATAATATGAGATAAATATGAGAAATAAAAGTACACAAATCATGGTGACATTTGCCATTGCATGCCTGACGGGCATAGGGAAAATAAATCTAAACTATTTTAAATTGGATCAATCGATTGAATCATCAGCTAGGCGCCAAGTGCACCATCTTAAACTGAAGATGTCACAACATCACAAGAGAATCTAACTAAGATAAATGACTGGAATCCCATGTTAGGGATACTCTCTAGACTAGTAATCAATCTCTCTATAGTCGTAGCATTTCCTAAAGTATTAATATGGAGAGAACACAAACTGAGCCCAAATGGCTGGAAGACTGACGCTGAAAGAAATTTGTAAAATTATGTCCAAAATTCTAAAATCATAACCTATCTTAGGAACTCTAGGCTGGCGGGGAATACAAGCTAACTCTAGCTGATCACTTATCTCATACCAGGGGTATTCTCTAAACTGGTATCTTATCACAACATAACCAAACCACGAATCTAAAATACTTTAAGATACTACCCCTCATAATCAAGAATGGTCACCATGGCCTAAAGAATCATACCACTCTCCACAAGTCTGATGGGGACTCTTTCCAAATCCTTTTTGGTTGCTACTAAAGATCTTTAATATCCATCCCTTACTTTTAAGTCTGATGTTGCATTAAAACTTAGGAAACACGTGTTAGAGTCTTATCTGCATATGTTGACAATATCGCATCACCCTTTGGGGATAGAATAAAGTTAAAGAATGTGTTCAAAGTTCATAGGAATACGAGCACATGATAAGGAGTCATAAAGTGAATTTCCTAAAATATCACTAGAGCCTCCCAAAGATAAGTTACGAATGTCTCCGCACCGATCCGCAGGACTCTACTAACACTTAGCTCTTGTACTAATACACCAATGCAACCTAGGCTCTAATACCAATTTGTCATGACCCAATTTTGTTAGGTCATGATGGCATCTACCCTAACCTACCAATAGGCAAGCCAACCTATAGTTTGGAATGGCTAGTAACAAACTACTCAATAATATAATGAAAAGAATGTAGAATATATGAAATAAAGAACAATACATAGAAGAATCCCAAAACCTGAAGAATCCCAAAACTCAGTGGTATCAATACAAGAGCTTCTAATATCATTAAAGTACAAAAGTGATGTATAAAGAATTATACAATGAAACAACTTATCTTCAAATACAACTTAAGACTCGTCTAATACTTAAAAGAGAGATAAGTAATACTCTAAATTCAGGAGCTCACTCTAAGTCTTCAAACTAGGACTGTACTGTACGATACACATATTAATAGTGATAACCCGTACTATGATCTGCAGGCTGTAGAAGTGTAGTATGAGTACCAAACAAATGGTACTTAGTAGGCAACTGCCAACTGAGCTCCAAATATAAAGTAGATATATATATCATATAAACAGAATAGAAACTACACCTAAGAGTTCATAAATCATATAACAAGTTAAATCCAAGTGTCTAACATAATAAGACTAAGGAAGTATCATGGTGAACTATCCTATTCCAACTACATTCAGTATACATCAATGCTATACCATATATCCCGGGTCAATATATGAATAAAGAGTGAAAGAAAGATATATATAGTAATATAAAAGGCAAAGTAACAACTATAAAAAATGAATAACAAGGAAGGGATATACTTCATATAGCTAGATATATATATAGGTATAACTATAAATAACCATGAGATTATCTCAACACATAACCTATATCATCATATTCTCATTCTAAGATGTCATTATAACACTATCATGATTTAAATACTATCATACTCGGGGATTGTTATCCACATAGATAGATATGATATAATCGTGCATATTAATCCAATCATAAGATAAGAGTGGCTGAAGACATACCTTAAATCTTGATACTGGATCAATGACCAGCCTGCAATATGCTAGCCCTAATAATTATCATAACAATGATAACAAAAATATCAATAACAACATCAATAACCGACTACTCTGCATAACCAAATACCTAGTCAATCCTTTATGTACCCCCGCTTCCCTAGACTCAAAAGGTTCAACCAATATATAATAACAAAAGGCATATTCTTCTCCCACATCTATGTAACCATCCTATACCGGCTGATAGACATAGGTACATACTGGTGATAGGCGATGCACATGAAGTAATGAATGCAAAGTATACCATCAATATCACAATGCATCATAACTTTCCTCATCAGGACCATTATCATCGTAATCAACCTCTAGCCTCTTCAAGTATTAATATTATCTCAATAGTATCTTCTGAACTCGAACTGGGTATTAATATCATTACAATATCCTCCAGCCTTGTCTGGTATCAATATCATTACAATAGTATCCTCTGAACTCAAACCAGCATCAATATCATCATAATATCATCCGGCCTCACCGGGTATCAATATCATCATAATAGTATCCTTCGAACTCAAATGGAATATCAATATCATCATAGAATATCCTTCAACCTTATCGGGTATTAATATGTCATCACAATATCCTCCGACCTTACTGGGTATCAATATATCATCATATATACACATATAATAGGTTCACAGAAGCAAGCCGATATACTCATAACCATTAAGATATCTATCTTGTCAACACATCCCAACTACTCATTATTAGATAACCAATGCTTATTATAATAGAATCACTATTTCTCTAGTCATCACATAACCTCTAGTTATTAGCCTATACATTATCCTTAACATAATCCTTATTCTTGGTATTACAACTAACCACTATTTGTTTTAATAGACAACACCTATCATCTAGTCAAGGTTCAACATTAGAGCAAAATTGACATTTATCCCTAATTCATTATTATCAACTAATCATCCTATATCCATTAATCATTTCTAGACAACATATTACAACTTGTCGCCTAACCATCTTTTATTAACTGGCACCATTCATTAAATAACCATCACTAGTTACCATTTTTCAAGTAAGTAAGATTCATTAACTAATATATTAGATTCCTAACCATCAAGTGATATAGTCCCCTTATAGACAACTAGTTACCACATAGCTTAACCATCTAACAAGAAGAGTAGTCATATGATCACATTTCATCTTATAATCATATTATTTATAATGATCAATAATCATGAACTTACAAAACCTATGCATGCTATCACCAATATTTAATCAGTGGAAAATAAGCATCATACCACATCTTCCACCATCCAATACTGGAGAGATATGTATACAATCATATACATGTTCATATTCTTAATATGTTACCACATAATTTATAATGATAAACACTTCTTGGATTTTTAATCAATACCATAAAATGTCCCTTGGCCCATTATTTTATCCGAAATAATCACAACATCATAATCATGGCCTTAGGCCCATATACATTTTTGGAACTCATATCAATAATCATATGTATAATTCATAGCATACCTATAATCATATCACATATAGGAGGCATCTCACATATAGGAGGCATAATATTAATAAATATGTTATCATCTCTCACGTAAGAGGCATCTCAAATATAGAAGGCATAATATAGATAGACATGTAATTATATATAGGATATCATATGTCAATAGGTCATACATCAAGACAATGAGGGATTAAGTGGTTGAAGTGACTGTGAATGCAATTCAGTAACCACGATTATGGACATGCGGGTGGCTGTGATTGCGCATGAGGATCGTGATCGCATTAACTGAGAGCAGTTCTACTCTATTACTTTCCATATCACTTCTTTAGGCAAATTTACATATCTAAAAGGAAATAACATCTCTATAGGCCACATAACGTATCTAGCAGGAATATTATCTCTAAATGCCCAATATCACTTCCACAAGTAGTATTATAACCTTATCTCAAAAGCCACCATCCAAAAAAATCAATACAAGTTACCAAGTTTTGAAGTAACCTTATTCTAAGGTTTGCTAGCCATATCTATGTCTACATCCGCAACTAAGTCCACAAGACTTAACATAAGCTTAAACCTAAGTGGGCTGAATGATCCCATTGCCAATCCACAATTTCTATAATTAGGCATACTATGCCCCAAACTAGGTTAAGGTATCTATTTTATCTTCTAGATGTCGAGCAAGACATATTCAAGCCTAAGATTGTAACTTCAACTAGAAATAAGGATACTCAAGACAACTGTACCAAACTTACAATTCCAAAACCACCATTCTAGCCCAATAAGGTTAAATATACAAATCATGCTTCAAATGCTAACACCATAGTCCAAGCATAGCATTATATGATATCCATACTACAAATTTATCCAAACTAGGGAAAAGGCAATAGGATTTGACAAGTGTATTAAGTAATTCAACCTACAGGTCAAAAATCCCATCTAATCCCCAAACTTATATGTATATTCAATACTAAGTCATTCTATTAAAAATTAATCTTAACATTCACATTCACATGAAATATATATCATACATCATCCATAAAGAAGAGTAGATAGAAGCCTACCTCAAATCCAAACAGCAAATTACCAAATCATGCACCATATGCTCATCTTCACTTTGCAATCCTCAAAATACCATTCCGCTAACAAAATCATAACCTACTCATCAATACGAGTCTAATGATACCCATATGTCACTATTATGCTTCAGGTCCAAAAATGATACCAAAACCGCAAGTGGGTCCCACATATGAAAAATGATTTTTCGAGACCAACCTAATGTTCACACATGAACAAGGAATCATAAACCCTAAAGAAAAGGTGAAAACTAAGCATACTTTGGGCTAAAATCAAGCCCTAAGCTAAATTGGGGTTTTAGGTCCAAAATAGGAAATTCAAGAATGAATTCAAGGGATTCTTACCTTAATCTTGAAGATAATTGCGACAAAAGGTGATATTTAAGCTCTCAAGTCAGCTCCCATGACCATTTTGAGTTAACACACTCATTTTGGGGCATCTAGGTCTAAATGGTGAAGAGGAAATGGTCCAAACGCATCTTGGGACCTTAGTATAGCCCCTAAAAGTTCTAAGGTAGCGTTATCGCAGTCACACAGGCTACAATTTCACTCCTAAGATCGCATAATTTTGGCTGCGATCGTGGTTGCACTAGATGATATCAAACTCATTTTTTAGTTTTTGATCCTCCGAACTCATACGAAATACAAAATAACACAATCCAATAGTGAACTTTTAGTGTAAAGAACATTAATCTATTAGAATTATCAAAACTTCTATTGGATATCATTTAGGCCAAAAAGTAAAGCCCACACCTAAACTTTTGTTATTTTTCATAAATTCTGCTCAATAGTCTGAAATAAGTTCGGGAGACTTGGGACCTTAACCAAGGGTCTCCCTAGCCTAAAATCAATATTCCAAACAAGATAGCGAAGTCGGATTTGCAATCTATGGCCGTTATGACCAAATATAGGTCCCATACCCATTCCTTCCAATTTTCAACTTTCCAACCATTAGGTTGAAATGAGCTAGGGTGCATTGGGACCTGAACCAAAGGTCTACCTAGACTAAAATCAATATTTTAGATCTGATGGCACAATCAAAATTTTTATCTAAGAATGTTTTGTTGAATTTATCGCTTGTTGGCCATTTGGAACCAGCAAAGACTTCTAAACAGGGAATTTGCTCTAAAAACAAATAAATTGCCTAGCAACTGAACCGTTGGTCCCAACAAGTCACAAATGACTTTGGTTAGCTATGAAAAAGCTCAAATGGTAAAGATAAGTATAAATATGGAAAATAACCTAAAGGATCATTACAAAAATTGAATAACCAATAATCTCATCTAATGATGTCAGCCCACCGACTTATTCCAAAGCCAAGGCCGAAACCAATACTGATCCCGCCCATTCCAACCCATTAAAGTACCATAAATTCTCTGTCCAAAAGAGTTATTAAATTCGTTTGGGATATGCCCCCAACTATAGCCAAAACAAATACCCAAAATAAAATCAAAGTGTCTAGAAATATCCATAAGATGAAATAGAGCCTTTCAAAAGGATGGAAGTTCACCACTTTAGTCCAAATATTGATACCAAGTCAATCACTATGTAGGAGGATTAGAATGGTTGGTTCCTATATAGCGTGGGTATACATCAGCCAATAAACGGGATTAGTGAGTGACCCTAGCATGATCTCAGGGTAAAGATAAGATAATGCCATTTATAAAACCAAGTAAAATCATCAATATGCAAACAACCATATATATATATAACTATGCCAGGAAAAGGAACGTGGTTTAGCATGCCTTTAAAATCTTTACCTAGGCTTTTAGCTTTGCCATCCTAAACCACCCACGGGTTATATGGGTTTATCCTATCTGTTGAAAGGGCCCCAATGTGTATAGCCAAATGAATAGGGAAACAACCCTTAGGCTGACTAGTACATATGCCAAATATAGTTTGACATCATACACATAGTCACCAAGACCAACCTCATATCGGCAAATATGTGTTTCAAGTTTTGGTCCCCCAAAACCTCCACCTTCTACATATGAGCTACACCTCCCACCATTATTGCCCAATTAAAACCAATTTCCAAATAACAAAACATTATCCATTTATAAAACAAGGTCATTGATATTGGTATCGTCATACCAACCCTTACTTACATGTATCATCCATAGGCAACCATTTATAGGTTTAAGGGACTTTTAAGTGACCTTCTATTTACCATATTAAACCACTTAAAGGACTTCTATGTTCCCCACAATCATAACTATTTAGACTTTTACCATTCCAATCCATTTAAACCATGCACAATTTCTTTACCAAGTTTTAAAACTTGCAAGAGTTCCATTAAAATAGTCAATGCAATGAACATATCTTTATAAGCATTTTGTCAAACACATTAGGGGTATAATATGACCAAAACCAATTCCAATTACCATTAAACCATTCCTATGCAATCTAATTATCCAAACCCACCATTAATGCATATAAAAGCACAATTAAAACCATGGAAAGCCATAACCAACCATTTAACATCAAAACCCCTAAATCATAATTGAAAACCAAAATCATACAATCAACAAAATCATAGAAACATTCATAAAACCATGACTTTAGATAAAATTAACAATGATGGAATAGAAGGTGACTTAAACTAAGATGATGATGGAAAAAAATCACCAAGAAAAGCCCCAAATTGATCCTTTAGTTAAAACCCTAGCTTTTCTTGCCCAAAAGCTCTTGAGAGAATTATGTAGCATTTTAAAAGAGTTTCTAAGTTTTAATGAATGGAATAATAGGGTATATAACCTTATAAGTAGGTTAGAAGTCATGGGACCCTATTAGGATAAGTACGGAAATATTTAGAATACCCCTACTTAAGTTTCACCAAAATCCTATCACAGCGATACGACTGACTTACACGAGTCGTAACCTCTAATACGATTGGTATTCTCCACTTGTATCCTGGCCTCAACCCTTGGATCAAACATTTTTTATCATACGACTCATCTAACAAAGTCATATTGACATCATATGATCCATACCCTACATTCATACCCCTGGTAGATTTAAACCCAAGAAAGATATAGACACTATTTACCATACGAGTTCTGGGTATGACTCATACCACTACAAGAAACTATAGAATTGGCATTAAGCTTTTAGCAACAACTATGATATTTTTGTTAAATCTCATCAATTAGCAACAACTTGATATATTTATTGGAAACATTTAACCACAAATATTTTCTTATTGGTAGATATTTAATATCGTTGCCATAGTTCATGTATGATTTTTAAAAATATAAAATTTAAATGAATTGGCAGCAATATATTTTGTTGTTGCCAAAAGTAATTATGTCATTGTTAAATATACTCAACTTTCTCAACAACTTATTGGATTTGTGGCTATTTAATTCCTTTAATCAAAATTTCACCAACAACAAGCGCCAAAAGTTTCCCTCTCCCCTTTTTAATTTTTTTTTATAAAACCATTTCCCTCTTTACTTGGACTAGTAATTTTTGGTTTACACGATAAGGGTTTAGAAACTTCTTGTTCCTCAGGTCTGATGCCTTAATTTCTCTTCAATTGTGAAACTTTTTTATTTGAAGATTTTAGGTACCGGAAGAATCATCTCCTCTCTGCGCGTAGATTTCTTTTAACTTCAATTACAAATCCAAGATAGAACTCTGCTTTGCAATCTTCTTTCATCGATTTAGGTTTAGACTTGAGTTTGCGGTGGTTGAGATGGTAAGTCCCTTCTTAATTGTATCTTGTAATCTAGGATTACTTTTTATTATAATAAATTTCGGCATGTAAGGTAGTCTTGTTTCCTTCAATTTTTAGTATAATTTTTTCATAACGTAATGGATCAAAAAGGGGGAAAATCACCCCTTTCCCAATAAGGACCGACCCTTGTTTAATTTTGGTTGAAGTTTAAATTAGTATTTAAGTGAGAAGGATTTCTCTGTCGTTCTTGATTTTAAAAGAATTTTGATAACATATAAAATCTCTAATATTGATATTACTAGAGAATTATTGCAATATTTGAGACCTGGGTCATGTTTGAACAATGAGGTTATCAAACTAAATTAAACTGGGCAATTCAATTTTCCAGGATAAAAAAGATGTTCAAGCTGCTATCAATAAGTACACTACACCTGGTCCATTAGATAAACTTCCACCAGGCTTTTTTGTCCAGAAAAACTCAGATACCAAAGTCCAACTAGGTATAATAAAGTTCCTCAAGTAAAAAGATCCTTTTGAATGTTCTATGTCGTGGTGTATATTGCTTTAGAGAAAGCTTTGAAGAACAGAAAAAAATATCTGGTCGCAGGAGTATTTCCTTAGAAAATGCCCCCACAATTGCATTTCCATCTATTTCTATAGTAGATTTCCATTTAATTCTTGAAAAATCATCGGACATAATAGTTGACAAGGTTGAGGAGTATGTATATAAGCTTATAAATACTAGGCTTGTCTTGGTGGATTTGTATCAGAATTCAAAAATACTCTCCCTTGTCAAGGCTAAAGATTTAGAGACGAATATTGACTCAAAAGGTTCTTTACATTTGCAGGAAAAATAACTAAACTTTACTCAGAAGGAGGTTTGTACTGCAATACGATTGCTAATGTCACTAACTGGCGACTAAAACCAGGAGGTGGAAGTGTAAATGCTACTATATTTAATGCCACTGGTCCTACCCTTAAAATTGCAACCAAAGTTTTTGCAAATTCAATGCTACCAATTCACAATAGTCTTTGCTCTTTAGAACACTGAGAGGTACACTTAATTTATTTCAACTTTCTATCTTTCTATCTCTTTTTATTTTTAAAATTTTATGAGTTTGTTTTTTTGAATTTAGGTTTCGGAGTTGAAGAAGAGGAAAAAAGGTGTTATGGTGTGGTGGATGATTGATTAATTGATTGTTGTAAATGCCAGCGAAAGATTTGATTGAAGTTAAGTTTCATTTGTTTAATGGATCAAATATTGGTCCCTTTTAATTTTCAATGGCTTCCACTGTTGCTATGCTTACAAAATTGTTACTGAATTGCGCAAAGGTTTGTTCTATTACTTCTTTCATAATTGAGGTATTTTTTTCCTAGAAATATATTAATTGTTATATGATATACGTATCCCATCAATTTAGTTAAGGTGCACAAATAAGTTTCTTAGTTGTTTTCGGTAGTTAGGGTAGGACATGCTTGGTATGGCGTATAAAGCGATATTAGAAGATGCTACCAAAATGGTTGTGTAGAGGTTGAAGGATGTAGGTGCTGGGAAGAAGGAGTTTGAGCAACAAATGGAGATTGTAGGAAGCACAAAACACAAAAATATAGTCAAGCTTCGGGCATATATCATTGTTACATAGTTACATAGTCTCTAAGTGAGATTTTATGATCAGTTATATTAGTTTAGTGAATTGAAAAACATATAGAAATTAAAAACAACATAGAATCTTCCAATCTAAAGGTCAACTATTATAAATTATTGTGTTATGGGTAGTGCCAAGTGGGAATCAATGAGGTATATATATTGAATGGTCCATATATTATTCTCTTTCCAGCTTAGCAGTTAGTTGTACCTAAAATATGGATGATCCTAACATGGGGTTTATACATCTTTGTGGGACAGTGATCAATTTGCCTTATTTGTAATATTGTTCTACCTGAGAAGTTCTTGAAGAGAAATTATCATTATCTATTCCTAATGCTATCACCAAATGATTGTAGGAGTGCAAATAACCAGGTACTTTTTATTGGAGTGGCTTAGCTACATGTCGGTATGTTCCAGTTGGCCTATTAGACATTATCCCATAAAGAATAAATTGGAGACCACTCTCATATTTCGATAGGGATGACCTTGAGGCACTGATGGCCTCTGATTCTGTTGCTGACTGGGTAGGTAATTTATTGTTCATACACATAATATTGTTAAGAACTTAAAAGATTAATTGTTCTCTCATTGTAATATGCTATATATATTCCCTCCGTAGGTAAGGATCTGTGAGATGTTACTCGGCACGGCTCCTTTTGGCTTTTCGTTTTCACCAAAACTCTAAGTCCAATGTTTATGATAGAGCAGAAAATGGCTAAGATCATTATTGCTATTATTGCTAATGCGTCTGATACTAATTTCTGCTGAACCTTAAAAACCTTCCCCCTTTCAAGATCTGCAACTCTAATGCTTCAATTAAATTAAGTGTGGGATTGATTATGTCATTCATAATTGATCAAAAAAAAAGACAATGACCACAAAGATGCTAGGCTTTACTTAACTATATGATAATCTCCTGTGACTTCTTGGCTTTAGAGACCTGTTTTCCTAAAAAGTAAAGTTGTTTCAATGATTTGAATCACCAGTGATACATGTATATATACATTTTTATCCCATGTAACTTTACTAATATTTGTATAACACTCCCATTTTCTTCTTTTGTGAGTTGTTTCTATTTTCTTATTTTTGTTTTCCCCTATCTCTATAGGCAATCCCACTAATTACGTGCATGGCACTTGGACAGAATACATGGATTACTATTTTGTGTAGGAAATTAAGAGATTGGTGGCATTGGGTAACTTACCATTTAATCAAAACAACTGAGATTTGGTTATGCATATACTTAAATAACTAACAGATAACTTCTGCAGGTTGCAGAGATGGAACTACCTTTAGTTGCATCACATGGATGAGTGGCATAGATTGTTTTTCTTGAAGTGCTTATAGTTTGAGTTCGTATTTATCAAAAAAAAAGTTAGTGTATATTAACAAAGTACCTTTGAATTTACAGGGCTGAATTGAAGCTTATAGGGCACTACATCCTGTAGTCGGTGTGGTGATTTTGAAAGCATTATGTGATATTCGTGTTGAGGTATTTCAACTATAAAACTTATTTTACCATTTTTCAAGTTAGTTCCTAGATCACTTGGGTTATCAATGATTCTTAAAGGCTAAAAATGCTTGTGTTTGGCTAATCACAATCAGATGTTATAATTTTTTGAAATTTGAAAGAAATTGTTTTGACTTTCTGCCGTATCGCTATATTTTGGTAATTACGATAAAGATAGATACTGAGGCTCGCACTTTGGCCAGGTTTGATAGTAGTATGCTTCTTATATACTTCTTTTATCTTTAATTTTATTAAAAAAAATTAAAAATACTAAATAGTGTTCCTCTTTGATTTCCCCCAATGTTTATATGTATATGGACCATAATTGTCCTCTAAGTTCAGCTATGCTCATTGATTTTCTCAAGCTAGATGGAATTAGGATTTGATAAACCATATCTTAGAGGGGAATTTCCAACCAAAGGATTGGAAAGAGTTGTCAAAAATATAATTGTTTAACCTGAAGCTGTGATGCTATATTAGGCTAGGAATGGTTCATTACATGGCTGCCGGACCATTACAATTCTATGATGGTTTTATAATTCTAACTGTTGGAAATTACCAATGTTGTGTTTCCATGGAATTAGATAAAGACTAGGGAAATATATGAAGCAAGGATTGTTGGGTAAAGCTTCGATGAGTGTGTTAGTTACAAATGGAAGCTTCCAACCTGTATTTCCTCCCATCTAATCCATAAAATTGTAAAATCTATCAAAGAATAAATGTTTTCTAAAAGAGCCTGTGATGATACTTGTTTATTCATTTTTTCAGAAATGGCCCTTTTCCACTTTTATGTTGATGAATAAGCCTGTTTTGATGGTGGTTTTAACTGTATTGTATTGTTCTTTTGAAAATCTATACAACAAATATGAAAATGAAATTATATTGGCATGACAAAAAGGACCGTAATTGTCCTCTAAGTTCAAGTCTAGGTCTTTAATAGGGCTATGCTGATTGATTTTTTGGAGCTAGATGGAATCGGATATCTTAGCAGGGCAGTCAGGTTATAAAATTTGCAGCCATGGTGTAACTCCCTCTGGTTGGCCTATGATTTTCAATTATCAATCTTCTCTCTTTACTTATATGTTTAACTTCTAAACTCATTAAAATCAATTTAACAGGTTTTTGATCGTGAATGCTCAAGAGGTTGATCACAACAGCAAAAAAGCATCTCCTGTTGTAACATTTTGAAATATTATCTGTAACTATGTATATAAACAACAGTCACTGTGTACTTGTGTACTTTTTGATTTTCTTTTATCAAAATATAATTAATTTCTTTTTGTAGGATGAGAATGCATAAATCATGTAGCAATTCAAGTGCCACTGGGAGAAGAGCTTTTTTTAAATCATTAGTAGGATTAGAATATTATGACCTTGTATATATTTGTTACAAGTAAAATATCTAGTGCATCAATCATATGTATTGACCTTTGAAAATTGATAAAACTTTTAATTTCAATATTTGTGACAAATATTAAAATAAATATGTATTCTATATGTAGAAACTACTCAGAAATTGTTGCTAAAGGTGTACAAATAATATATGATTTATTGAAATAAAAATTATTGTTGCTAAAACGTTTTCTAACAAACTACTAACTTAGTTTTTGCAACAACTAATATTGTTGGTAAAAAAAATAATTTGTAGCAACATTAAATTTTGTAGGGAAAACTTTTAAAAACCACAACTATTCGAATGTAAGGCAACAATATTTTTGGTTGCGTTAAGTCATTTTAGGCAACAATAGATTTTGTTGTTGCAAAAGCTTTTTGCATCAACATTTTTTGCAACGAAATGCAACAACTTTTTTATTATTGCCAAAATTACTTTTGGCAACAATATTCGATATATGGCAACAAAAAATTTTGTTGGGAAATACCTTTTTTTTTGTAGTGTACCCTGGCTTACAGCTCATGGTGAGCCACTCATACTCAGATTCAATCTAAGTAACCAACACTCTGATTCAATCAAGGAATCAAACAATCCATATCCACCAATATGACTCATACCCCTAAGTCGTATACATTCCAGTAACCAAAATCTATCCCACCAACCAGCACCGGTTAGTGATGATCCGGCTTTTGATGGAATATTTTAGGCCTTTTGCTTAGGATAATTATGTGTTTTCAAATAACTATTGTTGCATTTAACTATGTAAAAGATAAATTTGATAAACTAGGCAAAACAAAGAAAAAAGATCACCAACGGCTCAGGCGATGGACCGTCGTCCTTGCGACGAACCGTCATCCTAAACTATCGCCTAAAAATAGAAAACAGTGACACTGGATAGCCTACGACGGTCCAGGTGATTGACCTTCGACTATGCAATGAACCGTCGGCCTAAACCATTGTGAAAAAATAGAAAAAGAAAATACTAAATGTCATACAACAGTCCAAGAGATGAACCATCAGCTCTGCGATGAACCATTGCCCTACCCATTGACCAATAATAGAACATAGACTCACTGGAGCTCCAGCGATGGTCTAAACGATGGACCGTCAGCCTTGTGATAAACCGTCGCTTGACCCATCGACCATGAAGCGGATAATCCAAGTTTGAATTTTAAAACCCCAATTCTAGAATCATATAAATACCAAGTATTAGAGTTTAGTATGGATCTTTGTTCATTAGTTTTATACTTTCTCCTTTATTGAGAGTTGTGTAATACTTTTTATTGAGATTTGAATCTAGAGATTGAGATCTGATTATTAGTTTTTATATTTTCCATTGAAAATTGAGAAGAACAATATTGTAACTTTTGTAAGTACTCTCATGAAGCCATTTATGAACAGTAATATATCTTTGATTTCTTACATAGAGATGAGTAGATAAACTCCCATAACTAGGGTTATGGGAGCCTTGATGTAGAAAATTATTTTGGGGTTGTGAATTAGTTTGATTTCTAGCATCTATCGAAATTGCATGAATATTTCTTCATTATAATGACATCTCTTGGTTGCAAACTTGAGAAGTGAGCCCATAAACACCACTTGTCTGACAAAAAAGTGGATGTTGGGAAAATAAGTGATTCACATGAGCTCCATAGGTTTATCCTTTGGGTTAATGGGTTGATGCCTTAACAGGATCAAATCTCATGAGAGTGTTATTTAACAATGCATGAATCCAATAAGTTAGAGAGAAGTAAAGGGTGAAACACTTATTAGGTTGAGAAACACATGGGTAATTTTTAGAATTCAACAATTCTTACAATTGAATACATAAGTTAAAATTTAAGTACAAATTCACAACCCTAACTGTTTGAACATCTTGGTGAGCATAACTCTAGTTAATTCATTCTTATTGAAATTATATCTACATTAACTCTCATTAGTTGGACTTTGTGTGATACAAATATGAAAGAATATAGTTAACACATCCAAACTCCCTTTTTCTCAGGAACCTTAGATCAATAGTCTAATAACAGTCATAATACTTAGTGAACACAGTATTCCTTATGGGATTCGACACCCAACCCAGTTGGGTTCTATATTTGACAGCGAACGCTTAATCTCTCATAAGATTGTTATTGAATAATGCATGAATCCTTTAAGTTCGAGAGAAGTAAAGGGTGAAACACTCATTAGGTTGAGAAACACATGGGTAATTCTTAGAATTCAATAATTCTTACAATTGAATACATAAGTTAGAATTCGAGCACAAATTCACAACCCTAACTGTTTGAACATCTTGGTGAGCATAACTTTAGTTAATGCATTTTTCTTGAAATTACATCTACATTAACTCTCATTTGTTGGACCTTGTCTGGTACAAATACGAAAGAATATTGTTAACACATCCAAACCCCCTTTTTCTCAGGAACATTAGATCAACAGTCTAATAACAGTCACAATTCTTAGTGAACACAGTATTCCCTATGGGATTCGACACTCAATCCAGTTGGGTTATATATTTGACAGCGACCGCTTACTCTTACATAAGAGAAGTGTAATTTGGGCATATCAGTTAGTATACAATTGGACCATATCATCCATACACCAGCATACGGCTCATAACCATGGGTCATATTGGGTCCGAAGATTAGAATTCCATAGAATTTTCTAAGGTCCAGACACCAAGGTGTTTCAATCTCCCCCACTAGGAACATACGTCCCCGAATAACAGACAAGGAAGGTTTAACAACACGCAAGAGTCACTTGCATTATGTTATCAGACGTATTACCAATCTTTAAAAAAGTTCAAAAATAAAAAGGCAAAGATATTAATCTTTCCTTTAACAAACTCTGAAGATAAAGATGTGTTAAAGACGCGTACCTTCTGCATGAATCCCAGGAGCAGAAAGCAAATACGGATATTTGGACTTCATGTCCTCTTCCACTTCCCATGTAGCTTCTTCTACCTTATGGTTCTGCCAAAGAACCTTAACTGAAGCCACATCCTTTGTCCGCAACCAACAAACCTGCCTATCCAAGTTCTCAACTAGGATTTTTTCATATGACAAAGAATTAGTGATACCCAATTATTCCAAAGGAACTACCGAAGAAGGATCACCAATATAATTCCTCAATATAGAAACATGAAAGACCGGATGAACCAAGCTCAAGATAGAAGGCAACTCTATCTCATAAGCAACATTTCCAATTTTTCGCAAAACCTCATAAGGACCCATATACCGAGGATTGAGCTTTCCCTTCTTGCCAAATCACATCACTCCCTTCATGGGAGATACCTTGAGGAAAACCTTATCCCCAACCTCAAACTCCAAGTCTCTACCCATAACATACTCATAGTACTTTTGGTGACTTTGGGCAGCCTTAAGCCTCTCTCAAATAACCTTCACCTTCTCCATAGCCTGGTAAACCAAATCAGTACCAAACATATCCGCCTCACCAAGCTCAAACCAACCAATAGGAGATCTGCACCTCCTACTATACAATGCCTTAAAAGAGGCCATACCAATGCTAGAATGATAGCTATTGTTGTAAGAAAACTCTACCCAATGTAGATTCTCAACCGAATTTCCACCAAAATAAATCACACAAACCCGAAGCATATCCTCCAGTGTCTGAATAGTTCTCTCTGCTTGCCAATCCGTCTACAGATGGAAAGAAGTACTCAAACTAACCTTAGTCCCTAACCCTCTCTAACAAGATTGACATAAGTGAGACATAAATTGCATGCCACGGTCAGAAATAATTAAAATAGGAACCCCATACAGCTTCACAAACTCCTGAAGATACAGCTTAGCATGATCATCCATCGAGAAGATAGTTTGTACTGACAAAAAGTGCGTAGACTTAGTATCCTATAAATGATGACCGAAGTTGAATCATATTGATTTTGAGACCAAGGAAAACTAGTAATAATGTCTATATTGATCACTTCCCACTTCCACTCAGGCAAATCAATTTCTTAATACAACCCTCCTAGCCTGACGTGCACAACTTTAAACCGTTGATACACCATGCACTTAGCCATGAAATCAGCTATATCCCTCTTTATGCTATTCCACCATTAGATCTCCTTGAGATCATGATACATCTTAGTCAGGCTAGGATGAACAACATAGCACAACTCATACGCCTCAATCAAAATCCTTTGTCGCAACCCGTTGACATTAGGAACACATAACCTCCCTTAGTATCATAAAGTACCATCACCACTGATCTCAAACACCGCTACCTTTTGCCCACCAATATCACTCTTGATTTGCATCAAGATAGGATCTAGCACTTGCTTCTTCTTAATCTCCGCACCAAGAGATGATCGAAGCACTTCTAGCATCATCACACCACCATCCTTGGAGTCCAACAGGCAAACTCCAAGATTATCCAAGCGGTGAATATCCTTCACCAATTCTCCCTTTCCTTCCTCTTCCTGAGATTAAGCTCTTTTTGGGTGAACACATATTGCAGACTCTTATGATCAGAAAAGATATCCACGTAAACACCATACAAATAATGCCACCATAATTTTAAAGAAAACACAACCACCAATAACTCCAAATCATGAGTAGGATAATTTCTCTCATGCACCTTCAACTGCCTGGAAGAATAGGCTATCACCTTCCCATGCTGCATCAACACACAACCAAGACATTCCCAAGATGCATCGTAACATACCACAAACCCATCATTGCCTTTCGATAAAGTCAAAATTATAGCCGAAGTTAACTTATCCTTCAATTTCTCAAAACTCCCTCACAAGCATCTGACCAAGAAAGTTTAGCATTCTTCTGAGTTAACTTATTCAAAAGAGAAGCTATTGACAAAAAGCCATAGCAACCTTCTGTGGATCTACCATGATCTCTTTACCTAAAATAATATGACCTAAGAAAGTTACAATAATCAGCCAAAACTCACACTTGGAGAACTTGGCATCCAATTATTGTTTCTTTAAGGTCTGCAACACCACACGGAGGTAATTAGCATGATCCACCTTATTGTTTGAATAGACCAGAATGTCATCAATAAAAATAATGATGAACAAATCCAAATACTAATAACACATCTTATTCATCAGATCCATAAACATTGTTGGAGCCATGGTCAACCCAAATGACATTACCAAAAACTCAAAATGCCCATATCGGGTACAAAAAGCCATCTTAGGGATATCCACCTCTCTAATCTTTAGCTGATGGTACCAAGACTGAAGATCTATCTTAGAAAAAACATGGCACCTTGCACCTAGTCAAATAGATCCTCTATCCTTGGAATAGGATACTTGTTCTTGATAGTCACCTTGTTCAATTGCCTATAATCAATGCACATCCAAAGGGAACCATCCTTCTTGCGCATAAACAACACCGGTGCACCCCAATGAGATACACTAGGACAAATAAACCCCTTATCTAGAATAACCTTAAGTTGCTCCTTGAGTTCCCTTAACTCAATCGGATCCATTCTATATGGAGGAATAGAAATTGGACGAGTGTCCAAAATTATATCAATACCAAACTCTATTTACCTATCCGGAGGAACACCAGGAAGATCATCCGAAAAGACCTCTGAAAATATAGTAACCACTAGAACAGACTGGAAAAAAGGACTTTCCAAGTTAGAATCTTTAACCCAGACCAAGTGATAAAAACAACCTGTAAAAATTAGTCTTTGATCTTTAAGATAAGAAATAAACCTCCCCCTAGGAGCTAAAGAAACACCCCTCATTCTATAATTGGCTCACCAGGGAACCTAAAGATAACCCTATAGGTCCAACAATCCAAGGATGTGTAACAAGAATACAACTGATCCATAGCCAGAATGACATCAAAATCTACCATATCTAACTCTAATAGATTCACCAAGGTCTTCTTTCCACCAACAGATACCACACACCCCCTATAGACTCTCCTAGCAATAATCAAGTCACCTACTAGGGTAGAAACAAAAAGGGATCCAAAATAACTTTTGGACTGAAACCATAAGATACAGCCATATATAGAGTTACATAGAAGAGAGTAGACCTCGGATCAAGAAAATAATATACTTCATGATAGAAGAGTTGTAATGTACCAGTAATGACATCAGGTTATCCTTAGATTCCTACCGGGATCCCAAAGCATACAACCTTTTCCAACCAACACTAGAACTAGGAGCAGTAATAGAAATATATGCCACACCACCAGGTATAAGAGCAGAATATAAAGCCACATGAATCTTATTCGCCACCATAATGACCTTATTAACTGGATAATCCCTGAGTTGATGGCCTGCCTAGCCACACTTGAAGCATTTATCCATTCCTTTATTGCAATAACCCCAATGAGGATGACGTAGAATCGACAAAGATGGCATGAAGAAACTGACTGACCTCCACTTGCTTGAGATTAGGCACTATGCACTCAAAAGTTATCACCACCATGATTACACCTATCTCCAAACTGGTAAGGAGCAATAGCAGAAGAATAGGGACCAGAATTCTCCCACTTTTTTTCTACCACTTGCCACTGTCTCGACCACCCAAAGACTGATACCTCCCTAGTTCCCCAAACTCTTCCTGCTTTCTCTTTTCACCTTCCACTTTCTGCATATGAATATTTAACCTAGAGATGTCCATATCTTTAATTAGCAAGGTTGTCTTTCTCTCCAAAATCAAATCTCAATTCAACCCAAAAGCAAACTTCCTCATTCTAGCCCGCATGCCGCCACTAAATCAATATCATACCTTAATAATTGATGAAACTTTAAGGTATATTCCTTGACAGATATCCTCTCCTACTTGAGGCTCACAAACTCTTCCATCTTTTCTCTTCTCAACTCTCAGGGGAAGAAATGATCCAGAAAAGTACCAGAGAAGGCATCCCATAAAGATGACTCCTCCACATCTCTTATATCTCTCTCCTACTCTTTATACTACTAATATGCAACCTCTTTGAGTTGATAAGCTGCACAGTTTAAACCCTCCACATTGGTAGCTTATATCACCCAAAATATCATTTCCATTTTATCTAAGAAGGCTTATGGATCCTTCTTCAGCTTTATTTTAGAAAAAGTTGGAGGACTCATCTTCATGAATTGGCCAACCCTTGTGGCCTCAGAAGACAAAGCACCAAACGCATCCCACTCAGCCTGACCAGCAACTAATTTAGCAGTAGCATAAATAGACTTACAGAATTCCACTTTAGTCACCTCACCTTGAGGAAGGGTAGTAGCATCTGGTGGAACTCTAGAACTATCAGGGTTGGGATCGTGAGGTCGAAGATAAACCTTAAAAGTAGGATGCACCCCTTTAGCATTGTCCCCAAATAGGATAGAAGAATTTCCTTGTGTTCCAGATCGATGAGGCATGATCTAAAAGATGAACAAACAAAGATTAGAGAAGATTCCAGGATTGAGACTCCAAGGTTGAAATAGAATACCAATAAGGTGAGATATTCTTAAATGCCTTAGAGCTTCTCTCTTATGAGTGTGGTGCACTACACAGCTCTAAAAGAGACTCTACTTGATATGGCTTTATGTACTCCTAATTTACCATGAACCTAGGCTCTAATACCAACTTGACATGACTTGCTCTAGGGCCTTGTCATAATGGGCATCCCGAGTTCAACCAGGACTAGACATCATCGTCATTAGCTAACCCAACATTCATCTACCTTCCCTAAGTTAGCTGAATTTTAAGTATGTGATAAGATAGTGTAACAACTTTCATAAAGAATCTGGGATAAGATCACAACTGTGACCGCCCCAATCGAGTCCAACTATCCCATACCAATAATCCAACCATACCAAAACAAGGTCTATAAACCATGCCACAACCAAGGATGTTCCAAAATAAGATATAGTTAATCCCAAAAGGAAATAGAATGGAACAACCAATAATCTCATCCAATGATGTTATCGCACTATCTTATTCCAATGCCAAGGTCGACACCAATACCGATCCTGCCCATTCCAACCCATAGAAGTACCACAAAAACTCTAAAAAAAGAGTAATAAAAGTTGATTGGGATATGCCCCCAACCGTAGCCAAAACCAATATCCAAAATAAAATCAATGTCTTTATAAATATTCATAACATAAAATGGAGTCTTCTAAAAGGATGGAAACTCACCACTTTAGTACGAATATTAATCCTGAGTCAATCACTATGTAGGAGAAGTTGAATGGCTGGTTCCTGTAAAACGTGGGTATATATCCACCAGTAGACGGGGTTAGTAAGTGACCACTAGCATGATTTCAGGGTATGGATAAAAAATGCCATTTGTAAAACCAAGTAAAACCATCAATATGCACAAAACTATATATATATATATATATGCATATATATATATATATATATATAACTACGTCAGAAAAAGGGATCGGGTTTAGCATGCTTTTAAAACCCTTACCTAGGCTATGTATCTTTGTCATCCTAAACCACCCATGAGCTATATGGGTTTAGCTCCCTTGTTGAAAGGACCCCAGTGCGTGTAACCGCATGACCAGGGAAAAAAACCTTGGGATGACTAGTACATTCCCTAAATATAGTATGACATCATGTACACAGTCACCAAGACCAAATTTATATCGGTAAATATGAGTTTCCAATTCTGGTCCACCCACTCCCTCCTACTCTTGGGACCTCTACCTTTTATGGCTTAGCTATACCTTTCGCCATTATAGTCCAATTAAATCCAATTTCCAAATAACCAAACCATTATCCATTTATTAACCAAGTCCATTGATATTGGTATCATCATATCAACCCTTAGTTACAAGTATCATCCATAGCCAACCATTTATAGGTTTAAGAGGACTTTCAAATGCCCTTTAATTTACCATATTAAAAAACTAGAAAGAATTCCATGTTCCCCCCAAGTATAACCATTTAGCCTTTTACCATTCCAAGCTATTTATACCATGCACAATTTCTTTACCAAGTTTAAAAACATGCAAGAGTTCCATTAAAATAGTCAATGCAATAAACATATCTTTATAAGCATTTTGTCAAACATATTAGGGGCATAATATGATCAAAACCAATTCCAATTACCATTAAACCATTCCCATGCAATCCAATTATCCAAAATCACCATTAATGCATATAAAAGCATAATTAAAACTATGGAAAATCATAACCAACCATTTAATATAAAAATCCCCAAATCATATTTGAAAACCAAAATCATTCAATCAATGAAATCATGGAAACATTCATAAAACCATGCCTTTAGATAAATTAACAATTAGGGAAGATAACATGCCTTAAACCAAGATGATAATGGACAGAAATCACCAAGACAAGCCCCAAATTGACCCTTCATTTGACACCCTAGGTTCCCTTCCCCAAAAGATTTTGAGAGAATTATATAGTGCTTTAGAAGAGTTTCTAAGTGTTAATGAATGAAATAATAGGGTAAATAACCTCTCAAGTAGGTTAGAAGTTGTAGGACCCTATTATTATAAGTACAGAAATGTCTAGAATTACCCTGCTTAAGTTGCACCAAAATCTTGTCACAGGGATACGACTGACCCACACGAGTCGTAACCTCCAATACGATTGGTATCCTCCACTCGTATCCTGGCCTCAACCCTTGGATCAAATACTATCCATCATACGACTCATCCAACCAAGTTGTATTGACATCATACAATCCGTACCCATGGTAGATTTAAACCCAAGAAAGATTTAGACACTGTCCACAATATGAGTCCTGGGTATGACTCATACCCTGGATTACGGCTTATGGTGAGACACTCGTACTTAGATCCAACCTAAGTAACCATGTCTAAGATTAAGTCAAGGAATCAAACAATTCATAACTACCGATACAACTTGTACCCCTATGTCGTATCCATTCCAGTAACCAAAATACATCCTACCAACCAACACTAGTCAATATACAACTAGACCATACTATCTGTACCCCACCATACGACTCATACCCATGAGTCATATTGGGTCTAGACATCAGAATTCTAATAAATTTTCTACGATCCAAAAACCAAGGTGTTTCAACATACCAGATTCTTGGTAATGCCCTAATATTGTGGCATAGCAAAATACAAACTTCAATCACTCTATCGACTACCAAAGTTGAATACATAGCTATTGGAAATTGTGGTACTCAAACTTTATGGATTATGCATCAATTACTTGATTTTGATTTATCTTATGAATCAGTGTTTATCATGTACGATAATATTAGTACAATTACTTAGTCAAAATATATAGTGCATCATTCTAGAGCTAAGCATGTAGATATCAAGCATCATTTTATTCTATATTATGTAGAAAATGGAGATTTTTCATTACAATTTATTGATTCTGGAAATCAGCTTGCTGATATTTTTACTAAACCTTATTAGAAGAAAGATTCTATTTTTTAAGAAAAAATCTTGGTATTACATGCATTAATGACATTTGATTGTACCGTTCTTTATTTTGGAAAAAAATTATTTTACCAAAATATTTTTTAAAAATTTTACCCTTTTAACTCAGCCTCATTACCTTTTATCCACCCACTTTCTAGCCTTTTCTTTCTCTCTCCCCTTAATTACTTTCACTTTACCTTTTCACTTCCTCAAACTCCATGTTCCCTTCACTTCGTAAGTCACCTTACTTCACTTCATCCCTTTTCAAATTCCCATTGCTTCATCTTTTTCTCTGCCTTTTTATACTATCTCCAAGCTAATCTCTCCTCATTCTTCCATGACCCAAACAAGAAACATAGACAATCTTACAAAAAATCCTCAAGATTGTTATTCTGAGAATCATGACCCAGTTCTCATCTCTGAGTCCTCTAAGAAATACTCCTCTCATTCCCTACAATCAACTGTTCATAAAATATGTTTCTCCCAGTCCTAATTCATCTATCAAGAAAAATCATCTCTCCTTTCTAGATTTTCTTCCACCAGAGGACATGCGTAAATTTTGGACTAGCTTGCAACGAGAAAATTTTGTTGCTTTCAAAAGCCATTCAGTTGTGCCCGAAAGAATTATGAATCTCTCTTAATTAAAGAAATCTCACTGCAATGTCAGTTCCTTTTCAAATCTTGAGACTTATCTCTGGTATTTTATCTCTGCAATATGGAGTTTATGAGGATCCTTTGTGTATGTTTTATGCAAATCTTTGGCTTTCCCAAGATAGCAGTGAGTTGGAAACTCTTGTGATTGGGACAAAAATCATTTTAAAGACTTCTTGTTTGAAAATATTTTTGATACGAAATTCTCTGGGGGTCATCCCATTTATGAATTATACATGTCCGAATAACTTTGAGGTTATCTTCGAGAAAGCTAAAAAGGTTGTCTCTAATCTATAAATTAGTTTATCTACTTTTGGTCCTCTGTCACTCTGCTTTAAGTACAAGATTATTACCACCGCTCTAATTCCTCAAAAAGGTTCTATCAGCAATGTGACTTGTCGATATGTATTTGTATTGAATTGTATGGTAAAAAATCCAAAATTAATTTGATTGTCTGGTTTCGAGAATACATGTAAAAGAAGTGTTACAGATGCTCATGCCTCTGCTAGCTGACCTTATAGATTGTTGGTTACCAGTTTCCTTCTCTACTACTCTATTTATCTCTCTGAGTATCTTATAGTAAAAGTATCAGTTAGATATTACTCAAACTTTTGCCAACATGGGATATGTTTTGGTCGACACTGAATGGTGCAATAAGGATTCTACCAAAGTATAAACTAATCTCCCCGAGGTAAACAAAAATTTGTCAAATCATGTGCTTTATGCGATGAAGTAAATCGACGAACTCATGGATCGACTCAAGATGATCGATAAAAGACTTTTGCATCTACAAGAATTGAATACCATGTTGTTGTAGTTGGTAAGGAAACCAATACTGATATGGGAAAAGTATGCCTAACAGTTGATGGATTTAAGCAGGAGGGTGTCAAGCTGTTCACTAGATTATTTTCTCACGTGGACTCCATCAAATTCGAGACCAACTTCTTCAACTAAAAGCTTGCTATATCAGTCCATAATTCCTATTCCAGTTTCTCGAAGAATGTTGAAAAGTCCTATGAGCGCTTTGGTCACAATATCCACAATACTCTTACCTACTTTCTGGCCAAACACTAATCTCTGAACTACATATTCAAAAAGGGTTCTATCACTTTCTATCTTTAGGTTTGTAACTTATAATTCTTAACTTGTCCTACCACACTATCTGTTACCCCCCCCCCCCCTAATTTTTTTAAAAATATTGCTTGGTTCTCTATTAGGTTGTCTGTTTGTTTGCTCTATCTGTTTCCTTTTGTATGATTTGCTCTTTTTAATTATGTCAAAAAAGGGAGAAGGTCAAACATCAGATAGGTCTCTAAGTAAAGTGGAGTTGGTCGACTAAAAGAATATAGTAGTCCACTGATACAGACGCAAAGAAGTTAGCAAGAAAGGGGGAGCTAGCTGACTATAAACACAGGAAATTCAACTGATGTTTATTATTTGTCATTATCAAAATAAAGGAGATTTTTATCTTCTTATATTGACATAATATATTTTAATAATGACAAACTAATAACGAAAATCACATAGGATACTCTAAAGATGTAATCAAGGCAAGAAGGTCTGCCTATGGAGCTAAACTTAGAGAAGCATCTCGCAAGATCCCTAACTACAAGGAAGTTAGAGCCGGATATGGAAAAGATCTTATTATATCCCAAATTGCAAGGAAGACAATCAGCAATCACAGAGCAACATGGAAAGCATATCTCTCAAGAAACCACGTAAGGAAGAAAGATTACACCCTCTACATAGAGATATCTAATATGGGCATGTATGGCTATAAGTCTATATCAAGAAAGAAAGGTCATATCATGCATACAGATATATCTGATATGACAAACCATATGATGTGAATCCTCAATAAGGGGAACAATTTAAATCCTTGATTTAGCAGAAATCCCTTGTATTTTCCTTATAGAGCAAAGAAGTTAGATTAGTTGAAGGCTATAAAAAGGAAAATTAAAGATCGAAGACCACACACAACTTCACAAGAAACTCTTAGTATGTCTCAATCTTTAGTCTTCATAAAATTTTGTAATTTACAATTTACAACAGTTACAAAAAGAAAAAGATCAAGTCAACTTAGTTATACCAGTTGAGGCTGTGTCACGAGATCTGAATAACAAAATAAGATTTGGAAATTGTCCATCCTATCTTTAATCCAATTCTCTCTTTGAAATCTCTAAAGGAAGCCATTGAAACCCAAGGGTACTGAAGTAGGCACCACACCGGTGATTCAAACCTGGATAAATCTTGGGTCTTTTTCTTACTTATTTAGTTGTGCTTTTTAGTATTATCTGCGGTTAATTTGACTATTAAGGCTAAGCAGTCGACTCAAAAAAAATTTCAAACCATTCCTTCTTGAATTTCACTTATATTTACTTAAACTCTTTTTAGATTGCTCATATTACATGGATGAACTAATACATGATTTTCAAAAGGAGCACTTTTCCTTTTAAGGGTAAATATGAGAAAATAATGTGTGTATTCCAATCATAATTGATAGAAAATAAATTGAAAGAATCATCTAAATTTTGACTATGAAAGAATAGATTATTTTTCAAAAATATTTTCTATTTTTGCTCTCAATTAAGTGATGAAAGATAGGAAATCTATTTAAAGAAAATAAAATTATTCATAGTTGTCCTTATGGATTTAAAAAATACAGAGTTATCACTACAAACAAAAAGCTTTAATTGTTGAGGCACTTATAGAAAATAATTTATGTTTCAGTAAAATGGGAGTGTCCCTAGCCTAAATTTCAATATTACAATACATAGTTTCCCTTTCTCTTTTTTCCTTTTTTCTTTTTTTCTCTTCTTTTCTTTTTATTTTTTTCTCTCATCTATATCTAGCCTTTATTTGTCTTTCTTTTTCTTCATTTTTTATTTTTTTTCCTTTTTTTCTCCTCTATCTCTAGCCTCTACTTCTCTTCCTTCTTTTTTTTTTGTTTTGTCCTTTTTAGTTTTCTTTTTTTTCTTTTTTAATTCCTCTTTTTTTTTTAGTTGCATTTTATATTTTATATTTTTTTGTATTTTCACTTCATCGAGTACAAGTCATAAATGATGAAGAAAATATCATAATTATTCATTGTATTTGTATTCAACATCATTTCTTTTTTTTCATTTTTATCATCTTTATTTTTTTTTCCTTTTTTGATTCTTTCTTTTCTTTTTTTCTCTTTCTTCTATCTGTAACTTCTATTTCTCTTTCTTTTTTTTCCTTTTCCTTTTCCTTTTCTTTTTCTTTGTTTGAATTTTTTTCTTTCTCGTTATTTTTCTTTTTCGTGTTTTCCTTTTTTTCTTCCTATTTTCATTTTTTCCTTTTTTCCCTATTTTTGTTTTTTTTTCTTTTCTTTTCACTTTTTTTTTCTTTTGTTTCTCTCTTGTATTTCTAGCTTCTATTTCTTTTTCTTCTTTTTTACTTTTTGTTATTTTTTTCTCTTTTTTTTTGGTTGTGTTTAATATTTTCTTATATTTTTAAAATATATGGCTATATCGAGCACAAGTCATGTATGATAATTAAATACCACAATCACTTATTATATTTATATTCACAATGTTATTTATATTTTTTATATTCATTGATACAATTGTATTTATATTTTATAGTTCGCGCTTGAATTTGTATTTGTATTTTATAGTTCACATTTGTATTTATAGTTCATCGACCACACTTGTATTTGTATGTTATAGTTCACATCATCACTTATATTTTATACAACTTGCACTTGTATTTTAAGGAATTATTTTATATTTTATAGTTGACTGCATATTGTATTTGTATTTTGTGATTTTTTTATTTGATTTTATATTTGTATTTTTGTTCTACGTCCGTCGATGCACTTATATTTTTAAAGAACTATTTTGTATTTTTTTTAAGTTGACCACGTATTGTATTTGTATTTATAATTTTATTTTTTTCATTTGTTTGTATTTAAATATGTGGTTGACAATATCATTTGTATTTTTAAGCAATTGAGAAAGAATTGTTATTTTTCTTTCTTCGAACACTTGTATTTATATTCATTGATACGGATTATATTTTATTGATACAAATTGAATAATATAAATACAAATAAAAATTATACAAATAAAAATTTTATATTTGTAGCAAATTATACATGTTTATACCACTTGAACCATATGCATACAAATAATATTTGTTTATGTAAAAATATAAATGATAAATTTGACAAACAAATACCAATAATACATTTGCATAGAATGAAACATTGCACATTTGTATATTTTAGACTAAAAAAATATAATTAATTCATATACTTATTTGCACAAAAATACAAATGATGAATTGTATATATTCAAGCCTAAACTAATCAAATATAAATAATAAATTTATTCATAATATATACAATGATACAAATAAACATAAAATAAATAAAATATAAAATACAATAACCAAAAAAAAAAGGAATGATAAAAAATACAATAAAAGGAGAAAAAATGACCAAAAAAATTGAAACATGAACCAAAAAAGAAAAAAAAGAAAAAGAAATAAAAATGAAAAAAGAAAAATAAGATGAAAAGAATCAAAAATAAAAAAAATAATAAAATGATAAAAAATAAAAATCAAAGAAGAAACAAAAAAGACAAAAATGTAAAAGAAAAAGATAAAATGAAAAAAACAGGAAAAGGAATAAAGAAAGAAAAAAGGGAAAAAAAGGAAAAGAAAAATAAAATAAAATAAAATAGAGGGATGTTATTAATTGTATTTAATTGCAAGAGATGTTATGAATTGTAATTAATCAAAACTTAACCTAAATAAAATAATTCTGAGCTTATGTTTGCTAATTCATTTAGTTATCCCTTAATTATACTTCACAAGAGTGTAAAGATAGGACGTAACTCAAAGGTAATCACCCCCTTAAACTAATTAATCAAATCATCTATGCATGAAAATGCAAAGTGTGTGTATATAATAATAATAATAATAATAATAATAATAATAATAATAATAATAATAAAGTGTGGATAAGCAGGCAGTAGGTCGACGTGCCTGCTTCAGCTGCTTCAGTTGTAATTTTATTTATCATCTTTAATTATAAGTGATTTATGTATTAAAAAATTAATAATATTTAATAAAAAAATAGATATTTCTTACATGTCTATTTCAATTTCTTCAACCATCACTTTATTATATCACCCCTACTTAATTTTTATAAATCATTGAAGTACTAAAAAATTAATAGATACTTAATTAAAAAAAAAATAGACATAAAAAGATAAATTAACTGTTTTAGCTACTTCAATTGTGATTTTACTATATCACCCCTAACTATTATTATAAGTTATTTACGTATTAAAAAACTAATAATATTTAAAAATTATTAATATTTAATTAAAAAATAAAATAAACATAAAATGATAAATTAACTGTTTCAACTACTTTAATCGTGATTTTATTATATCATCATTTGCTTGCTTCGTCACTTTTGTGATAATGCGCTTAAAAGGATTCTGGATTATATATATTTTGGGAACTAAAAGAGTGGCTGGTTGAAAGGAAAAGGAAGCTAGAAAATCTAGGGAATCGATGTCCCCCAAATCATTAGACTTCCAGAGAAGAGGAGTCAGGGTGCCATTAAAACCCTTCTCGGATACCGAGGAAATATCAAATCCAATTCTAATACTAGGTAGGATTCACCAGCTGCTAGGCATAGCACAGAATCCAACAGTAGTATGAATAGGAGAGGAACTATTCGACCTCTTTCAGGAAGGGCCTTACACATGGAGACACTAGCTGACCCCATCGACAAAAGCGAAGAAAGGTCTCTTTCGCCTACAAGCATTTGTACGAAGAAAGAAGTTTCATACAAATGGTTGGAAAAAAGTATTTTACCTTATTTTAGGTGGGTTAGTGCATATCTATCCGGGCGGAGGAGGACAATAAAAAGACAAAAAGGAGCGAATGATACCAACTAACTCGACAAAGACATTTAAATATGAAAAGATAAAGAAGACATGTTAATCTTATGTTTTCCCAGCCGACTCGCACACGATCATCTTTCTTCTAGAAATTTAATCTTGAAAGCATTGCATGTTGCAACTAGAAGGAAAAGTAATTAGCTTTTGATAAAGAATAACAACAAAAAAGCTTTTCTCCCCAATCGAGGTGATAGACCACCTTATAGACGATGTGATTTCTAGTTAAAGGGAAAAAATATGGGGTTAAATGTGACTCTACCAATATCAATCTCGTCTGGAGAAAAGAAAAGCAACTCTGACTGGTATCGGTAACGCTTAGCATATCCTTTTTTAGAGATGGGACCCTTACTTAAGAATAAAGAGTGGCCGAGCAGTATAGTAGTCTACTGGACAAACTAGGGGTAACAATCTCGATAGTAAAATTGATAATATCCGCAAACGGAACCATAGATTTTTCTAAGAGATTTTGGACTAAGGATATAAAAATAGACTTATCATCAATTTCTCTTAGGGAATTGACTTCTTGTCTAACGACTGCAGGTCTTTGCCAATTATTAGCAAGATATTCAATTTCTTTATCGATGCTCCAAAGGCTGGAAGGGAAAGGATTCAGAGTTCAGTCGCACTTACATGCTACTTAATCTAAGCGTTAGGAACAATTGAAAGCTGCTGCTCAAAAAATACACAGGTCATACTTAATATCTTTAGACTATTAGATTGGAAGGAAGGGCTTTGCTTTCTGATCATTTTTTTAGGACGGTTTGGATGAGTGTGGGAAAGTTTGGTATTCACTATCGCTTTCCTTTTGGAGTGGCTCAGTCCCTTGTTACTTAAAGAGCGAAGTTACCTAAGTAAGTCAAAAGGCAAAAGAGTCATCTTTTAAGGCTACTATGCATCCTTATTCATAGTAGAGTGTATGGTAGGTTTAGGTATAGCAGGACTTGAACCTGCGACCATTAGGTTAAAAGCCCAATGCTCTACCAATCGAGTTATACACCCAAAAAATATATAGTAGTAAATAAGGATTAGTACTAAAAACAGGTCGGGACCCCTTCTTCTCATCATATTAAAGGAGTGTGGCCTTGTATGAGGCTTGTAATGCCAAGAAAGAGAAACAAAATATAAGGAATTGTATTAGCACTCTTGCAAGAAAAGGAATGCGCTAAGGGGCAATGGCTTTTGTGCAGCTGCTACTACCTTGCTTCTTGCCCCTTATTTCAAACTCAAGAAAAGCCTTGATCGATATAAGAAAGATGCGTCCAAGCACCAAACCTATATAAGGGGCTTGAGCTTGAAAGCCAGCCATACTCAACAAGCACCTTTCTTAGTAAGGTTTCTTCTTTCCCCTCATTGATGATTCTATCTACACAAGAAATCAACGGGGGGTACTAAAATTGCTCTCACTTATACATGAGAAGGTGAGGTCGTCTTTATTTCCAGCCGCCATACGATTTGCCTTAAAGCCTTAAAAATAAGGGGATGAGCAATTATCTATATAATTATTGTCTTTGTTAGTCGTTGTTCAAGTCGAGCACTCTTTTTTTTTGTCCAATTCCATATTACCAAACAAGACTCACTTCTTACTATCCTACAAAGAGTGTGAGGCTAAACTAAGTACAAGGAATGAATCTATATCTGTGCATGAAAGTTGCTGGCCGACGGTCTCTTAACTATTTAAGCGCAATCCAGTGGTGTTTGTTCCAATTCGACAAAGGTAGAATGCCTGGTCTAAGGTCCAGTACAGTAGGTAGCATGCGTGTTTGTTTTTTATCTCGAGAAAGAATGATAAATAAGAAATGCACCATTATTGATGCTACATATATTTTCCTTAACTTGATAGATTTATTCAATTGAACCCATACTCAAAGAAGGACCACAAGCTCGAGGCTCAATGAAATAGAAAGTTTCAGTATATTGAAAATGGGGTTAGCATGAAAGAAAGAGCCTGACATTCATTTCTGAATAAATATTCATAGCTGAGTTTAGTAAAAGAAGGACCAGCCTCATTGTGGTGATTAGAGGGCACCTCTAATCGTTTATCTTTAATGCGACATATTTCTTCCCAGTTATATAATCAATAGGATCAGTCAGCTAGAGAGCGGGGCTATTCTTCTTTTGGGGAGACAAGGTCATCATTTTTACTAACCGAACCCCTCAATTCGGGGACCTTCATTAACATGTTACGAAGCTCCAGTCTTTGGTGGGTCACTATTACTTAACTTAGAAAAGAGAACTTCTGGAGAAGGGAAAACGCAGTGTACCTGGTGTAAATGACTTTCTGTTTGCATGATATACCAATTACAATGGAGGGTCCTACCTATGTACATGGTTGATAGAATTACTAAATAGGAGGGCAGTCAACTTGATGCGAAAGAGGCATGAGTATAGTTCAATCTTATGGTTATTCATTTATAGTGAGTAAGACCTCTTTCTTATTGATTATTTCACCTTCACTCTATTGAAAAATAGGAATTCCTATGGCATTTTTGTCATTCCTATTTAGGTCCAATTCGGATCCCTCCGTTGTTTCCTTTTTCTTCTATAGTTTTTCCTCAAAATGAGAAAAAAAATGGTACACTTGAATTTATTATTTAATTTCTTATTGATTTCCAAAAATCCTACTTCTACAATTGGTAGGTCACTGGGTTATTCAAATAAGTCGTGTTTTCCATGGTTTTCCCATGTTACAACTTTCATACCAATTCGGTCGATCCAGGATTGGTTAAACATTCTATTAGGTAGCCTGGTCTTGACTCTTCTATGTGGTATTCATTCTCGTTCGGCTCTTGGAATTACATCCAGAAATGGTTGGATAGCTCACAAAATCCAACCACTTGACCTACTACATTGCCCCCATCCATTTCTCATACCTCCATTAAAACAGAATGGTTTCATGTTCTTCCATCGATTTTTATTCCTCTCCCTTCGTATCTCTTTTTCTAATTTTGTGTCTCAATTAGTTCTCAAGATTGAATGGCCAATTCTCCTCCAAACCCTCGATTCAATTATTTTCCAAGAATGTTAAGCTGGGTATGTAAGCCATGTATCTGGTAGGAACAACAATGAAGGAAGGGCTTTTGGTTTTGGTTTTGCATCTACTTTCAATATATATATATATATAAAAGAATCTCTTTTTTGAATAAATATTATATATATTTCCAATCTCTTGTGGTTGTGGAACCAACCAAGATGTATGTCCTCCGACTTGATCTCAGACTCTTTTTTCCCAACCTATTAGACTCTCGGGCCGTAGTTATTTAGGTGGTATTCCGAGATTGAATTCCTCCCAGGAACACACGAAACAAAGATATGACCTGGGTAAATAGAAATGGAAAACAGATATTTCTATTTCATCCAAATTAATTTCTTTTTATACATCTATATGATCTACCAAAGTAGATCGTTATTGACCATATAATAAAAGAAGATCTTGGTCTATGGAGTCCCAAGAAGGTAAGAACTCCAAAATGTTCGATGCTTCTTTGACCAAATATGATATATAAGTGGGACCTGTACTATGAGTAAGCTATGTGAAAAAATGCTTCTTTTTTTCAGTTCCAAAACAACTTGGACGAAATAGGGTTCTACTAGGAAACCATGGATTTTTGAGTTTTCACCATTGGTTACTAGTTGAGCCACTGGAATAGAATGAGATAAGAATCTCTAGAGAACTTTCCTCTCCACTTACTCATAATAGGCTTTTATTCTGTAGAAGACTTTTTCTGAATGGAATAATTTTCGGACACTATGTTCCTCGATCTTAAAAAAAAATTGACTCCTCTTTCTCCTGACGGATAGGATCCTCCTTGGTCCTTCTTTCACTAATGGTCTTACCATTTTCTAGTAGTAGGAGTTCATGCGAGGGACTATCCTTTTTATCATTTGCCCTTGCCTTTCACTCTCATTTGGTCTCTTTGTTCTAAAAAATAAATTGAAGCAAAGCACATGGCAAAGAAGCAGCTAGCTGACTGCCTTCTTCCACTCGGTCTTTATTCTCTATGTGAATAAGGTCTTAATCTATATGGGCATTCTGGTCAGGCCGCAATAAGTCTCTAGTCAAAGGTTTAGATCAATCGTAACTCATAATGATCTTACCCACCTCCAATTGATGATTGTCTATTATATAAGTGTTGACCTAAGCCCCTGTGCAGGGGCTCGGCTCCCAAACCGTACGTAAGTTGTCTCGTAAGGCTCTTCCTAAGAACTTGAATCCCCCTCTCTCTAAATAGAAGCATTTATAAGACAAAAAAGACTTCTACAAAAAGCCTTCGCCCTCCTATTCAACGGGGCTATTAGAGAAGTTGCTTCATTCCTTGACTTCTTTTCTCAGTCAAGCTTCCTTGTTCCTTAGTGTAGTCTTGGTCCATAGTTTAAGACTTCATTCCTTATAGCCTAGTTTACATCCATAGCTAATGTGAAACTGTAAAAATGCCTTTTCCTTTGTATAGTTTACGGCTAAGTGACTTCATAACCTCAACCTAATTTTTTCTTACTGTAGCATAGGCCTTCATCGGGATTTAGTCCCTTCACCTATAGACGATGTCTTGGCTTCACTATAGCTCATGACTTGGTATAAAGCCGTGTAGTCATCAATTTTACCATCGAAATTCCTATGAGATAGTGGTCGGCCTTTCGAATAACTTCTTCCTTACTTTTCTGAAAAGCCCTTTACGACTATACTATAAAAGACCGGAGGTGTTCACCTTTGGAAACTTAGCTACCTAAGTCCTTCTCAAAAAGTCAAAGTAAGTGCAAACGATATTCTATTCTGCAGCTACAACATAACATATATTGTATTAATATTAAACATCTTAATAGTAGAACTACTTTCGTACTACTAAACAAGGAAACTTTCAATTCCCTTTGTAAATGCCACTTATTTTAGTTTACATTCAAACCAAAGTAATCTAAGCCTAAGCGGTCATGACATCTTGTTGATATTGATTGAGGAGTTTGATGGAGTTTAGCTAACTGAATCCATAAACCTAGAAAGTCGCCATTACTCTTTTTATTTGAATTTGATTCTATAGGTAGGTATCAGTGGGGCTTGCATAATATAGTTGTAGTTAATGTTGAAGCAATATTTTTTTGTTTGTGAAGATCTACTGAAGTACCAAAGGCAAATATGGCTCCTCGGTTGGGACATCTGGCAGAATGGTTGCCTCCTGCGCTGGAAGCGAGGCCTGAAGGGTAAGCTTATGGAGGCTAGCTTCTAGCACTAAATAATAGGCATTAGACATTCTGAACTGAAAGGAGGCAAGCAAATGAAATGAGGCATTATGGGCCAACTACAAGAAAAACAAAGCTTCATAGACTTAGTCAAGTCACTTATAGAAAGCCGATGACTATTTTTCACAACAAAAGTGAGGGGGAGAGGGAAGCGAGGCTTAGCGAGCTTTATAAGGCCAACCACTACATAAGTTGTTGTCATGACCTAAATTTTGAGTCATGATGACACCTACCACATCCAACCGATATGTAAGACGATACTGTAACCCAGAGCTAATGCAATGGGATACCTCAATAGAAATGTCCAACATGGACCCCATATATGAATACAATATGAACAATAGCATTTCACACCTAAAGACAACCGATATTCAATACCAATCCCATGACCTGATAGTATTAGTACAAGAGCTTCTAGACTTAACAATAGAATTTACAACTCCAAGTCTTAAATGTCTTAAATAATCTCATACGTTTGTCTTGAAAAAAAAGACAAATAAAGATTGAGGGGAAGTAGGGCAACTCGAACTCCAAGAGCTCACCCTGTCTCCGGATAGTCAACGTGGAAGGAACTAGCTCAACGATGACAACTAGAAACTGGGTCTACACCAAAAAGGTACAGAAGTGTTGTATGAGTACCAAAACACGGGTATTCAGTAGGCATCATCGGCTGACTTATCTAAATTCTAATATAAAGACGATATAAGGTAAGACAATAATCTTAAACGCAGGTATAGGATCGAACCTGAATCTTCTTTGATATCACTGTATCAATGAATATACTAATAATGCAATAGCATGACACACTATATCAATATAGCCCAATATTACCATACCAACTAAGTACCATTTTGAAAGCATAAAGTCATATGTACGATAATAAGGCATTTATGAATCATAAACAACATGAACCATCCTTAGAACACACAAGCACAAGAACTTACCTCAACGTCCCATACCATCGGGAAGTACACAAAAGAATGCAACACAAAGAACTTACCACGGTATCCCATACCACCGGAGAGCACACCAAAAGATCAACCAATAATAAAATAAAGAAAACCTACTCCACAAATGCCGAAGCCATGGGTAGCACAACCCCGTCATGGCCTATTACAAAGATCCATGTCCAATTTCCATACCATAACATAATCATAATGAAACCAATATGGTTATAGAAAAATCATATAATTACTCATCCACTAAATTGCCAATAAACTCCATGTGAGAACTAAACTAGTTAACTTCTATTTCTGTAAGCCACTAGGTTACAAGTCTTATAGTTACTAGACATTCAATAGAGAAAAGCTACAAGTTACCATTACTATCAATTATTCGTCTATCACAATGCCATTTTCTAGTTAGTACTCGCATTATAGAAGCCATAAATTAAGCCACCGCGACATTACTTATTAGAATTCAACGTAGTTATTCATCATAAAATACTAAGCCTATTATTATTAGGCATGTCACAACCTTAAGGACTAGTTTCCATATTTTAGGCAAGTAAGGTCCACCAACTAATTTACTAGGCTTCTAGCATTCAAGTCATGGTCATTTATTAGAAATAACTAGTTGGCACATAAGTCACTTTACTAGGAGAAATTCCATAACATAACCATTATTCCAAGTCGAATAGATTTTCTAGGTAAAACCTTGGTCCTACACAAGGTTTCATGTACCAATTAGCCTTAACCCATTAATAGACATAAGTTACTTCTACTTACCAATTAGGGTTAACAAGGATCAAACCTCTCATTTAGTGAATAAGGACAGTCAACAAATAACCATTTACTAAAGAAGACATCATGTCCCAAGTACATAAGCGATTTGTCCCTACACAACCTAACCTCACAAGTATCAATGTATTTATGAAATTTTCCCCACACGACATAATAACATCTTTACCTCTATCGGATTCACCGGGTATCAACATAACATCAATATCCTTCAGGTTCATCGGGTATCATATAACGTTATCACCTCTTTCTGATTTACCGTGTATCAATATTAAATCAATATATCCTCTGAATTCACCGAGCAACATCATAACATCAATATATCCTCCGTATTCACCAGGCAATATCATAACATCAACATATCCTCTGGATTCATCGGGCAATATCATACATCAACATATCCTCCAAATTAATCGGGAAACATCATACATTAAAATATCCTCCAGATTCACCAGGCAACATCATACATCATTACCTCTTCCGAATTTACCAAGTATTATCATCATATTAACATATCTTTTGGATTCATCGGGTATCATTATTCCATTTAATATTTCTCAAGGAAACCACAAAATTACACATACAAAGCCAAATTAATAAGCAAATACAAGCCCATAATAATATAGTAATAAGGATGTAAGAGAACATGTATCATCTACCTTACTATTAAGCATTACCACATAACATGAGCATAAGTATTCATATGGTATATACAAAATCATCACTTTATCAAGGCTATCCATATCATGACTACAAAATAATCCATCAAGTGTACATATTAACCAACCATCAAACACATATATAATCGAACAACCAGGGTTCAACCATTAATAATCTCCATGACATAATTTAGACACTCAACTAGCATCTAGATCTCTAAGGAATTTCATAGTTCAAGCTTAAGGTGGGTTAATTCATACTTTTATATTCCAAGAATTCCAAAGTCCACCATCACAAGGCTAACATCTACCTGGATTAGGCGAAGTTATCTAAATCACACCATAAGGGCTTATCAATCCTTGTTAAGCTTATTGGGGAAACCTTATTCAAGTATTCCTCCTAAGTCAATCCAATACCAAGGTAATTTCCTAACTAAAAACTAACAAGGTCAACATAATACTAAGTTTAAGTAGACTATCCAAGGTTCTAAGGGTCAAGCATATCACCTTGCAAATTCAATAACCTATAAGTACCAACTAATCCCAATTATCAACATTCAATAATTTATTATCAAAACCCCGCCCAATATTACAAGATATCAACAATTATACTACAATAAATCTTAATCTAACTACAATTATGCCTAACCTACCTTGAGTCCAAGCAACTCACGAACCAACAAGTTTTTTCTTGCTTTTTGTTGAAGCTCCTTCATCCACGAGAAAAGTTATCAACAATACAATATAAGCAATAGAATAAGATTAACAATACCCATTATGGAACCATTGTACCATGGGTTCAAGATAACTCTAAAAATTCAAGTGGGTTTCACCTTTGGAAAATGAGTTTCCAAAATCAACCCATTGTTCAACTACTTTTAGAGAGTCATAAATCTTAAGAAATTTGAGTCAATCAATAAAATTTGGGGATACACTTGAGATTCAATGATTTAGGGGTTTTGAGTCAAGAAATCATGAAATCAATACTAAACAAGAAGAGATTTTACCTTAGATTGCAGTAAGATTTAATTTAACAAGTTTTTTAAGCTCTAATTCAATCCACAAGACTCACTCAAAAGGTTTTACACTCCATTAGGGTTTAAGATTTAAGAAGGAGACATAAAAGGCAAAAATCTCATCCAAGACAACACTTAAATAGGCTTTGCTCAGGCCTCGGGTAGCGCGGTCACGCCCTCCACCTAGCTAAAGTTGCGGCACCACAGTCGTGCCTTGACCATTAAAGTTGTAGTATCTCGGTCAACACTATGCATGGTTGAAGCTTGGAACTTGGTTCTGAGCTTCGGCCAATGCCTTAAGATCCACTCGGGGTCCATTTTGAACAAATAAGATATGCAACCCTATAGTTTTTAACATTTTGGACATGTTGACGAGGTTGACTTTTGCATATGAGGTTGTTTTACCAAATTTTTATCTTAGTGGTCAATTAGGACCAACGAAGACTTCCAATTGAGAAAATGGTTCGAGGAACCAAACGAACCTCTAGGTAACTGAACTATCGGTCCTTGCAAGTCACTAATGACTTGGGATAGCTATAAAGAAGCTTAGGATAGCTATAAAGAAGCTTTATAGGTAGAAATATGCAAGAATACGGATAATGACATGAAAGGTCATTTCATCCATTGGAAGAGAAAGCTCGAAGAGCTTTCATTCATTCATCACTAAGCCAAGGTCCTAGGTCTCTAAGTTAGTCCGCGCTTTTTTAAAGAATCTTGCACCCATGGGCATACGGCCTGGTAGCCCTTACCTTTCCACTAGAGTTCTATGGGCATTGCCCCATCCCCCAAGCAGATGTTTCAATATGAGCTATACTCAGCAAGGAGCCAAATGGGCGTATGGCCTTGCCTTTCTATTTAACCTCTTTTCTCGTATGACTAGGAATGCTTAGTGACAACCTCTCAATTGTCACTACCTAGCCTCTCTTTCCACTATGGTAGCACCTAGTATGGTCATCACCAATAATTTTTAGGCAAAAAAGCTTACACTAATTAAAATTGGTTCATCTTGGTATGCCCTATGCCTTTTTCTTTTCTAATGTAAAAGGTGGCCTGCCATTCATCAAGGACTAGAAATCCACTGGACATCTCAATGGTGGGATTTGATACCCACATCCAATCAAAGCTGTATTTTAGTGCTCCCCTAACATAAAATAAAGGGTAGCTTTCTCGTAGTGGGTTACTTTGCGCAAGACATTACTTAGGACCAACGGGTCACTTAACAGGTGCACGGTCTACTTTGCATATTCCATCTTTTAGTTTTTCGCCTATCAGATTGGCAGGTAACCTACCTTGATCTGACTATGGCTTTGATTCATCACGCTCAAAAGCTCCAACAATCCCTAAAGTCTTTTTCATCCTAATACTCTGCCAAGAGAGCGCTGCTTTACGTTTAATCCTATGTACCAATAGAATGCTATACGTTCTCCACTTTTGAATCTCGCAAAGAGAGAACATGTTTTTTTCTCTGACTTTCTCTCTTATTTGTAGATAGAAAAAAGTAGTCTTTGTTCTAATGACCGCTATACTTGGGAAACCAAAAGAGCTACCGAAGGAAAGAGATGCAGTTTCTCCCTTGGCCTTTAGAGAGAAGAGGGCAGAGAAAAAAACTTACCATATAAAATTTGCTTTTCTTCTTATGTCCTTACTAGTAAAAAGGGGATTTCAACCAAGAAGGCATTCTGGTAGGAAGGCCGACCACTACACAAGTTGTTATCCACCTAGGAGAGAAGCAAACTACCCTTTTTTTATCCCCCTTCCCAGGCAGGGAAGAGAATGAAAATGGACTATAGATTGTAGTCATGGTTGATTTTTATTTGAGGATCTTACGCGATGGAGAAAACTCTTCTATCGTGTTGCATTGGAGGATCCCAGGGAACCACTGTACCATAGTGATTCGAGAAGAGTGATTAGGCGCATGTTCTATCCTTTCTACAACACCTATAGATGAAGTGCTTTATTTCAGATCAATTCTTCATTGCAATCACTTCAATATACCCTCTAGGTGAAAAACTATAATACACCCTAAGGAATTCATACTAGTAAACTTCCCTATACTCAAAGTGAATTGTCTAAGTTCTCTTCTTTGTCTCATTGTTTATCTCATAATCATTTGATTTCGCCCCTAAAGCTATATCCTACTCCTTATCCTTCTCCTGATGGATAGGATCCTCCTTGGTCCTTTTTAAATAACACTCTCAGATGCCCCAGAGGACTGGCTATCTTTCTCTTTACTTACGCAATTTCTTTTTTGTTGTTGAAGGAGTCTCTTCTTTTTTGGTTGCTCCTATGACAAGTTCTTTTTGGTATTATAATAACATTGCTTTCCACTCTTCGCTCCGGTAAACCAACTCCAACCAAGTCTAACACTTAAGATGGAACTACTTTGACATTCAATCACACAACATTATAGATAGCGAGGCTGATGGATTATAACAACATCAGACCATTGAAAACTTACATAGTAGATTAGGAAATAGACAAAATGCAAGTTGATATAATAGTAGTTCCTTCCAATGGTAAAGTGAAGTCCTAACATTCCTCATAACACCAGAAATTTTGTATGAGAGATTCCAACAAAGAATGACTGCTTCATAACTGCTTCTTCTACAATGGAACATATTACTGCTTAAAGCAATAAAGAACGGCTAAAACTTATTCAAGATCAAAAATAACACCAGCCTACACAGACAACAATAGCATAAATCCAAATATAGGTAAAAAGGGGATAGCAATTAACTACTAACCTATCTGCTATACTATATAAAAATTAAGATTATAGGAAAGGTTTGTGGACACCAGGCGACAAGAGCACTAAAATGTGTCTATAGTCTATACTAGTGTCAGAAATAGTGAGGTTTCTTTTTTCTTAGCCAAATATGAATAAGGCCAATAGACAGCCTATTTAAAAAACCAAAAAGGAAGAAAGAGCCAATTGAAAAGGTTTTTAAAAAAATGAAAGAATTATTACAAACAAAGCAAAGGGCTTGAAGGACACCCTCTCATACATTCTCAATCGATGAAGCGATCTAGGTTTGAGGGTAACCAGAAAGGGATCGAATGATCTATTAGTAGTCGACTGCCACTTTTCTGCTTCGAATTCTCTTTTCCCCTGTAAAAAATATCGATTTTCCTTACCATTTTAGTCTATACCCTCAAATGATAAACATATTATATTACTATATATTCTAGTAATATTAATCATTTGTATCCCTCAATCAAGTAAGTGAAGGGGGCTAGGCTGTAATAAAAAATCCTAACCATTAATTCCCCACAATTCCTTACCTTAAACGGGGGTAAGCCAATAAAGGGGGAAGTTCTAAAATGCTATAGAAACCTATCAAAAGAGCTAAACAAATAGGATAAAACCATACTATTGTGTGAAGAAAAGCTTCACGCTTGGGCTGTGCTCTCGGGGTATTAGTTTACCTTGCTTTAACAGGTCTCGTAAAGGGCTTTCCATCGTTCTTTCCTAGGCTATCAAATCCTTTACCAGTATATGGGTTCAATCAATTCTATTCACCCATTCCTGTCTTTACTTTAAAAAGAAAAATCCTTAAAAAAAGCAGAAGGGATAAGAGTTTACGATAAGACAACGAGAAGGATAAAGTAATAATCGGCTAAGGGAAGAATCTAAGTTAAAAGCTTCCACTATTTTTCTGTCGGGAATCTTGAAAATATTTCCTCATGGATCAACTGTCTCTAAGGCTTCCTTGAATGCTCAAGGATTTCCCCTGTCCAATGGTTCTGCTAGTTTTCAGATAGAAACTCTTATTTCTCTTTCTGCTCATTGAGAGAACTCTCAATGGATTGGTTTCCAGGAGTCAAGGTGGAAGTAGATGGGGGACTGGGGAGAATAATAAACCTCTTTATCAAAATTGGTCTCGTCCGATGCATGGCCAATGAAGAAGGCTCTAAAAGGAGAAGAAATAGATGGAGACTCCTAGGAAGATGCACTTTTTTCACTCTAAGGGTTAGGGGATAGGGTTGGTCAAGAATTTCATTACCTAAGTACACCACTATAGCCACTAAAAGGGTCATAGCTTGTTGAAGAGGAAGTGAAAGGTGTGAGACAATTCAGAGTAGGTACATAAAGGGGGGCCTCTTTAGAGGTAGTTTAAACCCATTATTTAAGGGAGGCAAGATAGGATCTTTCTTTTGGGATAGGGCCACATAGCCTAATTGATACCCAAAAGGAAGCTGGATCTATTCTAAAGTAGAGTAGCTATACTTTTCTTTTTCTTAGAGTGGATTAAGGAAGATAACTCAGATGAGAACGTAGTCTTGCTGTATCTCCTTAAGGACAAAGGGCTAACCTATCCAAAAAAAATAAGTTGGATCCTCTAGAGTTAGATTAGTTGGAGTGGCTACTTACCTTACTGGTGTTTGAAGAAGTCATTTGGTACATATGTCATATGAGATGTGAAATCAATTTTCGACTTAAAGACTACTAGTTGAAGTAGTGTTTACTCTAACATTCGACCAGAGAGGTGAGTACTGGGAAAGCAAATAATAGTACTCATGTTCTTGGATTTAACTCCAGAAAGAGGGTTTTTATCCGATAATATTCATAATCACGATTCAAATAATTGAATAAATGATATGATAATTAAAAATTAAGTAAAAAAATAGTAAACCTAAAATATGTGTAGCATCCTCCAAAATTATTCCACCATTTCCACCGCTTCCAAATTGTCCAAAGTTATCCAAGTAAAATAATCCAAGAATTTCCCACCACCACCCTTAACAATGTGTGTATGTATAATATTATAAACCTACATCTTGTAGGATACAAAAAAGGTGCACATGGTCTAAGATACTCCTATAAGATTCCCTCCAAACCCTTAATAATATATTCACTTTATTTCTTAATAATGGGATAAACCGAACTGTGTCGGCAAATAATTGAGAAAATTGTCGTGCATGGTTAGAGAAATACAGCGCATTAATGGAAGCATCGACAGGAATGATGTGATGCGATGATATACGTCGACTCACTAGAATTAGCCTCCATAATTTTGGTTAAGTGCTGATCATCCTATCTTTTTTCCATGCCTTTTGTAGTGTATTTCTAATGAATTTCAAGCTTTTTTTATCATCAATATATCACCATATTCATCTCAGAAAGACTCCTACATAATGACACACTACAAATTAAAGATCAAAACAACACAATATCCTCAACGATGAATCAAAACAAAAGCTAAAATAAGGCTAATTCCCAATGATCTTTACTTATTGTTCTAGGTTTTGACGTAATCAAATTGAACTTTGCCCATTATAAATAAGTTATTCCACTCATAATTACACATTTAAACCATTTAGAACAAATTAAACACATTATAATTCATTGAAACCAACTAGACACACAACTAGCTCAAGCTAGTAAAACTAATTTTCGGGTTGAACTCTAAATGAATCCATTAAGTACAAACTTGTTTGGAAAGCACTTTGAACATTGTAACCACACACTTGGACACTTAAATTCCTATTGATATCAATATTAACAAGTTAACCATATGAATTGTTCTCAAAACAAGGCTAAATAAGCTAGAATAATGATATCGAAGTGTACAAAACCACCTCAGATTATCACCTTACACTTAAACCGTTGTTCATCCTTGAACAACTCTTCACTCTATGCATCAAAATTTGAGGTGGTTCTGCACTTCTACTAAATGGAAAACACTCAAGCTAGTACTATAATGACTACACAGATTGCAAGTTTCTACACAAAGCACGTTATTTAGTTAATTGATAGCTCATGAACACTACTCCAAAACATCCTAGCCTCAAGAATTCACTCACCTAGTTGGAAAACTCATCCTTATTATTTTCTCAAAGACATCATACAAATCACCCACATTCATCAAACATGTGCCCCTTACAATAAGAAAGTTACCCATATTCACTCACATAAAAGTATTTTATAACATGATGGGTACAAGAATCACATTACGCTCACTCTCACAACAAATTAACAAGTTACACACAATGAACCATTAGCTTACCCTTAGTGTAGTGCTCCACTAATATCAGAATGATGAACGTAGGATCAATTAGGACTTTTTTGAGTTGTAATATAGGCTAAGGGACGGGTAGGAACCATTTGTAAATAGTGAATAATCTCTCTAAGAGCTTTAATACACTACATTATACATTTAGAAAAAATTTCAAATGACCAAACTACACTATTTTTTATTACCCCCTTCTTTTGTTTTGCCCCATCTCTTTTAAGCATTTTCACAAACACATGGTGGGTGCATCATTTATTCCTTCAAGATTCAATTTTTCTCATTTTATACAATAATGGGAATATTTCTAACACTTTTTGTATCAATTTCAAATACCACACATCAAATGTCAACACCAATAACTATTACTTTGGGGCATCAATTTAACCTTTTTCTTCTTCGATTTCTCAAACTTCTTACTAATGCAATTTTTCATTAAGGCACTTAGGAGCTTTTTGGATCAAATTATGGCCTATTAAAGAAGAGAATTAGGCTATATATGAGGATATCAAAGAAAATAAGCTAAAGGCTCAATGGGTTTTACTAGGATTATGCACAAGGATAAGTCAAAAAGATGGTAAAAACAAGGTTATCAAAGAAATATCTATATCATCTCCAAAACTCACATTTTATATTTCGCTTTGCACACATACCGGGAAAGTTCTAGACATCACATGCAACAAGGAATATACAAAAACTCACACACATATGAAATATGCTCAACTCAATAGGATCATCGTAGACTCCCAACCAAACAATAACATGAATTCAATTTAAGTCAAAAGTGTAAAAGTCACAAACTTGAGCTTAAAAATCTCAACAATAGTAATTCACTCGTTCAACATGTTTTTACCCAACAAAACACTTGCTCCATTCAATCAAAAATAGCACCAACAAGAATATCTCACTTATTCCTAACCTAAAAAATTTTAAATTGAGCTAAAAATTAGGAATTCCCCCCACCCCACACTTAAAAATCTACTTGGTCTACAATGTGAACTTAAAAGTAAGATATATAAATACTCCATGAGGCCTATAGGCCTATCTAGTAGCATCTTCTTGCATCAAAAAGGTCTGTGACCCCACACTCAGTCTTTTCCATGCTCCTTAACTCACGTTTTTGGTACTCAGACTTTCCATCAATCTACGACACAACAAAACAGAAAAATACATGATGTAAGAACTAAAAACTAAAAAGAAAACATACCTTAGCTTGGGTTGACTCCCAAGAATCACCTAATTTAGTGTCGCGACATGACCCATATCAACTTTTTCCTCCACCTTGAGGATATAAATTTCACCCCTAACTTTGCATCCATCTATTTTAACTTGATCATAGGGAGGTTGTACAAAGATTAATGAACCGAGTAGTGGATGATGCATGTTAAACCACTTGACCTTGAGGTGAGGTGTGTTTTCATGTTGTTTATTCAGTGTAAAATCAAGAATATAGGATTCTTGTTCCTTATCTTCACACTCTTCCCCTACTTTAGATGATTCCATAGATAAGACATCATCTAAACATAATGTAGAAAAGTGCTTTAAGTGAGGCCCAACCAATCCTCCTTCAAAGTTACACTATCCATGACATCCTCACTCTTATTCACCTTCTCAATTTTAGTCTCAGGAGAAAGGTGATAATTGAGTGGCTGCATTCGTGTGTTTTCTCCATAAATTAGCTAATATCCTCCTCATATTTTCTTTTCTTAGCATCTGTAGACATGGTGACGGTGGTATCTCCTCAACTTGTTCAACAACTTTAGTTTTTGAGTACTCAGACTTCCTCAAATTATCATCAACTTTGTCTGCAATCAGTTGGGGAGTCAACTCTGAATCTACCTCTAGTTGATTATATAATTTTTATGAATCCTCCCTGTGGTTCGTCATGTCTGCCAAAAACTGTGCTTGAGATGCTAAAAGTTGTTTTAATATTCCCTCCAATTTGCTCGTTTGAATCGTGGCTTGTATTTTTAGTTGTTGTTGCTGAAACTGATGCTGGTTGTTCCATGATTGAATTTGTGACTGATTCTACCCCTATTGATTGTAGTTGTTTATATAATTTTTCCTTTTAGCATAGCATACAAATAATTCTAAATCAGGATTGACAGCACACATAGCTGTAGTATGACCACTTTGACCATAAACCAAACACCAAGTTGCAGTCTGCTCCATAGATAGAACAATATTTGTATCATCAAGTTCATCATGACAATTTGTTGATACTCTAAATTGCCCACATAAATCATTATATCTACTAAAAACTATTCTTGATCAGCTAAAGTTTGTTTCAACACCTCTTCTAAATTACTCATTTGAAACGTGGCCTGGTAATTTTGAACCTACAGCTGTTGAAACTGTTGTTACTGATTTTAGGTGCCAAAAAAATTGACAGTGTCCAAGCGCATATTCAAGTGTACGTAGTCATATCAATTAGTAAAGTGTCCTAATTAAAGCCAAGTATCAATCCCACATAGACTTGATTTAACAATGATTCAATTTTAGTTTAACTTTTAAGATTAATTTGATGCAAAGGTAACCAAAAAAAGTTTGGAATATTATAAATTAAAACTAAATTAATAATGAATAAATAATAGTACTTGGAACAATCAATGGAGTAAAGACTAGGGTTAAAGCACTTCGAACAATCATACTATTTTATTGAATTTCATTCGTTAACTTGATTATCTTGGTTGTTGATTCGTAGGGTTAACTGCATGATCATGGTTTTCCAACCTCTAATCTTTTGCCTAATATGAACATTACAACTACATCATTGAGGGGGGACGTAACAATCCAATTAAGTTAATTAATGCTATCATCCTACGATTGAATCAAGTAAGGAATCTAAGTACATCTCTGTCCTAGACACTAAATTCAATTCTTTATTTTATAAAAGAATAAAAACTCAAACTTTGTTTATTCCCATGTTCTATCTCCCTATTCCCTCTCCCTATATTACAAGGTCAAAAATATATGTATTTTACCGGTGATCAATTCATAAAATAATTAAATCAAAAATAAACAAACAACCAATAATGATAAGCAAAATTAAACAAATTTAATCCAAAATAATAGTACTCATGTTCTTGGCTTTAACCCCAGAAAGAGAGTTTTTAGCCGATAATATTTATAATCATGATTCAAATAATCAAATATATGATATGATAAATAAAAGCTAAGTAAAAAAATATTAAACCTAAAAGTACATGTAGCGGCCTCCAAAATTATTCCACTGTTTCCACCGCTTCCAAATTGTCCAAAATTGTATGAGTAAAATAATCTAAGAATTGTCCACTACCATCCTTAATAATGTGTGTATATATAATACTATAAAACTAATTCTTGTAGGATACAAAAAAGGTGCACACGGTCCAAAATATTCCCATAAGATTCCCTTCAAACTCTTAATAATACATTAACTTTATTCTTTAATAATGGGATAAACCCAACTGTGTCAGCAAAGAATTAAACAAATTAGTTGTGCATGGTTAGAACAATCTGATGCATTAATGGCAGCGTTCATAGGAATGACGCGATCTGATGGTATTGTGTCGACTCACTGGAATTAGCCTCTATAATTTTGGTTAAGTGTTGATCGTCCTATCTTTTTTCCATGCCTTTTGTAGTGTATTTCTAATGAATTTCAAGCCTTTTTATCATCAATATATCACCATATTCAGTTCACAAAGCCTCTGATATAATCACACACCATAAATTAAAGATCAAAACAACACAATATCCTCAACGATGAATTAAAACAAAAATAAATAAGGCTAATTCACAATGATCTTCACTTATTGTTCCGGATTTTGACTTAATCAAATTTAAATTTTCCCATTACAAACAAGTTATTCCACTCATAATTACACATTTAAAATATTTGGAATAAATTAAACACATTAGAATCCAACAAACCCAACTAGACACACAGCTAACTCAAGCTAGTAAAACTAGTTTGTCGGGTTGAACTCTAAATGACTCCATTAAGTGCAAACTTGTTTGGAAAACACTTTGAACATTTTAATCACACACTTGTACACTTTTATATCAATATTAACACATTAAGGACACGAATTTCACTCAAAAACAGGCTAAATAAGCAAGAATAATTATACTAAAGTATATAAAACCACCACAGATCATCAGCCAGGGGACCCTGATCATAAATGGGTTATTTTTCCTAGTGAAAGGGACGTTCTCCTTTTAATCGCTCTGGAACATGTGGTGAATAGTTGTTTTATGCATTCATCTATCTTTCAGGAGTAGTCTGTAGTTTTTGCAGAGATCGCCGTAAGTTCTTTGCCAAATTAGGTGGAGTGGGGAAGAAATTAACTATTTTTATCTTAAATCTAGCACACTCACAAGGTACTATTCGTCATAAAAGAATTTTAAAAAAATTGGTACCCTTGGTGCGTGATAGCTACGTAATATCCTTAGTTTTATCCTTTTTAAGGATACCAATGACCAAAATAGAATTAATTGTTCTATTACAGAAGTTGGTATTCCATACACTGGGTTAATCACTAGGGTTTTATGCTATTTGATGTTGGATGATTTTGACTGGGGATTTAAACAACTATACCTTAATCTTTCTTATTATCATTACTTGGTTGACTGTTACTTATTATTTCCATTGTTTAGTATCCAAAACGAGCAACAATGTGAAGAAAAAATGAATAGTATCCTATTAGAGTAAGATCTTGATGGGGATATCACAAACTATTCTACCTAGTGGGGGTGATCATGTGACTCGTGATGGGCGCTTGATTATTCTAAGTTGATATTACGATCTTAACATTATTGAACAGCCAACATTTTTTATTCAGTTTAATTTATAGTCAATATGTTTTATACAAAAACGAACCCATGCAATGATAGAAAATCTTTTTCATGGAGAGCTAATGCCTTAAGCCAGACCCTAATAGCAGTTGTCGCCTACTTCACTGAGTTATGGTTCTAAAAAGAAGATCTTGTTTGGTATATTCCATCAAGAGAAATCCATATATATATATATATATATATATATATATAGAAAGCAAAACCAAAATTGTATATAGGTGTGTACACTTTCCTGAGGATTCTAAGACCCAATCACCCGTCAAAGAAATATCGTTAGATCTTAAGTCTATAGCTCTGTAGCTTGTATTGCATACATAAGGTAGAAAAGAATTCTTTACATAAACATCTCAATGGCTAAGATAAAAGAAACGATGGGAAGGATCGACGAGGCGAGTGTTCTCAAAGAGAAAATCATGATGGAAAAGCGTAAAGATAATTCTCAAGTCAAGATATGAAAAATAAAAAGACCCTAGGAGATGGTATTTTTTGTTTTAGGTCTTGATAGATTTTTCTATCGACTAAAGTTATTACACTGGCTAATTAAATCTCTTCCTATTTTCTTTAGGGGCTATGAAGAGAGACCAGTTCTAGGCCCTCTTTTAGAAAGAAAAAATGGTACAAAAAAAGGGCTTAGGGGTATATATACTATAGAAATTGATGATTATTTATCATCATCAATACAAATAAGTCTAGGTCGAGATAAATAGAAGATACTTTTGGAACTAGCTTTTGATGGGGTCTTCTTAGCTTGAAGGAAATTACAACCAAGGTTATACCCACAAAGAATATGAATTCAAATCAGTTAGTATTTGACAAAGAACCTAATGGAATTTAACAAGCACTAATCAGAATCAAAGTTTTCCAAAATAGTGTCAACCGGTAATACAATATAGCTAGACAACTGATGCCAGAACATCCAAAATATGTGGGATGGAGTTCATGGTACACTAACTTAACCTTATACGTCAGATAGTGCTAAAATGAACATCAATCCACTATATAGCTCAAAATTAGCCTCATGAACTACTAACACTATTATTTGTGTAGCCCTTTTTGTTTTGTGCTATTTCATTGCTGGTTGTCAAAAAATGCTTCTTAGCGCTATGTGGGAAGAAAATTTCTCTATTAATCCACTACAGCTTCAATTACAAACTCTTACTTCTTGGTCTAACTTAGACTAATCCCTTAGTAGGCAAGAAATTCCTATTAACAAGATAGAAAGTAAGTTTCCACTTACTACCAAAGTACTATCGAACCTCTACTATTTTTGGTGTAATGAGGTTTTAGTCTTTACGAGGTCACCCCTAGCCAGAGTCGATCCCAAGGGTCAATAATCCTTTGATACTAGTGAAAATAATCATTACAGTCTAAGTTCTTTCTTTCAATGAGACTTTCTTAGCTTGTCAAACTTTCTCTCCTTCACTAGGAAAGTTATCCAGTCAACAAGATCTTTGCTTAATATGCCTGAATAAGGTTGATCAATGGTATCTGCTTGGAAATTTCTCTATACCTTAATTGAACTACCCCGCTCTTAGCTTGGGTTTTTGCTTAATAAGGTATCCCTATTTTCTCTTGGATTGGACTAAGCGGCAGTCCTCACTATAGAAGTAGACCTTGTCATTCTTCTCTTTCAATTCTAGTGGATAAGTACACTAGGGATGCAATTCTCTTTTCTCATGTATGTGGATTTCTTGGTCAATTACCTGATTGTACTAGTCTCATATCCATATCTTTATCGTCCTGCTATTCCTTCTTCTTAGAAATCTAACTCATTATAAGGTAGAGCTCTTAGAGTCCTACTTAAAGTTAAAGGTAGTTCTTTAGTTAAGCAAAGAGAGCAGAAACTGAGGGAAAAAAACTGTTCTTATATGGGATGGGAATGAAGGCTACTGAGATTAGAACTCACGACCTAAGTACTAAGTAACCAACGAATAGGGATGCCAATCTTATACAAAAAATACCACTATCTAAAGTAACCTTGCAGGGGGATACATATATTATTCTAAGATCTCAATACGAGAAAGAAATCAGACCTATAACCTCACTACACTGGCTTGTAGACTTGCTTTGCTGTGGAAAGCTCAAGTGAAAACCTATTAGAACTGTGGGCCTCACTTGTCTACTACTTGACCTTAAGTAACTATAGTCAGGAGGATCTATCCAATAGCTTAATGACTTGCTTAGGTCATCTAAGAGGTAAGGCCTCTTTCGATCGACCCTAACTTTCATTATTGAGCTAAAGGAGTTCCATAGCCCTTTAAGTTTACACCCCGATCCCTCTTTGATTGCATTCTTCTTTCTCTCTGAATTTACGATATTATCCTTGCTAGTTTGATCTCTCAAATTAAGGTTTCTGATTGGATTGGTTATAAGTCTACCATACTCTACTACACTCTAGAGAAAAGTATGCATGTTTATATGGACATTGAGAAGGAAGGTCAAACCTAATCCGATGTCAAGACTTGACTGACCGTAGGACCTAACTAGCTTCAACTGAGTTTTTGGTAGGCCAGAAAGATTTTCTTACTCTTCTATGTCTATTAAATATTTTGATCCTTGCGCCGATCTTATCTTTAGCCTTTTTTTTATATGTCAAGCGAGTTTAGAAAGAAGGTTCCCAGTTGACTTTGTATGAAGAATCCTATTTTTCTAGCCCTAAGTGAGCCATAGATTATGAGTCACATTTTGAGGAGTAGAGATTGAGCATCGAAATACCAGTGGATCAATTTGTCTTTATTCAATATAATCATTGAAAGGATAAAGTGGAACAGACGTTTCTCGCAAACAATAACTATCTATAGCAAGAGAGATCTCTTATATTTGTCACCTATCTCTCTATAGAAATAGAATAGCACGATAGAAGCCCTATCCTATTGCAACTGTAAATATCAAATCAAATCTTTGCTCTTCAAATCAATCCATCCATAGTGGAGGAATTCAATTTTTCCTAAATATGACCTTCCCCTCCAAAAAAGAGAGTTTCTTGTTCCTTTTCTAACAAGGATGATGACTGATAATGACATGAATTCAATAGTAATAAAAAAGGTAAGCCTATCGCTGAAAGAGACCAAAGATAGTTCACCTAGCACCGATACAAGGCCTTTACATAGTTACCACTTTGCACGAGCTTCAAAAGAAAGAGAGATTGAGTTACTAAGTAGAGAATTAGATTTGAGAAAGAAATATATTATGAAAGTTCTCCCATGAGGCAACCCTAAAACAATTTCTTAAATCAATCTATTTGATCCCTCGAAAGTAGTAGAATTTCATATGTGAAGCATAGTGAGAGTGAAACGAATCTCCTTTTTTCTAATAGGGAAAGAAAATTCTAATCATCAGGTAAGACAAGATCATTAAAATACAAAACTTCCTACAAAAATGAAACTCTATCAATAAGAGAAATCACAACTTATTCATTGATAAGCCACACACATCATGCTGACTAGAAATCATCTGCGAGAAGGTCTTCTGGCACAGGCATACTACTAATCGATTCTTTTGTAATCCATGATCGAATACAAACTAGGAAGAGTTGTATGTCTACATAAGTTACCTCCCAATCCAAGGAATTAAAGTTTCAGATCTATGTATTTCTCGACCCCTTTTTGTACAGTTCCTGATAAGTTCTTTTATCGCTCTTTACTCCAACCCTGAAGTACTCTATGAGCCCAATATTCTTAATGTGGACCCTCCACTATATAATAGAAAGAAATTCGTATAGAGATCCATTAAGTACCTTTATACTAGAGGACATTTTAGGTTAAATCTAGAAATTTGAGAGATTTTCTAAAAGCCAACTCGAAGACCCCCTTAAAAGAACATTGTAATAGGTACCTTGCAGGTGTCATGGAATTTGAAGTTCCTCATATCTTGTAACAGCCTGAATAACATCATCTATATTCCACTCTATAGGTAATTCTCTACCTCTGAGTCAAAGCAACTATGTGCTATTTTTCCAGATGTCATCAAATAACTGAGTTAACTTAGGTAAAGCACCTTGTGTGTCTGACCTAGTTGAACTTGTAGAAGAGGTACTACTAATAGAATAAGGGAACAAGAAAGTAGATCTCTGCATAAAGTGCAGATCACTTGTGATGGGTATAAGAAAATCGTTTTGCATGGTTTTGTTCATTCTTTGACTGCTTAGCTCCCAAAAAGAGAGACTAAATTTCTTCCACCTTCCCTGTATGAGTAGTAAACAACTATAAAGCACTTTGGCTGGTTGTTGACCAATGAAAAACATGGAATAAAGGATAAAGTTTTTAAGCCAACTAACTAGGGTTGGCAGCTAAATTCAGTCTTTGAGACCCCATAACATAAGAAAGTCTTGGAGTGCATAAGCCATATTAGAGATAGGGGAATCTTTTTGGTAGTAGTAATTGCATATGAGAAAGTAGGGGGCGACAACTAAAGAGTTAGTGAGACTGACTACAATTTTAGGAATAGGTTGACTTTATTTCATTTTTGTTATAGAAACTGAAAGTCGTTTTGTTTAGTATGAAATCGTTTCACACCTCGTGATGCTTATACCCTTTACCTATCAAAGTTCTATTCAAAATCCTCATCTAAGAACTTTTATAGAGAAGGGATTCCCATGGCATTACAGTTCTTTTATATAAACTTAGCTAACCATCGCTGCTATTGGCATAACAACTGATAAACCATAGGTTAGCCCAACCTAGTTTTCTTGTACTAGGGTTGGCTCCTCGCAGTTCTTCCTTGAACACCAATAGTAGATAGGAACCAAACTATCTCACGATGTTCTAAAATTAACTCATGTACCAATTGAATTAGAGAACAACCAAACCCTTAGGACCTTCTTCAACCCCTAGATATGATGAGTCGACATCGAGGTGCCAAACGACTCTGTCAATAAGAGATTTTGAGAGACATCAACCTGTTATACCTGGCGTACCTTTGATCCATTAAGAGAGAGCCCTTCCACAAGGTACTCCTAGATCACTATGGCTGAATTTCATCTCTGTTCGACCAGTCGCACTCACAGTTAGGAATGCTTATACCATTACGCTCACAAGAAAAATCTTATCTTAATCCTACCTTCGCACACTTCTGTTACTCTTTACGAGGAATCCATCCTATATAAACTACCCACCTCACAGGGTATCACCTCTCTCTAAATGATTGGTGCGGCGGTTAGGCATCTTTAGATAAAAGAGTGGTCTTTCAGGATTGTTCATTATGTTTCACCATCTCCCACCTATCCTACATATTTGATTAAGGTTGTTACTGCAAAGTTATAGTTAAGATGTATGGGTTCTTACAATCTAGCCATTGGTACTCCGGATCTTCACGGAGAATTCAATTTCACCGGGTCTATATCGGAGATAAAAGGGCAGTCGTTACACCATTCGTTCAGGTCACTACTTATACAACAACGAATTTTTCTACCTTAGAACAGTTAGAATTACGGCCGCTATTTACCAGGGCTTTCATTCAAAGGTTATACCACTTCTTCTTCCGACCTTCTAGCACCGGGCAGGTGTCAGACTCTATACATTGTGTTACCACTTATCAGAGTCTTGTATTTTTAATAAACAGTCGCTACCCCCTGGTATGTGTGACTTTCCTAATCAAAAGATAAGAGAGAACCTCTTCTACCAAAGTTACGAGATCATTTTGCTGAGTTCATTTGACATGGTTCTCTCAAGCGCCCTAGTATACTCTACTTGTTCACCTATGTCTGTTTGGAGTACGATCAGTTCACCGAGAGGATCACCCTCCTAATTCAAAGTTTTGTCTTGGAAGTTTCATCCTTGTTGACTATGACAACAGTTCACGGATAATATTACTAATTTTGTCAGCTCGAATGGTTACCATGATTCTTTCTTTTTTCTTTTTTGAAAAAAAAAAAGAATACCTACAGTAGAAAGGGTAATCAGTTATTTCTTTCATTGTTCCCAACATTCCAATATTGGCACTAATGGTACATAAATATAACTCGTTGTTCAAACAACTATTCAGTGTTCCTAGAGCTCCTTGTAAGGCTTGTTGGAAAACTCGTTGTCGGACTTGATTAGAAGGGTAATCAGTTATTTCTTTCATTGTTCCCAACATTCCAATATTGGAACTAATGGTACATAAATGTAACTCATTGTTCAAACAACTATTCGGTGTTCCTAGAGCTCCTCGTAAGGCTTGTTGGAAAACTCGTTGTCGGACTTGATTAGTCATCATTGCTGTTCAAACTGAACCATTTTGCTTTTGTAATTTTCTAATTTTTCCAAAGTCTTATAAGTTGAATTAATCAAAGTCAATTTTTCTTGTTCTATCTTGGAGTATCCATTCACTCAAAACTGCTCAGCTTCATTTTTTACTTTTCATAAGTGAGAATGAGATTTTTTGTGCAACTATAAACTAACTTGCGACTGTAGCAGGGCGGTACGCTCTACTTTCTCACAACCCCTAAACTAATCAAAAGACTAAAGGCCCCTACTAAAGATAGGTCACCAAACTATGATTGAGAGTTTTACCTTTTGAAGCGCCAGTCACATAGGGTGACCAGACAAGGACGAATCAGAAAGGCTTTGATGACTCAAGGTTCATATTAGGGAAAAATGATTAAGGGTAAAAGGAGGAAACCCTCATCCCGATCACCCAATTCACTCCAACAGAAAAGCATGGTTCTCTAGTCAAAACAATTGTATCACTTTTGTGTACCCATCAGACTAGGCCCTTTCGGGGATTTCTTAGGGACCGATTCACTCTATGTAGATTGACTGAATACAAAAACCTTTCACTGGAAGGTGATCGTATTTTTCATAGGATTTTTCATTACTTATTTCAGTATTATCCTCCAGGTCTTGTCATAAAAAACCTTCCCCGATTGATAGAATATTTTGGTACTAACACTTGAAAAAGTAACTTTCAATGTCTCGGCGCTTCAGGGAATCACTTAAGCCCTAATACATTTTTGGTTCCATGGATCTAGACCAGTGAGTTATTATGTTTTATTCAAATGATGACTACTTCCAAGACCATATCTTGGTTGTCATCGCTTGATCACTTTATTTTCTATTAAGTGATTACTTAAAGACCTTAGCGTACGATCTGGGCTATTTCCCTCTTATCTTTGGATCTTAGCACCCAAAAAATTTAGTCTGTACAAATGATCTAGGATTGTATTTAGAATTTCCCTGGGGTTGGTAAGGCAAAATAAGGACACCCTAGCCCATTGAGTGCTCTACCTCAAGCTATTGACACCATACGCTCTACTAAAATAGAATTTACATAAAACTAGTTATATCCGATCTTGGTTGGACTTTAGCCCCTAGCCTCAAGTCATCCCCATATTTGGCCACATACGTTGGTTCGGTCCTCCAAGGCTTGTTAGAGCTCTCTTTAACCTGCTCATGGCTAGATCAATCAGTTTTGGGTCAAATAGGAAGAACTAAAAGATTCCACCTTTTCAAAGCGCCTATACCTAATAGATTAAGCCATTGTTCCCATTTCCTCATTGACTCATCATGCAAAAGGTATTTCATTAGAGTAAGTGAACTTTACATAAAGTAAAGGCTCTAAGATCCTCTCCTTTAATTGATTGTTCATATCGAATCTCAGGTTCTCTATTGCACTCCCTAAATAGAGTTCTTTTCATTTTTCCCTTATGGTACTTATACGCTATCGATCATTGAGGAATACTTAGTAATATATGGTGGTCCCCCTTTCTTACATAAAAGAAACCAGAATTTGAACACACCACATTTTACTTGGAAGGATTGAACCATAATAATGAATCCATAGGGCTATTACCTTCTTTGGCCAGATCTTCCAATCTTTTCACAATTATAGTTCATTACGCCCGCCACTTTAAAGGGCAGCGGCTTGAAACCTTACCTTATTATTTGAGAAAGGTTTGGAATGAAGTAGCTTGCCTAAAAGTAGAGAAACCCTAACCAACATTTTGAATTTTGGAGTTTTTACCCCAACCTAGGTTAGGGGGTTGCTAGATTGTAGCTTGCTACTAAAAAATATTTCTAGTCTAGCACGGCTCACTTCTCTCTTCAAGATCCACCCCCTTACTCAACCTTAACATCTATGAAAAAGCCCTTTATCCTTTTCTAAATAAGGTAAGCTTTGAATACGTAGCTTACTGTTTATTCCATCATCCAGTCCACAACAAATAAAATGAAACTTGGCAAAAAAAAGTGAACACTTTACTGAGAAATGACGTAGCTTGCCTAAAAAGAAAGGAACAAAGCTTCGTGTTTTTTTCTTCAAACCCCCAATCCTCTCTCGCTCGCCGCTACTAATGGGGTCCCAGTTGATTTCCCTTCCTTTAGCTACTAAGATGTTTCAGTTTGTTAAGTTTGAAAAGTCCAAAGAGCACAGACTAGCCATAGAGCTTGGATACGATTTCCCGATTAGAGATCCATGGATTACAAATGTATCTCCCTATGTCCTTTTCCCTCTAAAAGTATCCTTCCTTCTCAATGCCCGGTCATCCATCCAATGCATTCTTTTAGATCGTGTACCCTATGTAGGCTTACAAAGCATAGGCTAGACAAGCGCTACACTGAACACCAATCTAATCTCAATGAAAAATAGGAAAAGCAAGTACATCCTTAACAACCTCTATTCGTGATGTAAACGACCTCTTTATTGGAACTAATTCATAGGCATTTTTCATTAGTTAGACTTCAAACACTAAATAATCGAATATTTGAAGCGTGCGATAGAAAGCGGAAAAATGAATTGATTGACTATTAAGTTAAACCCCATAAATAGACGACTATAGGTAGTTCAGGTGTTCTTAAAGACAACTACAACTAGAAGGTATGCCAATCTTTCCACCCCTTTGACTAGGAAAAGCTTCAAATAAGCACATAGTAGTTTAGAGTAGAAGGAGCAAAAGCCACTTGACTGGTTGGAATGGAGCTCTAAGTTGGAATTCAATAGTGATAAAAAAGGTCATCTGTGCTCCACAGCTACTGGTGTCATCGCCCTGTAAATAGGTAGAACCAAGCAAGACTGAACACTAGCCTCATTTTGTAGATGGGTTGGGACCGACCTTTTATACCGGTGAACAATGTTCCACTGATTAGGTATGGATAGGATTTGAACCTGTAATCTTCAGGTCATGAGCCTAATTAGTTTACCAATTCCTTTACCCTGCTTCTTCCCCTTCTCTTTCAAACTCTAAAAACCAAGATTTGACTTGCATGTGTTAAGCATATAGTTTGGGTAGCATGATGTTCACTTCTTAGCACTTAGGCCACTACCTAAAAGTAAGCTTTTTACTCTTTTTCTCTTACATAACAATGATGGATGAGATAGTAAGCACAACTTTCTATGAAATGACTTCTTCATCTCTTATGATTTATCAAGTTACTGGAGGAGACCAAGAGAGTAGATTGGCTGGTTTTTCTAGTCAAGTATAGTTGATAATCCCATTTTCGAATATGAATTTTAATAGATTCTCTATATTATTTTCATTATAGCTTTTTTATCTTCCACCTTATCTCTATAGCTTTGGGAGAACCCTTCCCCTTTCTCTTTTTTTTATTTCAAGCATGGACCTTAACTTACCAAACTAGATTAGTAAAGTCAAAATCATTAGTTGTTAACTGATCATAGTTAGTAGTGGAAGAGAGAATAACTTTGATTGCTCAAGTTTCTCTCTCATTGTTGAATATGAAAAAGAATTTTTTTTGTTTAGCAATAGTCTTATAAGGATGGTGCTTCCCCTATGCCTTATCAATAATTAATAAGAAAGACTAGGTTAAAGGTAACTACTTTTTTCTCACCTAGTGAAAGGCATAGTAGGTAAAAAGGTTGTTGGTTTCTTTACTTCCTTACCTTGGGTAGGTTGAAATGTTGCTAAGAAGAATAGTTTTCTTTTCTCTTGCGACCTTCCACACCAAGGAGGGTTGAAGGGATCAATTCCAATAACCTTTCACAAGATGCGTAGCATTCATTATAGTCGATACAAAAGCTTTTGAAGAAAAAGTGGTCTTGGCTATTTGACTGCATGAACCAGGTCCAGGTCTTGCTTTTTGCATTCCCACAGTTGATGACCCATCGAGTTAGCTAGTGTTAGGTGAATGGGATTAAGAAATGAACAACAGGCAAAGTCCTTGCTAGGAATTCTGGGTAACTTTCTATTTTCCTTAAGGTTAGAGGTGAAGCTTACTTCCTGTGGTAGCCCCTTATACCTTAGCCTCTTAAGGGTTAGATTCTAGTGGCGGGATCTTGGGTCATCAAGAACCATATCTGGTAAAAGTGGTGGCCTGATTATCCCCACACCTCTTTATCATTTGTGTCTATGGAAGCAGTTTGTGCTAGAGTTTGGACAATCGCCTTATGGTTCTCAGTCCTCTTTCACCGAGATATATTTTAAGAAGATTTTATCCCATATCAAAATAAAAACCACTAAACTAGATTCAGTTAATTCGGGAGCAGATGGGGATTCCCCAATAGATTCTATAGATTCAGATTTGGATGCCTCTGTGCATAAATATCTGGATAGGGATGACGATTCAGATGCATCAAGAAAGGATCGTTTGAGTGATTCATAAACCCTCATTAGAATAAAAAAGCAAGGATTTTATCCACTACTTTTGGGAATGCTGCTTCAGGATAAACTAGATAGGTTGCAAGAAAAACTGGATATTTTCCTATGGATTGGACCCTTTTACTTGAGAACTCTAAGGGGGAAATAATTCTTCAACATAGCCATAAGAAGGTGGTCTACGACCATTATATCCCTAGAAAAAGGATCAACTAAGAGGAGAGGGGTATAAAATAATAAAATGAATGTCTTCGGTTTAGCTCTTGTTCTCTATAGGTTTATAGCACACTAGGCTTGATAAGAAAGGTATTCTTTCTTTCTCTTTCTGTTGTTTGTCTCAATAGAATTATTTAGAATTCTCTCCTAGCTTTCTCTTTTTGTAGATAGGAAAACTATAAAATGTCAATAAGAGAGTAGGGTTTTTCTATGATATAGAAGTAGTTAAGGGCTTGACTAAGTAGTATATATGGGATTGAGGGGCAAAAGAGTAGGGTTGTACTCTAGAGGTAATGCTATACTCCATTTTTTTCTCCAGGCTTCCTTTCTATTTTCACTCTCATCCAATTGATGAATGCAATTGGAGTAGAATCATTTTCCCTTACTAGGTTTAGGAATCCATAATTCTTCAAGAAGACGAGATTCACCCAGATCAGAAGAAAGATTCTTATCGAGAGAGAGATTATAGCAAAAATGACTCATGTGGATAGCTGGAAGCAAGGAACATTTTTTTTGTAACTTACCCTTCTATAAGAGAACAATTCAACTGGTTAGACAGTATGGTGTATTATTCATTGTGCTTTATTTAAAGTAGTGTGCATCATCCGAGGTGATAAAAAAGAACCATACCTTATTGAAAGTCTCCCTATCCCTTAATTATTAGTCTACCCTAGGATTCTTCCCTCCGGATATATTTGAGGTGGGTAGGAAGGATAGAGCCCAACTTAATATTTATGGATATGGATATTCCTTGTCATTCTAATATTGATATAGTTACAACATGCCTATTCTTTGACTCTCCTATAGTGTATAGTATATTCTTTCCATCTTCCTACTAGGATAGATATTCTAACAACAAACTACCTAGCTTAGCTAGTTAGCAACTCCACATTGTAAATTACATTGGAAAGGGCATCCAATCTCTCTTTTATAGTCTCTTTCCCTCGTATCTAACCTATATGAGTTAGCCCTCCTAAGATGACAAAGAGGTGGATCATATGATCTTGAAATAGGTCATGTCGGCTATCCCAATCTTTTATCTACTCATTTCATTAGGAATTTGAATCATATGATTTTGAGAATTGTGCTTTTCACATTCATTATACAAGACCAAAACGAGACCTTTCCTCGTTAGTTGGAATAAAAACCTTAATAGTATCCTTCCCCTTTTTTCCTATCCTTTCTACCTATTAAAAGAGTCCTTCTTTCATTCACCAAAGAAGACATAACTAATAGATGGATGAATATACATTTGATGGCCAATTCTATAAATCAAAATCTCCTGTTGGGGGTATCGCTGAAATCCAATTGATTAAGTTTTATCAAAATCAATGAGTGGACTTGAAATCATAGATCCATTTTGTGATCCACGTAACCCAAACAAGAATCCTATATATTACCCACCCAGTATTGTTTTGATTGAATTTCAAGGATCTCTCTCGCTATCAAAGTGTATTCTATGAGGTGTTCTTCTGCCCCTATCACCTGAGATAAAGTCAACTAGAAATTATGATCAGAGTCATGGTTTAAAGATGATGACTTGAAGATTCATTTGACGGAGAAGTGTATCTTGGTTTTCTTTACTAAGGTTGACTGAATCATTCCACCTGGCAACAACAAAAAGTGGAGAGTGGCCTAGGTCAAATGGAAAAGCAAGGAGGAATTCCTCTTTATTAAGGAAAAGGGCATGTTCCAAATAAGAGACCCTAGGGTAAGCTTCCCGGGGTCAAAGTGTCAAGTACCAAGGCCTTATGGCTGTCGAAAGCTTCCTTTCTTGTTTTTAGTCTTTTCTTATAATGAACCAAAAGGTGATCGGTAGGTCTTGGTCTCAAGACTAGTTAGTCCAACTGCATGAGTGAAAGGCAAAAGTCAAGATTACATGCAACCAGCATAACGTGTCAAAGGTCGCCAAGTCATTGTAAAGGGGAATAGGTTGTTTTACGCATCCAACAACTGAAAGAGTTCACAGAGAAGGGTTGAGTTGCATAATAGTAGATTTGTAGGTTAATAAATTGTTGGATTTGAAATAGAACTCTTTACCTTGGGCAGATAGGAATTGATACTTTCAATGGTCTGCTCTTCTTTCCTCGTTATAGAAGATAACCCTAAAATTTTGATATTTCTTCTTAAGAGGTTACTAAACCTCCCGATCTTGCTAGTTGGGGGCTCAGTCTTTCATGATTCAATCTTTCTCCTTTTGGTCCTAGAGAATCGCTCTTATAGTAGGAGGTTTACTATATCCCTAACTTCTCTTTATTAAGAAATTAGGTTGCCTACTATAATTAGATTTTGATCGTAAAAGCAAAAACTTATAATATAGCTAGACCAAATTCAATAAATGGAGTTTGGTAATAACATTATGAAACTTAACCCATATGGAAGAAAGCAGAAGCAGTGGGTACATCTGTTCGAGTTTATTTATGTCTAATAAACTTCAAACAAAAAGAGATTTGGGTATCAGAGTTGAGAAAACATACGACAGGAGTATGGGGAAAGAGTAAAGACAAAACGAAAGCAAGCGTTTTGGTATCTTACTTTACTAGTTTCATTTCATTATGATAGTCACCCTTTTCTCACTGCTCCCTTTCTCCATAAAGCAGAGTAAGAAACTTCTTTCTTTGCTACTGCTTCCATACTACAAAGAAGTATAATAGATGCACTTACTTTTTTCTTCAACCCTGAAAAGAGCATGTGTATCCTGGGATTCTCTCCATCTCAGAAGTGGATTCCCCTGCAAAGGTACTTTATTACAACTATGACTATGAAAAGCTTATCGAAAGAGAAGGAAAGAGCATAAACTCAACTCTAAAAATTTTAGTTGCCTCCCTCTCTCCATCCTATAACTGGAAAAAAAAACACAACAAAAAGCCAATATTTTTTTCATTTGTTTGATGAGGGAAGACCTTAAGTACTGAATCAATTAAATTACACCTATATCACAAAAAAGTTGCTTTATATTTAGCGCACACCCTTTATCCTATGAGTAAAGTTACTCTTTTTGATTCATGTTTGGCCCTTCCTGGGTCTGGATCATAGTATACCGTCGACTTTGTCCTTGAATTCATTCTATTTTATATCCACCAATCTGTGAAGAGACCAAAGAAGAGTAAGGTAGATTTAGGGATGGTAGGTAGGTCTATAATAAATTCACCAATAGGTCCCAACTTTTCAATAACAGAGGAAAAAACTTACTATTTCAAGTCAAAGTCAAAGTCAGGTAGACTAAGATGGAGTTTATTTTATAATTGTTCCAGGGATATGGGTATAGAGTGAATTCTATTCACTCTTTATAAAGTGGAGTACAATCTAACTATCATAAATAAAAAAGTCAATATGGTACCTTGGTAGACATGTAGACCGAGTGAGTTTCTGCCAATTCAGATATGCCAAAGATTGAGGACTATAAGGGTACGGTGCTATCCTTGTACTTTGTTTGTGGCAAATGGACTAATGTACACTTTCCCCCTTTTTCTCACTCTTTTTGTGTCAATATGAATATATTTTTTGTATGCTACCAAAAGGCAGAAAGGGTAACCGATTTATTCCTTCCTTGTAGAGGATGAATCAAGTCTTGAAGTTGGTTCGTTGAGTAATAGGAGAGAAGGATCAACAAGGATTTCATACCCTATGCTAGTTCTTTTTTTGTCTCCCCCAGATATGCCTTTAATAAGACCTCTACCTATTCTTGTGTAATGCCATCTATGATTATGAAATATTAGAATAAACGGTTGCAACAATCATGTTAAACTTCTTTTGACATTTTTAGATTGTTGCACTTTGTAATCAAGGGCGAGAAGGAAGTCCATGGAAAGGTAGCTTATATACCTTTCTAGGCCTAATTCTACACTCATCTTGCTTGGAAGTCTTAAGAATGTAGCAAAAACAAAGGCTTTCTCTACAGTCAATTGTGGAAAATCCACATCATCTTATGTCACAAAACCCACCTAGCACAACATTGCTCAATTTGGTATGGAAGTTAATATAAAATCATGTACATTGAAAGAAAGACTTTTTTATATTCTTGGTTTTAAGGAAATAAAAAGAGAGAAGGAAAAAAGAATTATTGATGGATAGGTAATATACCTCCTATTGATTGTTGTATTATATAGGATGTCATTGTATATGACAGTTACTATGATATTTTCTTGTAATCTTGCTCCCAATATCTTTAACAAGGTTGTTTCCCACTGCCAGAAAGCCCCATTAAGGCAAGAATTTCACCCTTCCTTCTTCAAAACTTGAGTATCTATTTGTAATTATCATGCTCAAACTGGGAAGCAACCTTTGATACAACTATCTTGACAGGATTGTTGGAGGAAGCTTGGCTAATCTTTACCTTGTACTTAACATTCGTGAACTGCATAATGTTTCGAGTTTGGACGAAACATTTTATATCTTTTTCAAAGGATAATTGTACATTTTCAAACAACTGATGTTATATTTAATAGTAGATTTTAATGTTTTTAGGTTAAGGAGCTAGATGAATGGAAGACTTGGAAAAATACAGAAAAAACCACTGGCGGTCAAACTAGCAGACCGTCAGCCATGCGATGGACCGCTAGGATGGTCGTATAGTGAAACAGAAGGAAGTAGTTAGTGGTCTCTTCTATGGTCCAAGTGGTGGACAGTCAACCATCCAACGGACCGCCAACTAGGCTGGTAGGATAAAATAGAGCAGGATATCTTGGAGGATCAAGTGACGGCCCATGCGACGGACCACCAGGCCAGAGACGGTCCACCAACATGACCATCAACCCTTAACATAACACAACATTCCGTAACCATCAGTGACGGTCCATGCGATGGATTGTCAAGCTTCCAACGGGCGTCAGCCTGATTGCCAACTTGGACATGTCTTTTCTGAGTTCAAATTTTAAATCCTCTGTAACTGGGAACATATAAATACCCATTTTAGGTTTTATTTAGGTATCTTTTATCATATTTCCATCTTTGAGACTTAATGTTGCATAGTATTCTCTAAGATTCAAGCTAGAATTATGGATCTAACCATTTCTATCCTTATTTCTACTAAATATTCAAGAATAATTCTTGTGATTTTTGTAAGTGATTTCTAAATTTATTTATGAGAAGCATAATGATTCCTTCTTCTTCTTCTATTAAGATGGTGGCTAAGCTCCCATAAGAAGGGTTATGGGAGCCTTGATGTGAATAGCAGATTAGGGTTGTGAAAACATTTGATTTCCATGGTTAGCTAAAGTTGTATAAACCCTTCTTCACAATAATGACCTTTCTTGGTTGTAAACTTTAAAGGTGAGCCCAAGAACATCACTTGTTCGAGTAGAAAAGTGCTTGTTGGTAAAAGAAAAGGTTTACAGGAAATCTAAGGGCTTTAACCTTTGGGTGAAGAATTGATGCCTTAACGGGATCAACCCACATGAGAGAATAGTTGAATAAATTAATGAATCCTTTAAGTTCAAGAGAGTTGAAGGATAATCTACTCATTATGTGTAGAGACAATTGGGTAAATTATAGGATTCAGTAACTCTTGCAATTGAAGTGATTAATTAGAAATTCAAAATAATTCACAACCCTAGCTTCTTGAACATCTTGGTAACCATAACTCTAGTTTGTCTACTCTCATTGAATTATTATTTGCAATAAGGATCACTGACTGAAACACTTTTTATTACAAATAGAGAGATACAATTTACAAATCAAACCTTTTTTTAACTTAAAACCTTTGATGAATAGTCCAGTAACAACCACAATACTTAGTGAACAGAGTATTCCCTATGGGATTCGACCTAAACCTAGTTGGGTTATATATTTTATAATGACCACTTACTCTCTCGTAAAAGAGGTGTAATTTGGACGTATCAAATTTTAGCGTCATTGTCGAGCAATACGATTGTCAATTAAGTTTGTATTTGTTAGTTGACCTTTGGTCAAGTTTCCCAAATTTTAATTTTCTTTGTTGTTTTTGTTCTTTGCAGGGTAATTATTGTGTATGCCAAGTACACGGAGGTTGGGTGAACCATTATTACCAGTACATCCATAACCTCAGTTGATCAGTAAAATGGCTGACCAACAAGAAGCTGAAAGATTAGCCACTCTAGCTAATGCACAAGTTAATCAGCAAAATACTGATAACCTAGGATGGGTGCCTAATGCTGATGATGAGGACTTGGGAGATGATGATTTGTTAGATCTTGCTAACCAAAGGCGTTCAGAGAATATGGCTGTACCGGTGCCCCATAATATGAACAAAAATTGTCATTTTAGAGCAAGGCAAGATCAATAACCTGTGTAATTTTATATTGAGGGGGATAATGATAAGATGGATAGAGCAGGTGAATCCGAAGCTATTATTCCTCCACCTTTGGTGCTCGGAGCTGAATTCAACATCACGAGTACCATGATTCAACTACTTCATCTGAAGGGGTTATTTTATGGACTTACGAGTGATGATCCAAACATGCATTTAGTGAATTTTGTCACTATTTACAAATCGTTGGATAATCCAAGAGTAGGGAAGAATGCCATCTATCTGCGTATTTTTTGTTGTCTTTGTCTGGGGAGGAAACACTGTGGCTTAATGGGTTGACTCCTGATTTTAAAATAAACTGGAGGCAGCTAAAAGGAGGTTTTCTAGAAAGATTCTTTCCGTCATCCAGGATGTTACAGTTGAGGGATGAGATTAGTAATTTCCTGCAGCTCCCAACTGAGGCTCTTCAGGAAACTTGGGAGATATTTAAGAAGAAATTGATACAGTGTCCTAACCCCAAAATGACTGGTGTGCATTTGATGGAGACTATATATAGAGCCGTGATTTCTATTACCAAACCAGTGGTTGATAATATTGCAGGAGAAGCATTTATTGATCTCACCTTCCTAGAGGCTTTTAAAATGCTTGATAGGATGACCAAACAGAGTAGAGCTTGGCATACTAGGGATTCAGAGGTAGCAAGCTCTACTATGTCGAGCGGAATAACTACAAAACAACATAGGATAGAGGGAAAATATGACCAAGACATGCCTCATATGAAAACCCATATAGATCTGCTTGCTAAACATTTATTATTTGGGAAGAATGAGAAAGTGAAAGCAGTTGGGGCATAAAGCAGAGTTGATTCAAATTCTGAGAAGGAGGCAAACTATCTAAATAATTTAGGGTTTTTGAGGAAATAGACAAGGGAATGAAGGATTGAACGATTACGACAAATCTAGTTACGAGGATAGGGAGCAAAGAAATTGGAAGAACAAGAGCAATAGGAGTGGACTGTGTATACCTCCTGGAAATTGGGATAATGCGATTACCAGTTCAGGTAAGATGTCCATGGAGGACATGATGGAGAAAGTATTAAAGGTTTTTGAGGCAACCAATGCTGGGGTGATGACGATGAAGAGTGGTTTACTTTCACGAGTCAGTTAGTGAATTTTCACTCAACTTCTATCAAGAAATTAGAGCAGCTGATGAGCTAAATCTTATCAGCACTTAACTAGGTACATTATCGAGCAATACAGTGTAAAATACTTGGAATGACGGCTCTTGTATGGCAGTTACCACTCAAAGTTGTAGGGTATTATCGGGCCCTTCTGTGGGCAAAGCTGTAATTGAATCAGTGATTGAAGGGGATATTGAAAATAAAAGAAGTTGTCCAGTGGAGTCTGAGAAGGTAGATGGTAGTGACATCTACTCTAACCATCAGAAGGTTGATGAGTTAGAAAAAGAAAAAAAAGGAGAAGGAAGCAGTGGTGACCACTCTTCCCAAACCACTACCTCTCTTTCCTCTTAGATTGAAGAAGGAAGCTGATGATACAAGGTTTAGAAAATTCATGGCGATACTGAAGCAGCTGACGGTGAATATACCTTTAGTGGAGGCATTAGAGCAGATGCTTGGGTATGCTACATTTATGAAAGACCTGGTGTTGAAGAAGAGAGCAGTGAGCTAAGAACTGGTGGATAACCATCACCACTGTGGTGCTATTTCAACAAGGTCTTTGATACAGAAGAAAGCAGACCCAACAGCATTCACTATTCCTTGTACTATCAGGTCTCTTGATTTCTAAGACCTTGTGTGATCTGGCAGCGAGTATTAACCTGATTCCACTAGTTATTTATAAGAAGTTATTCTTGGTGGATCATACACCACAAATATAGAACTAGTAATGGTAGACAGGTCGGTGAAGCAGCCAGTGGGGATATTGTATGATGTGCTAGTAAAGGTGGCCAGCTTTATATTTCCTGCTGATTTTGTAATTTTGGATTGTGAGGTGGATTTTGAGGTGCCCATAATCTTAGGTCGACCTTTTCTTGCAACTGGAAACATGCTTATTTATTTGTGAGCTAATGAGCTCCTGTTCAGACTTAATGCTGAAGTAGTTTGGTTTGATGTATGCCAATATATAAAGAAACACAAGGATATGAGTGTGTTCTCGATTTTTGATGTTTACTATGAGAATGAGCAAGAAGTGCCGATAGAGGAAAAAATTTCTATTGAGACTTTAGCTGCAGTTTTGATGAATTTTGATGGAGAAGGTATTGAAGAGTATAAGGAGACTGTGTGTGCCTTAAAGGGAATGGGATCATATTCTTATGCTCCCAAGAAGTTGGATCTAGATCTCAAAAATCATCCAACACTATTGGCTAAACCATCTATTAAAGAGGCACTAGTATTAGAGTTGAAGAAATTGCCAGGCTATCTACGTTATGTGTTTCTAGGCAGTGGATACACTTTACCTGTGATTATCACAGCAGATTTGTGTGAGCATTAAGTGGAGGCACTTATTTTTGTGCTCCAGAGATACATAGGGCGATAGGTTGGACTATTGTGGATATTATTGGTATTCCTCCAGATATTTGCACCCATAAGATTCAGCTTAAGAAAGATTGCACACCAACTATTGAGCATCAATGCTATCTTAATCCACCTATGCAAGAGGTGGTTTAGAAGTAGATTATCAAATGGCTTGATAAAGGATTTATATACCCTATTTCCGATAGCAAGTAGGTAAGCCTCATCCAATGAGTGCCCAAGAGAGAGGGTATGACTGTAGTGGCAAATGAGAAGAATGAGTTGATTCCCCTCAGGCTGTTATTGGGTGGAGAGTGTGTATGGACTATCGTAAGCTCAACTCATGAACATTGAAGGACCACTTCCTAATGTCTTTTATGGATTAAATATTTGATTAGTTTGTGGGAAGAGGTTGGTATTATTTCTTGGATAGATATTCAGTCTACAACCAGATTTCTATCACCCTAGAGGATCAGGAGAAGATGACGTTTACTTGCCCGTATGGTATTTTTTTCTTTTAAGAGGATGTCGTTTGTCTTATCTAATGCCCCCGCTATATTTCAATGGTGCATGATGTCTATCTTTTTTGATATGGTTGAAGATACCTTGGAGGTGCTTATGGATGATTTCTCAGTGGTAGGCGATTCTTTTGAGCTATGTTTGGTGAACCTGGTTAGAGCGTTGCAGCGGTATGAGGAATTTAATCTTGTGATCAATTGGGAGAAATGCCACTTCATGGTGAAGGAGGGCATTGTCCTTGTTCACAAAATTTCATCCAAAGGAATTGAGGTCGACCGGACTAAAGTTGAGGTTATTGAGAAGCTACCACCTCCCATTTCAGTAAAGGGAGTACACAGTTTTTTTGGTCATGCGGGCTTCTATTGGTGACTCATAAAAGACTTCTCAAAAATTCCAAACCCACTTTGTAAGCTTTTGGGAAGAATGATAAGTTTATATTTGATGACGATTTCTTGGAGGTATTTGAATGCCTTAAAGGGAAATTAGTTGATGCCCCAATTATTGTTGCTCTAGATTGGTCAAAGCCATTTGAGATTATGTGTGATGCAAGCGGAGTGGCGCTTGGGGTAGTGCTTGGCCAAAAGAGAGATAAGCTATTTCATCCCATTTATTATGCAAGCAAGGCATTAAATGGAGATCAGAAGAACTACACTGTTACTAATAGGAACTTCTTGCAGTTGTTTATGTCTTTGAGAAGTTTTGGGCTTACCTATTGGGAACCAAGGTGGTGGTTCACACAGACCACGCCGCCTTGAGATATTTGATGGAAAATAAGGAAGCTAAGTCGAGGTTAATCAAATAGGTACTGCTTCTTCAAGAGTTTAACTTTGAAGTCAAAGCTCAGAAAGGATGCGAGAATCAAGTTGCAAACCACCTATCCAGACTTGAGGGAGATCAAGCAGGAAAGAATGAATTTGAAATTGATGACATATTTTTGGATTATCAAATCTTGGCTGTTGTGCTTGAAATAATACCTTGGTATGCAAACTTTGCAAATTATGTGGTAAGTGAATTGTTACTGAGAATCTTTCTTTTCACCAAAGAAAGAAGTTTCTTCATGATGTCACACACTACTTCTGGGATGAGCCATATTTCTTTTGGCATTTTGCGGATAACATTATAAGGAGGTGTATTCCAGAAGTGGACATATTGAGTATCCTGGAAGCTTGTCATGCTTCCCCAATTGAGGGTCACCATGCAGGTGATCAAACTATGAGAAAAGTGTTGTAGAGCAGTTACTACTGGCCGACCTTATTCAAAGATACATATGAATTTTTGTGGAGATGTGACCAATGCCAGAGACAAGGGTCAATCTCAAAGCACCATGAGATGCCGATGATAAATATGCTAGAAGTAGAGTTGTTTAACGTCTGGGGCATCAAATTTATGGGTCCCTTTGTGAGCTCATACGAAATAAAGTACATTCTTGTTGCCGTTGATTATGTATCTAAATGGGTTGAGGCCATTGCCTAGGCTGATAATAAAGGGAAGAGAATTGTTGCATTCCTTAAAAGGAACATCTTCTCTCATTTTAGAGTGCCATGCACCAACATAAATGATGGTGGGTCATATTTTTGTAACTGAGTATTTTGGGATACTTTGGCAAAGTACGGTGTTAAGAAACATAAGGTGGCAACTCCATACCACCCATAAACTAGTGTCAAGTGGAGATGGCAAATCATGAGATTAAAGTTATTCCTGCCAAAATAGTGAATGTGAGCAGACAAGATTGGTCTAGGAAGCTGGATGATGCCTTGTGGGCATACAGAATAACTTTTAAAACACCCATTGGCATGCCGCCGTACCAATTGGTTTATGGCAAGGCATGTCATTTGCCAATTAAATTGGAGCACAAGGCACTATAGGCACTCAGGAAACTTAATCTGGATTGGAATAAGGCTGCAGAGTTGAGATTAGGACTGCTGAATGATATGGATAAGTTCTGTCTCGGCACGTATAAAAGAGCAGAACTATACAAATAAAAGATAAAGAAGTACCATGAACAAAGGATCGCAGAGCGAGACTTTCAGAAAGGCGACTGGGTACTCCTTTTCAACTCTAGATTGAAGCTTTTTTTGGGTAAGCTTAAATCCAAATGGTCGGACCCATTCAAAGTTAACCAAAAATACTCATCTGGAGTAGTCAAACTTGAAAATAAGGATGGATGTTTCTTCAAGGTTAATGAGAAATAAGTGAAGTTATATATCAGCCCAATGAACTCGATAAAGTGCATAAATACCATCTATCTCAATGAAGTCTTAGTAATTGAGATCACTAAGTCGTGCCGCGATAATAAATCAGGCGCTAGTGGGAGGCAACCCACAAAGTGTTTTTGTAACCATAGTTAGAATTTATTTATTGTTTTTAGGCAAATTGATGTGTTTATCAAGTGTGCAGGACTAAAAATTTAGAAGGAAGGGAGTTTTACAATTGATAAGAGGGCGACGGGAAGACTGACGGACCATCAAGGTCTCAATGGACCATCACTAGAACCGTCAAAGCCATAATAAAAAATGACATTTTGGATAAGGCTTGATGGTCGAGTTGGCGGACCGTCACTTTTTTTATGGACCATCACTTTCTTCGTCAATCAAAAGCTGAAATTCAAGAGTACTGGAATAGATTAACGGACTGGTCGATGGACCGTCGCATCACTGATGGACCATCAACTCAGTCATTGCAGCAAGGTATGAATTTTAAGTTTCTAGTAAGCTATGACGGTCACCCTAGTGGACCGAAGGACCGTCAAGTAGACTGTCAACTTAACCCTAGGCACGGGTCAGGTTGGGGTAGTTTTAAATACTATTTAAATTTTTTGTATCTGACCCAAACATTCTTAAACTAATAAGAAGAGGCAGTTACATACATTTCTACCTTTTAAAATCCTAAAATTGTTCAACTTCCACTGTATTCAAAGTATCTGGGGTCAGTTATTCCCTTTTAGGACTTTTCCTCTTCTTTTTCTCTCCTATTTAAACAATACATTCCCCCTCTTCTTCTCATCACAACAAAAGTTATCAAACACTAACAAAGGCTTTAAGTTTTCTCTATTTCTGAAGTTGTAAGTGAGAAAAGTGAAGTTAATGCACTATCAAGGTATAATCACAACCTTATTCATCTTTGTTGAATTGCTAAATATAGAGCAAGTAAGTTGTTGTTTTTGAAAGAATATTCCTTCTTACTTATGCTTAGTTCTGATTGTAATATTAGAAGTTGAACTATGTTGTGTACTGATTCGGATGAAGTATGATTAACCCATATATTGTAAGTGAGAAAAATGGTGATTAACCACTAAATTCATTCCATATATTGTGTTAAAATGAGATTGTACACCAGGGGTTTGACAAAATGTCAAAGTGAAGTCTGAAATTGAAAAATAGTTGTGACGGTCACCTTGGTAGACCATCAGACTTGCGACGGACCTCCAGGTGGACCATCGTAAAGATGCCAAAGTTGATGTTCACTAGATAAGTTGCGATGGATGACTTGGAAGACCGTCAGTAGCCTGATGGACCGTCAGGCCAATCATGGCAAGATTTTGAGAAGCATGGCACACTAGTTAAGGCCTAACAGTTAGTCCGATGGACCGTCGCTATCTTGATGAACCGTCAGACCTACCGTCAAGCCATATTTTCACTATTTTATATTGTGTTTAACCTGCAAATAGATTCTTTGATCCATTTTTAGGTATTATGGCATGAAAACTCCCTTTGACCAAAGGTGGTAGAAGAGCACGGGGAAGAGGTAAGTTAGCTAGGAGTGAGGTGGCACCTGCCTTCAATACTCAACAATGAGATAGGGTAATCCCCACACTCTTCCAGTATGATGAGGAGACTGAGAGCAGCACTAGTAGTACCAGTTTGAGCTAGATGAAGAAGGGGTCAACACACCTAACCCCAACCCCATTGAGGCAGAAATTGGCCATGTTGAGATAGAAACTGAGGAGGAAACTATGGCTAAGATAAAAAAAACCCTTAAATGAGGGAGGCACTCAGGTGGAAGATTAAGGGATCAAAGGACAAGTTCCTTTATAGATTGGAACCGACTGCGAGTAGGCCGATCAAAAGGCAATCTCCAAAAAGTACCAAATAGTGAAGAGAGAGTTGCACGAATATCCAGAACTGGAGTGGCGATTCAACAAGTATGAATTAGACTAGATGAGCAAGACTCTTGGTTCCTATCAACCGAATCTGGTAAGGGAGTTTTTCACCAACTATTTGGCACTAATAGAGAAAGATTATCCTAAACGTACAAAGATCTCAGACCTGGCAAATAGGGAATTAGTCCCAATGAGAGGAGTTAACGTTGATATATTAGCTCGAATAATCAATAGGATGTTATTTAGTCCCAACTATGAGGCACTGGCTGCGCTTCCTAATCTTGAGTATCATCTGACTTTGGCATCAACTCAAAGTACATGGTGGTATGGGCTACTAAATGATGATGGAAACTCCACCTGGGCAACCAACTCTCAAAAACGCACTGCTAAGGCCTCCCTTAGATTCTGAGCTAAGTTCTGGTAGGCCATTGTTCGATTAAGGTTGATGCCAATAGGAGGGGATGCTAATTGGATAGTCGCAGGGCTGTGCTGGTGGCTAGTTTAATTACAGGGATGAAGATCAATTTTAGCCAAATCATTGTTGATGAAATGTTTGTAAGGGAACACAAAGTGGCAAACGCACTACCATTCTCGTGTTTCATCATAGAGCTATGTAGGAAGGCCAATGTGCCTCTAATTCGAGGAGTTGATAATATAGTTCGAGCTACACATAGGCAAGACATTGAGAAATCCAAAGATAACTCAAATTTTGAGATGCGAGTCACCAAACCTCCAGCCTACCAGACGCAGTCAGTGCTAGCCCCTGATACTTTTGAAGTTCCCACAGGTATGCCATTGCCCATCACTACTTATGTGCTTCCTGATTATGTTCCACCTATTACATATACTGGATCAAAGTCTATTCCACTAATGGGTGCGACATATTATTCGTAGTACAGGTTAACACAGGAAAATTTTTCCAAGTCTGTTAAGCTGTAGAGGAAGTTTAAGAAGCATCTAGACACATGGGTTTCACAATGCAAGCCTTTTTTTGATCAAATTTTGGCTTAGGCAATCCATCTATTTCAATATATTCAAATGAATATGGACCATATGGAAGACAGAATCAATAAAAGGCTGGATGCGATATCCATTCCAGATCTTGCTAAGTTCATGGTAGAATTAAATAAGCATAGGTGGACATAGTAGAGTTAAAGAGAAAGCATTCACAGCAGCCGATCTTTCGTCCTACTTTAGTGATAAGTAACAAAGATGAAGATATTGTCGACTTGATGGGGAAGCCATTGAAAAACAAAGGCAAGAAGGTGGATGAAAGTGTCGGTAAAATCATAGATAAAAAAGCTACCAGAAGGAGAAGACGAGAAGCAATGAAACTGAAAGAGAAAGAAGATTATGAGATGAGAAAAACTATAAAAAATTAAGGAGATATGAAGAGAAAAAGAGGAAGAAAGCAGAAGATGAAGCTGCTAGAGTTTCTGCCATTTCTTCCCCAGCAAGGGGGTCCAGTTCAGACCCATCTTGGGATTTCATACCTCCAATTATGGAGAAAGAGATTGTGAGTACCCCTACCACCATAGGGGTCAATGTTGTTGCAGGTGAGGCCACTATAGCCTTACCGCATTTCACTGGTGCCTCATCTGAATAAGAGGCTTTACAAGTATTCCCCTTCTCTATACTATCTTTATATGCATTGAGGACAACGTATTTATTTTATGTGGAAAGGTGTACTTGTACCATGGGGGTTTTTATTGCCTGTGTTCTTTTCCTCCCATGTTTTATCTAGTAGAACCAGCATGTCTAGGATAGCATTTTATTTTCTTAGGCTGTGATATAAATATTTGTTTGTTAATGTTATCTATTTATGAAAGTATCTTTTTCTTTAGCATCTTTTTGTATATATGGATGATGTATGACTATGGCATAAGACTATGAACATGTTTGTATGGTTATTTCCTCTTGTCAGTTAGCATATGTTGAATGACCTTTAGTGTTTCTATAATTGGCATTAACATGTAAAATATGCATTAGCATATGATAGAAATCCTAAGAGCAGTAGAATAAGTTTGACTCTGTTTCCTGTGTGTCTGAGTATTTGTGTTAGTTCTTCGATAGTGTAATACCTAGAATTCATTATTGTTGATTTGGGGTTGATTCAATAGGATAGGATAGCAGGCCTCCTTTTACCTTCAGTCCACTTAGCCTAAATAATTGACCCAACAAAAAGATTTTACCATTTTTGAACCCTGTTTGAGCTTATGTTAGTTTTTCTTCATTCCTAATAACTCTAAATTAACTCTCTTAAGGTTGTTGACACCGTACTTTGGCCCTGGTCATACATCGGACATTGTGCACCTTAACTTAGGAAAATAACTAAGTTGAGGGTGGCTACTATCAAGATGTTAGTAGTTTAATGAAAAGGTGATTTAGAGCTAAAAGAAAGCATTTGTCCCTGATCTATCTAAGATATTATGCACCTCTAATGACCGCATCAGCATAAGTTGAGGGTGGTTGATGTTGCTTAAAAAAAGGTGTTATGTCGAAGTGTGAATGAATGATAGAATTTTAGGTGAGCTAGTAATCTAGTAGCCTTGGTGAGTAGAATTCAAGGGCAAAGAGATTTAAGTTTGAATGTTAAGTCACTTTTCCCAAAATTTATCCTCACCTATCCTCGAAGCCTCATTACAAGCCTGAAAAAGACCTGCTTGATCTTTGTGAACCAACTATAAGGGAGTATTAGATGATAAGGGCAAGTTATGGGTGTATATTCTATGTTTGTAACTTCTTTGATAAGTGCGAGAGTCTTGATTTTTGTTCACAAAATATAATGAGTGGTGGATTTCATTGACTGTGAGGGCAACTTGAGTTACATTTATCTTTACTATTCTCTGTGGGATATTATATCAATGTTGGTATGTATGTGTTAAATTATAGACAATACTAGTTATAGATCCTGATGTGTTGAGCTCTTGTGAGTAAAATGAAAAGTGAATAGCTGTGTGAAATCTTGTTCAGTAGGTGATTGCCTGTCGTTATATTGTTCATGGATGAAATTTGGAGCTGAGTTGCTTTAGGACAAGCAATTGTCTTAAGTTAAGGGTGTTGATGTTTTGGCTTTTGATGGAATATTTTACATCTTTTTAAAGGATAATTGTATGTTTTCAAGCAACTGATGTTGTATTTAATACTGGATTTTAGTGTTTTCATGTTAAGGAGCTAGATGAAGGGAAGACTTGGGAAAATGCAGAAAAAGACCACTGGCGGTCAAACTAGCAGACCATCAGCCAGGCGAAGGATTGCTAGGGTGGTCGTCATAGTGAAACATAAGGGTGTAGTTGAGTGGTCTCTATGACGGTCCAAGTGGTAGAACGTCAACCATCTGATGGATCGCTAACTTGGCCGTCAGGAAAAAAAGAACATGACATCTTGGAGGATCAAGTGATGTCCCATGAGACGGAATGCCAGGCCAGCAATGGTCCACCAACATGATCGTCAACCCTTAACAGAACCCAAAATTCTGGAACCATCAATGATGGTCCATGCGATGAACTGTCAGGCTTTTGATGGGCTATCATCCCGATCACCAACTTGGATGCAGTTTTTCTGAGTTAGAATTTTAAATCCTCTGTACCTGGGAACATATAAATAACCAGTTTAGGTTTTATTTAGGTATCTTTTATCATATTTCCATCTTTGAGACTTATTGTAGCATAGTATCTCTGAGATTCAAGATAGAATTGTGGATCTAACCATTTCTATCCTCATTTCTACTGAAGATTCAAGAACAATTCTTGTGATTTTTGTAAGTGATTTCTGAATTTATTTATGAGAAACATAATGATTCCTTCTTCTTCTTCTATTAAGATGGTGGCTAAGCTCCCATAACTAGGGTTATGGGAGCCTTGATGTGAATAGCTGATTGGGGTTGTGAAAATATTTGATTTCTATAGTTAGTTGAAGTTGTATAAACCCTTCTTCACAATAATGACCTTTCTTGGTTGTAAACTTGAAAGGTGAGCCCAAGAACATCACTTGTTCGAGTAGAAAAGTGATTGTTGGGAAAATAAGAGGTTTACATGAAATATAAGGGATTTAACCTTTGGGTAAAGAGTTGATGCCTTAACGGGATCAACTCACATGAGAGAATAGTTGAATAAGTTAATGCATCCTTTAAATTTAAGAGAATTGAAGGATAATCTACTCACTTAGGTTGAGATACAATTTGGTAAATTATAGGATTCAGTAACTCTTGCAATTGAAGTGATTAATTAGAAATTCAAAATAATTCACAACCCTAGCTGCTTGAACATCTTGGTAACCATAACTCTAGTTTGTCTAATCTCATTGAATTATTATTTGCAATAAGGATCACTGACTGAAACACTTTCTATTACAAATAGTGATTTATAATTTACAAATTAAACCCCCGTTTTAACTCGGAACCTTTGATCAATAGTCCAGTAACAACCACAAAACTTAGTGAACACAGTATTCCCTATGGGATTCGACCTCAACTTAGTTGGGTTATATATTTTACAATGACCACTTACTTTCTCATAAAAGAGGTGTAATTTAGGTGTATCACTGCATTTAAGGATGATTTAAATGCCAGAAGCCAAAATTCTAAAACATATATCAGCAATTTGATTCTTTGAAACAGTTCTGAGAAATGAAAGATGGGTTAGAGAAAAAATTACCTTAAGAAATATGGACAGGGGTTAATCTTTATCAGTAATCAATGTACCATCCTATACCTCTATATCAATTTTAGAGATTTGGTTTCCAAGGTAAGCTTGAGACATAAACTCTATGTTATGGCCAAAGACATTGCTTCCAGCTATCTTCATGGAGCCAACAGGTGGAGGGGACAATGATAAATCCTCAATTTCATCTTGTCTAAGATGCTCCGTTGTGTCATGAACTATAAGTTAAGCGTTGCTCCTAGGTGTTGGACAAAGTTCATTGTTATATATGGTAGATAAGATAGACGTAACCAAAACTCTACCTAAATCTTGAAGCTGTTGAGCCACATGATTTCTATGGGAAACTCGAGACTCTTTAGAATTGTTAATTTCTAGTTATCACACACACTTGGTGTGCTTAAATTTCTTCAAAATTCTCTTTTAACCAAAAGGTTCAAATGACACTGTTTGGGGTATTCTATCTCAGCAATAATGTACTAGCTGTTAATATATAATTAACTAAATCAAAGTGTTCCCTCTTTAATATCTAAGTTTTTTAGATAAAACGGTTCACACAATTCACCATAGTAGAGCAGGCAGAGGTCAAGGATCGAGTAATCTATTCATAGTTTCACTTTTCTTCTGCCATTCTGTTCCCTTTGGACTTTTGGTAACGCTCAACTTACATGTTAATTTAGTGCAAGGCGGTTGTCGTCAATATATTTACCCAACTTTGGAGTTGGGGTCGAATCCACAAGGAACAATGTGATTGGTGATTAAACTAATTTGAAACTATAGCTACAAGTTGAATTCAATCAAATTATATGAAAAGATAAAATGGGGGTTTTAATTTATGAATTATGTCCTAATTAATTGTAACAGAGTTAACCCATCGAATGATTCTTTTTGTAAGTAGTAATTCAGAGATGTCAAACAACCCATAGTTATGGTTACCAAGATGCTTGAACAATTAGGGTTGTGAATCAATTATGAGCTCTAGTTAACAATTTCCATTGTAAGAGTAATTGATATCTATGGTTTACACACTAGTTTCCCAACCTAAATGAGTAGCTCATCCCTTAATTTTCACAAACTTAAGGAATGGATTAATAATTCAATTGTATTCTCACATGGGTTGATCTGATTAAGGAATTTACCTTCAATCCAAAGGTTAAAGCCTTTAGATTTGTGTAAACCCTTTCTTTTCCCAATAAACACTTTTCTATTTGAACAAGTGATTGTATAAGGGCTCACTCTTCAAGTTTGCAACCAAGAAGAATCATGAAAATGAAGAAAGATTTATACAATGTCAATTCCTCAAAAAGTTCAATTGGATTCACACTCTAAATTTCGTTTTTCACATGAAGACTCCCATAACCCTAGTTATGGGAGCTTAATCATACATTTCCATGGAAGAAATAGGAAGCATATTTGTGTAATTAATAAATAAATTCAAGATTTACTTACAAAGGTTACAAGAATTTGCTCTTGAATCTTCAATGGAGATGAAATAATTAAATCCACAAGGTTTGCTTAATTTCCCCAAAATTACTCTTACAAAGAGTTTCAAGAATGGATTCTATGAAAAAGAGAGAAAAAATTTATGATGAGAGCCCAATAAGAAACCCTAAAACTAGTTTTTATATGTTCCCAAGTAGAGAGGAATTAAAATTAAAATTCAGAAAATTTTTGTCAAAGTTGGTGGTCAAGTTGGTGGTTCACCACAAAATTGGTGGTCTACCACTTCGACCTTCACTGGCTCCTCTAAAATCCTGGATTCTGTTTTGGTGTTCTGGTGGTCAGTTTGGTGGTCAGTCACAAAGTTGGTGGTCCACCATCCTGGCCTTCAGTGAATTTTCTGAAATCTTGATTCTGGTGGTTAGTCTGGTGGTCAATTGCAAAGCTGGTGGTCCACCATTTCGACCTTCACTGAGTGTGCTTAAATCCTGAATTCTTTTTTGTCCTGAAGTTGGAACTGGTGGTCAGTCACAAGACAGGTGGTCCACCATTTTGACCACTAGTGAGTCAATTTCCAGAATTTTACTCCGATTTCACTGCATCATGGCGCCTATTTACACTCCATAAATTGCTACACACGCCAGGTTGTCTTAAAATTCATCCTTTTATGAATCCAATTTAATGATACCATATCACTGTTCACACTCCCTCAATGGTCCAATACATATCAGGACTCCAAATGGAGTCAAATTCTGCGCATTGGTTTCGTTGAGTCATTTCGAGCCTTATTGAGTTGATTCCACTTGATTTAAAGCTTGTATATCCTTAATATATCATCATTATCCATTAAAAAAGTAACCTAAATAATCAAACACCACAAAATAGAGCTCAAAACAACACAACATTCAAGATGATGAACTCAAAACATGAGCTAAGCATAGGTTAATTTCACTTTGAGTTTTAGCTCTTTGTTTTGAATGTTTTCCTGATCCAATAGACCCTTGAACATTATAAATAAGTTATTTCACTTATAAATACATAATTAAAACCTTATTAACTCATTAAACCACATTAGAACCCAACACAATACACTAGACAAAGACCTAGCTCAAGCTAGTCACACTTGTTTTCTCGATTGAACTCTAAATACTCAAATTGAATCAAAACTCATATGAAAACACCATTTAACATTGTAAGCACATAATTGGATACATGAATGCTCATTTATGTCATTATAAGCACATATAGAATAAGATTCATCCTCAAAACAAGGCTAAAAAGGCTAAAATAATAATGCTAAAACGCGTAAATACACCCAACATCAACTATTAATGGAAATCAAGGACACCAGTGATCTCTACATTCACCTATGTAATTTAGAGATCTACTTTCAAGCAGCTCTATTTTCTAAGGGGGGTGGACTAAAAAAGGAGAAGCGTTATTCATCATGCTTTTGTAGAACAGCTAGTATACATTAAAGAAAGTGGCTTCCTTAATTAAACTAGCTTCATCGTATTCTCTTCCCCCCAACTTTACTCCAGAGATATCGCATATTCTTAAGCGAGAAGATCAGACTCTTATTATTGAATTTTCATTGTTTGCACATAATAGATCATTCTCTAGTTTTTTTATGCTTAATTTTTCCCTTTTCCCTTTCCATTAGACAAGGTTAAAGCTACTATAAGAATTTTTGATCTCAAGAACCTATCATGGTTTTTGAGTATTTATGATCCACCGAAGCAGTTACAATTGCTTTAGTTGGAGCAGCGATAATTGCTTTAGCGGGAGACAAGTGTAGCTGTTCTAAAGTTCTAGTTAGAAAGAGGGGTTGATAATCTAATCCCTCTTAGTGGTCATATAGTAGAGTGAGTGATCCTCTTGTAGTCATCTATGAGTTGAAGCAGGAATAAAGAATTAATATAAGGTGAAAGAACCTTCTTTTATTTGAATTTCCTATTTAACTAGTCAGCCTCTAACTTCACTCTTGAATCAGCAGGCTTAGAAACCTACTTTCTAAAGTGGGACCTACCATATATATAGTCTACGGAACCATGCCTAGATACAGTGTCAAGATCATATCCTCTTCATCTTTCTTGAAAAGAAACTATGCCTAATAAGGCAAATAAAGACTCATCTTCTTTCATATCATATATGTCAGAAGCATCAAACGATATTTTATTAGGTGAGGGAATCCTAATCCAATGCTCTAAGCTCGCGGTGACAAAATGTTGTTATGTCCCTAGATAGTGTTCCCACAGGAGATATGTGCATGGAGTTCTGTGCCTGGCCCTTTTACTTTCCATGAAACTAGAAGCATAAAATATGGGATCTAGAATTTTAGAAGAAAGTCTTTCTCTTTATTGATGTCTAACTTCATCTGCCTTATATTGATGAAAAGATATTCCCTTAGTATTTGCGCAACTCTTCTTCCAGGGAAACAGTCTTTGATAGTGCTCTTACCCGACTTTTCATGATTTAAGGCCTTAAGAGAATCAGGAGATATTTAATAGTTTGGGTAGAGCATCTAATCTTATTAAGATTTTTCCTTTTAGACATTATTCTCCAAATGGACAAAGAGCAGGATGTAAAGCACCCGCCTGTAGGAGGGAAGTTCAGGGGTTAGAATGTGACTGATTCATATGCAGTTTCCACTCTGAAAGATACCCAATCAAGAAAGATTTTCCACCATGCCTAATGGGCAAGAAGCTAGGGCAGCTAAAGAGGGTTATATTGGGTGATCGTATTCGAACTTGAAAGACTTTCCTTTGAATAAGAATCAGATTGGATTAAAGCAAAGGATGGCAAAGCTGGAACATTTTCTATGGTTTTGATTCTTCCTAAGTTGTTAGGTCACTCTTCTTTTCTCCGATTGGGGAAGTCTCCAATTTTCTTACTTTGATTTCCAATGACTCAGTATAATGCTCATTTGACTGTTGCATAGGTAAAGTGTTTACTGGTCCACCAGGTGAGACCTTTTGTACTCCTTATTTTGCTGATTAAGATTCGGATAAGAATCTTCTCAAATCCTTAAATGAGAACTTCCCTTAAGAAAGGAATAAATCTAGGGAATAAGTCACAATTATAGTTCTATTTCTCCGCTAGTCGGGGACATTACTTCAAGCTGAGAAACTTGCTCTTGTTCTATTCACTGAATCTGGAGATTTATACTTGTTAGAAACTGTATTTTTACTCTTCCTTGTGTTTATAGGGGTACTTCACAAACTAAGGCAAATAAGTATCTTATTCTCCCTTTCAATCAACCAAAAGTAATAAGATTTCTGCTCTAGCCCTAGTTGCTCTACGCGGATATTATCTTTCCTTACTGAACATCTTTCCCAGACCATATCATAATTAAAGTTATGGAGATAGAGAAAACTCATTCTCTTTAAATAACAAAGGCCTTTTCACGAGCTAGGCTCGAACCTGTGCTTCCCTATCTAGGAGTGCATTCTTGAAATCTAGTTGGAGATCAGTCTGTTGACCAGTGCTTGAACTAAGATTTTTTCAAAAAAAAAAGGGAATGAGTCTGAAAAGACAGGTCGAGAAGGGTTGCGAGCTCAAATGAATAGAGTTCAAGCCAAAAGTGTTTCAAAATAGAAAGAGAAAAGTTGGAATGAAGTAGCTCACCTAAAAGGAGAGGAACAAAGAACTAGACTAAAATTGTTGCAAAATAGAGGCAGGGCTCGAGTCACTTGCTAACGAGCAGGCGGGATAAGACTGACTTGAAAAGACACTCTACTTGAAAGACAATGGCTTTGAGGGTAATTAGTGTTATATATGGGTAAGGAAAAGAAAATAGTAGCTCAGGCTCTTGAGGCACACTATTAGGGCTTGAATATATCATTGAAAGAAGTTGGGGAGAAAGATCCTAGTGCAAGCATTATGTCAAACTGATTCAGGTATAGCAAGATAGTTCTTGTCTCCTTCTTCTACATACTTCACTTTATTGCACTTCAAGCCTTGAAAATAAAATATTTCTTAGTTGTCCACTACCTCACTCTTTATTTTTCCTATATTAAGGGAGTTCTATTGCCCTCAAACTATTAAGGGAAAGCAAGGACATCTGTGAACTCGAATAATCTTGTGGCATACCATCGAATCTATTCTACCCTACACTACCCTTTTTTCTTCCTTATGATTCAACATGGTGTATATTTAGTCAACTGCGGTTATTCTTACACCAAGAAATCCTTTTATATTGCATCAAGAGCTGATTCAATTACAGTACTTACTGTAACAAAAAGAGCGTTAACTCATTCTGAAACACACTTACAGCAGCTAGTTTTTTTTCTTTGGATATTTAGTAAGGCTAGGCTCAATAGAGGCAATCCATTTATTCATAGTAGCTGTCCATTAGAAAAAACCTTTCAATCAAGAAAGTAAGCCAATCAAGGTAAATCACCAATTGATTTGCCAATCCAACTATGGACAAAACACCACACCCACAGGCTCGATCAAACTGAGCTGCCCAGGCCGCAAGTGACAAAGAGGAAGATTCTCAGACTAAAGAAGCAGTGGCTACCATTGATGAAGTCCAACATTAGGAACAACCTCAAACTGGTGGCCCATCCCAAAAAGTTTTTGCTGAGCCCGTAGAGACTAGAGCGAAGCCTGGAAGGGTACACCAAGGAACTCAAACAGTAGAGCAGCAACCTGTGATCTATTTAGTTTGCCACATGTTCTTTTTACTCACAAAAATGGTACCTTTAAAGAAAACTAAGAGAAGGTAAGAAACTATGGTTGGCATAATCTCATCAATTAGGATGCGTGATTCACACTTTTTTTATTCAAATAATCTGGGCATTTTTCTTTGGGTTGGGAGGGCTTGCACTAGGGAAAGTCACCTACTCTCCAATTTCTATTATTTGTTATCTGTATCAAACTTATATGTTCCAAATATGAGAGTCATTCTTTCAATTTAGTAGATCAAGAATCTCCTTTTTAAGAGTATACCAGGGCCATTCTTCTAAGAAATAATAAAAGAAGGACAATAGTTGACTCTTCAAACTTACCCCATCTTAGCTTTCATTGAAAATCTTGATAGTAAAATAATCAAAAACTATCCGCTTCTCCCTTTCTCTCCTATCTTTAAACTAAGAAAGAAGAAAGAAAGACCGAGTCTTGAGGATCTATTTCTTTAGATTCATCGAGTTAGGTGTTGCTTCCTTCTCCTAGTTTTGTGTGTTTTTTTGGTGATCTCAATGTATTTCAGATTTTGTTTTTATCTGAAGATGAAGGAGACATCATTATCTTACATGTCTTGTTGTAGTCTTTCGATCCTAAAAATGTACAAAACAGACTCATTTGATATAGAGATTAGGAAATAAGTTTCATAACAAAAAGTAAAGGCGAATGGTTTGAAAGTAGATGCTAGTAGTTCAAATAATATATTAAGCCAACCCATTCTTTCTATCTATTCTTTTTATCAGTAAATGGTACCTCGAGATCTTTTCCAAGGGGCGAGGGGTATTGAGAAGTGGGTAAAGAAGGAAGGAAAGATCACTTTAAAAGTTGCAAGCAAGCTGCATATCTTTCTTCTCTTTTCAAAGATGGGGATAATGGGCCCCTACTGAGATTCATTCCTCGTATTATCTAGGAGTGAATAGGGCCTACGGGATAGCAACTGAATATTGACCTCTTTTAAGCGAGTTGAACTGCGGAGCTCTTTTTTAATATGTATAAAAAATGGAAAATCATAATAAAGTGGGTTGGCCACTAATAACTAAGGAGGTCATCCTCTCACCAATTAAGTTGTGTTGAGCATGAATTTTGTATTCCACTTGAGATGCGAGACTCTCTCTTCTATATTTGTATCTTTTTTTTATTTTATCTTCATAGTAGATCACTCAATCTTATTCTACTTAAAAAGAAGAGGGGAATAAGTTCTACAAAACGTGTATGTTAAGCATGATTATTAGTTCCTTGCTTCATGACTAGATTGAATAACATTTGGATAAGACAAAGGCAATACGCATGACTGAACTAGGTACTTTTCGACTAACTCCCTAAACTCCAACCAACTTTTTTGAATATATCTATTGTGGATGTTTTCTACAGTTTACGGGAGAGAGAGGAGTGCATCACATCAAGTCAATATCAATATAAATAGGTGCTTCTAACTAATTTTATTTGAGCCTTGAATAAACAATATTCTCTTGGATCCCTTTCTAGAACTAGCCCTAAACCTTTTTTTGAATATTTTCTAGGTCTACTTTTTCAGTCGCAGGTGCTACTACAACTAATTAATTCTTTAGTTGATTGGTGAACAAATAAATTCAATATGGAATAGTAAATTTTAATGGATGAGTAGGCAATCTCAGCATTAAACTCATTGTAGAAAGAGACAAGCAAGACAACAGATTTTATAGGTGAGTCTTTCACTGGGGGAACAATGATACTTTCCCCTAAAGGGTAACAAAATGGGGTGAGGTCTCCTCTTCTCTCTTTCATAAAAAACTACCTAAGAGCTTATTTGACAATAATAAGATGACTGACTGATATAATATTGAGAGAGGAAATGTCAAACTCTCTCTTCTGCGCTAGTTAATCATAGGCCATCCTTAAAGTGCAATAGGGACATCTTTACAGAAGAGTAAGCCATCACTTTAAGAAGGGAAAAGTCTCTTTGAAAGTTCACTCTCATTAAAACAATAAAAGAAAAATTTCTTTTCTATCGAGGATTTTCCTCACTAAGCTTTTAGGACAAGGACTATAAACGATTATAACAGAGACAACCCCCATTTTCTCTTAGCTATATGCTAAATACTAGTCTTGGCCTTTCATCACTGAATTTTGGTTGATGAAATCCTCTGAATTACTGATGACTTGTGAGCTTTCAGGGCTCATAAGATGGGAAAAGCCCTTCTCTTCATTTCATTATTTCATTAATGGGTTTTCACGACGTAAGTCAACGGAAGCAAATGGGAAATGGCAGCCTAAAGAACCCCATTTGTGGTTGAAGGCTAAGCTTATTCTTTGATATAACTCACTCTGTCACTCTAGAAGACCTGGTCTGATTATAGTTAGTAGTATAGATTAGTTTGATTTGTCGAATAGAATAAGAGCTTTTAATTTTTCATTATATTATATTCATAAACTTTTAGAACCTCCATAGAGTAACGCTTTCTTCTGGTTTTGTAAATCTAGAAAGCCTTCTATGTTGGTATGGAAACTGCTTTTCATTCATTAAACAACCCCTATTGCAACACTTAACTATCCTTCAAGGGGCGAACTCTACCTTTTTTTAAGCGGCGATCCAAAAATGAAAATCAATCTCTTCCTACAATCCATCTTGGTGTTATGATGTAGATGTGAGAGTCTTCCTAGATGTGACTAGCGAATAGGCTAACATGACCAGATTATCATGTTAGCCGGACTAGTGACTCGACACTTTCTTTGTCTGAATTCATTTGATTCCAAGTGCTCCCTATTCCGATTGAAGAAGGATTAAACTGAAATAAGAGTCAGTTTGATGATAAAGATCTTTTTTCTTTTCTTATAAACATTGCTTTTGGAATCTCTCACTTCTTATAACTTATAATATGCTATGACATGAGACTTATGAACTCATTGGTTTTCTACGAATTTCATTATCAAGAATAGTATCCATGGTTTCTTGCACCAATTTCTCTTGACACACTACTAATTCCCCCAGTGTAGATCTACTTGTTTTTAATAGATCTGTAAGAGTCATATTCTAAGAGATAAGTCTTCTATATATTTCATTAATATCTAAGCTCATTAGCTTACATCTATCTAAAGGAGAGTTCATAGTTTGGTAGGAAGGAATGGTAGTAGATATAACATAAGGGGCTCTCCGTCTTTTAATCCTATGAGTTAATACATAGAGAGTGAAATAGTTCCACTTAGATCCACCTTTGGTCTTACATTCCTTGGTTCAAAGAACTACCTTATGCCACATCCTTCGCTCTTAATACATGGTAGCTGGATTGCTGATTTCCTAGTTTAATAGTTGTTATCCTGCTAAACATCAGCCTTATCTTCTCCTTTAATCCCATCTATCCTTATAATGTCAACTCTAATGTTCTTGTTCCTGGTTATTTTTTTCATTTACTTTACCTTCGACTAGCTATTTAACAAATTCAAAAGTAATGGAGTCATTAAAAGAAAAAAGAGTTCCAATCACAGATAACTTCTAAAAGAATAGAAAAAAGAGGTGAAATGGTGGCAAGACCATAGAAGGAGCTAAGACTGCTTAGGCCTTTTACTAATGCCCCCACACTAAAAGAGAGAAATCTATGTAACTTTGGATCTTAGCAATAGTTTTTAAAAAGACTAGTAGCACTTATTCCTTATTTATTCAAGAAATTGAATTACCCGAGTTAACTGAGGAAGTTCTAGTAAAATGCTTGAATGCAAACTGACTTTTTCTTGAATCTCACTCTTCGTGTAAAGAGTCATTCTTTCTGGAAGCTATCTAATAACATTCAAGAGCTACCATTGGATGAACTTTTATCAATTTTCTTTCCATCTTGGTTTCCAAGTGGTGTCAACCATAAAAAGATCCTGTCCTTCAAAGATTGATCTAATAATTGCTTAAGTAAGGAAGTCATTTCTTTTTTTTGCTTGATAGATATATCATAGGAGAAGAAAGAAGTTTATGTAGGTCGGATCCTAACGTAGATAAATGCTATCGAACTTGAATGATCGAATTGATTCTTTCACTTTGTCGAACTCAAAATAGAGGATCTCTTTGCCAAGAGGAGAAGATAAGATCATTCGGCAATAGAAGGCACTGCTGGATGCTTCAAATCAATAGAACATGAATAAAAGATTAAAAAAAGGTTATGATAATCTTTATCAGAGAAAAGTTTATGATGAGCATCTATTTGAGTCAATTATTTCTAAGATCTAATTCCAGTTTTTTCTTATGTAGGGAAAACGCCTTATAATCTGAAGTTTTACGCTTAAGGGAAGAAATTTTTTTGGTGTATGCATGACTTGGGACTCCCAAAATTTGTATACAATATGAGCCTAAAGGAGTGTCAATAAATCGAGCCACCAGGTTTGAGAATAGGGTGGGATTCCTAGATCTAGTGGCCGGTGAATCACTAATCAAACAGTAGATTTTGGAGAGGCTTTTCATCAATCTAGTGGTTGGTGAATCACTGATAAAAGAATGAGCATCCACCAGGTTTAATAATTTGCTGGGATATACAGATGTAGTGGCTGGTGAACTACTTCTTCTTCATCCACGAAGATTCAAAAAAAATTGAGCTTGGATGGAACTGAACAAGATTTGGTGAACGAATACAAAGGTCAAAGGCTTTATTATTGAGAAATTAAAATGAGGTTCTTCAGTAGCCATCACATATTTCATTACTTTTCTTCTATTCCATTGCAGAAGGAAAAGGTTATCGAATGATAGATTCACCATTGAGAACATTAACTCCAAAAAGACTAATATTGTGGTGTAGATATCTCTGTGAATGGAAAAGAGGTGCTTCAGATCAGGAGTAACCATTAGTGATAGGGAAAAATAGGGGGAAAGGAAAAAGGAAAGAGCGATGCCTACATTAGGATTTAAAACTTGTTGTCTACTTTCAGGAAATGTTTGGAATAGAGAACTTACAATAATACAATGCCATATTCTCTGAAGATTGAGGAACAAGAAGAGATCGCTATAGCATTTTAGACCTTCCCCCTTTATTGGCTTACCCCACCTCTTAAGATAAGGAATTATGGGGGAATCAATGGTTACGATTTTGTATTACAACCTAGCATCCTGCACTTGCTTGATTGAGGGATACAAATGAATAATATTACTAGAGTTCATAGCAACAGAATTTCCTTCTCAGATGAGGTTGGGGACTGAAATGTTAAGGATGATCTATATTTCTTTTCGGGAGTAGAGAATCAAAATCAAAAAAGTGGCATTTGACCACTAATAGAGCGTTTGATCCCTTTTTTATTACCTTCAAACCCAGCTTGTTTCATTAGTTGAGAAAGTTTGAAAGGGCATCCTTCAAGTCCTTTGCTTTGTTTGTAACAATTCTTTCATCTCTTCTTTAAAGCCTTTTTAATTGGCTCTTTCTTCCTTTCTAGTTTTTAAAAAGGTTGGGTACTAGCCTTATTCATAAGTAAAAATAAATCTCACTATTACCTACACTGGTATAGACTATAAACACATTTTGGTTTCCTCGCCTGGTGGCACAACCCTTTCCTATCAATTTAGGTCTTATATAGTATAGTGGATGGGTTAGTAGTTAATTGCTATCCCCTTTTTACCTGTCTTTGGAGTCGTGTCATTGTTTTATATGTGAGCTGGTGTTCTTTCTGATCTTGCAATGAGTTTTAGTCATTCTTGTTTGCTTTAAGTAGTAACATGTTCCATTACAGAAGAAGACATTTGGAAGCAACCGTTCTTTGTTAGAATCTCTTATACGAGATATTCGGTGTTTCAAAAAATGTTGGGACTTTACTTTTCCTTTGGAAGGAACTACTATTATATCAACACGATTTGTCTAGTTCCTGATTGGTGAAGTAAGTTTTCAATGGTCAGATGCTGTTATAATCTATCAGCCTAGCTACCTTTAATGCTCTGCGATTGAATATTGAAGTAGTACCATCTTAAGTGTTGGGATTGGTTGGACTTTGTTTACCGAACCAAAGAGTGGTAGGAAATATTATTACAATACCAAAAGGAAATTTTTGCATCCAAAAAGAAGAGAATCCTTCAACAACAAAGAAAGAAATTGCATAAGTAAAGATTAAGATAGCCAGTCCTCTTGGACAGCCGAGAGTGTTATATAAAAAGGACCAAGGAGGATCCTATCCATCAGGAGAAGGAGGGGGACTAGGAGCTAGACTTAGGGTAAGAATTGAATGATTATGAGATAAACAATGAGACAAAGGAGAGCACTTAGATGAGTCAGCCAAAAACAAAGACAACCAAAAGTAACGACCACCACGATAGGCATAGTAATTTGATTTTTTGATCACCCCTATTTTGGAAAACAATTTTTGGGGGCTTCCGCCTAACACAAAAAAGATTGGATTGCCTAGATAACGAGTCTTATATACTGTGTTACGATCACGTCATATTGATAAAAAGTCCAGACAACAATTTTGGATGAAAATCAAGAAAGAATTTCTGGTCATAAAAATAGAAAGACATGAATTGTGCAAGAAGTTCTTTCGGTTAAAATGTCGAACAACTCAGAGGACATAAGACTTCTTGGTCAATCCAAAAAGATTTCCAAATGGATTCTCCTACACCACAATGCCTGGCCCTTTATATTACCTTAAGAATAAAGAGTAGGTATGAAGCATGGCATACAAGGCAAGAAGTGTATGATACAATAGATAACCTTAAGGAGTGGCGAGAACTCTCTTGATTGATCAACGTGAGTGAACTGTGCTTAAACTCTTCATAAAACCACATCGATCTATGAGAGGATATGATAGTTGAGTAGGCTTCCCCTTGCAATTCAAGGAATATGATCTGGAACACGATGAGAGTTTGTGTGTCTTGGTAGGAAAGATATCTCCAGAATATATCATAAGATTACCTTTTCTTACTGCCATGAGGTCGACCTGTGAACAAGGTAAACCCAATGGGAACAAAAAATAGAGGGTACCACATTGGGAAGAAGATACTCCAAATGGCGAAGGCTCACCCAACTGAAGAAAGGGGGTGAGACAGGAAAGAGATAGCTTACTTCCAAGCTGGCCCAGCCACAAGGAATTAAAAGAGCTTTGTCGGTGCTGACTTGGATCTCGGTTGACAAAATAAAGAAGACATAAGCGATGAGAAATTGTGGTTAAATCTTAGCTCTAGCCGATAGGCTAGCAGTAATCTTGGCTACAGCAAAGCGCTTACCAAGCGCAAAGAAAAAGGCCTTCACCACTTGAGCCGTATGCGGGGGACTCATACGTGCGGTTCTAAGGAGGGAGAGCTAGTAGGAGCTATCTTATCCCAATAGCATATATTTGGAGCTCAATATGAAATCCAATTTTCTTCCAAGACCCATTCAAATAAGAGAAAACTCCAAAGATTATTTTGAAATAAGGTCCTTGAATTGACCCTTTCCCAAACTAGAACTGGGAGAGGATGAGAGGAAAAGGGGATCAAAATATCCCATAAAAAATGTTTGAGCTTTCCATTCTGCCACCCCTCTCCCCCTCTCGTACTCCTCCTTTTTTCAATAAATAAGTTCTGCAGGCCCCTCTTTGATAAGGAAGGAAATAAAATAATCTCAATTTTATGACAACTCCACTCTGATGGATGTTCTCCTCTAACCATAATGATATAGGGAATCTTTATTTCATCTTTGGAGCTATTGCTGGAGTGATGGGCACATTCTTTTCAGTACTGATTCATATGGAATTATCGTGACCCGATGATCAAATTCTTGGTGGGAATCATCAACTTTATAATGTTTTAATAATGGTCCACTAAATGCTATTCCTGGCTCAGCTCCGATAATGCAATTCCAGGAGTAGTCAGTAGTTAAGCACTGGATTCCTTCAAACCTGGAGAACATGTAACCCTGGGTCGAGGTTTGGTGAACCAAATGGTCATTCCTCTATTTGAAGTATCGGGCCTCCTTTTTCATTGCCTAGGTTACACCTTCGGAATACCTTATAAGGGAATTTTTTTCTATTTCCCCCATTCTTCACTTTATGCCATACCGACTACCCTTTCATTATAAGGCATAGAATTAGACCAAGCACAGGGTTAGATGTGAATTATGATTCGAACCAATATCCATTACCTGATAAAAGAATATTTTCAGTATTTATATAAATGATCCTTCCCTTGCGTTCAGCTATAGCAAGAGCCCCCAATCTAGAGCTACTTGTTGTTCCAACTAATTCCAACAATGCATTTCTCATAGCGAGAAAGAATAACTACTTGACGTTGTATATTATAACTCATTGAATCTCGATTCACATCATTATGTTCAATATAAATAATGAGGGAAGCCCCAATAGAAAAATATTTAAAATAAAAAATACTTCGAAGCTGAACCTGTTCCCATGGAATAGTAAAGAATTCTTGATGGTATCGAGTTGGAACAACTTGTTCTTCCTGAATATCCTAATTTAAGGCTAAAGAATTTCCTTCCGCTACCATTTATATTCATCTCTACAAGGTGATAAATAAATCATCCATACCCCGATTGACCTCTCAGAAATTTCATAAAAAAGGTTGTCTAGACACCCCCAATAACCAATCATCGCATGAATTGCTAAGAATCCAATAAGTCCAACATTGAATGCTTCAGATATGTCAGTTGGTCAAATATGTCCATAGTGACTAGGATGGATATCGTGTATCCGAAAACTAGTGGTGTGACCTGTCAGTCCTACAGGGCCCAAATAACAATATTTTCTCCCATAAACTATTCGTGTTAATGGATTAGTTCAATCCAAAAATTGAGATAATGAGTGTAAATCAAAAAATGATTTATAAGTAGTTCTTAATGGAGTTGAGGTTATAAATTTTGAGTTGTCGGTATCAATTTATATGGAATTGCTCCACATATAGTCCCTCAAACCACATTTTCTAAACAAACCAGAGTCAATCCAAATTGATCTTGTAAATGAACTGCTACAAAATGAATACATTTATTTTTCAGATAATTCATATCGTCAAGTGCACCCATTCCAAATTTTAGCCCAATCAAATAATCGGCGGCTGCCAATATATCCCGTGGTAACAAAAATGTATTGTTCTGGGATATATCAAAGTTCAATCTTCGGTTCATATTTTGTTGACCAATACTTCCTAATTCATATCTTTGTTGAATGAATTTCTTGTATAATTTGTGGTCGGATTAGACAACATCTTGCTTCGAACATAGGAGTTGCTAAGTGTCAAATTCGAGACAAAAAGTCAATTGTATGGGAAATTCTTTAAGAAGTTATGCAGGGACATCATGTATTGCTGAATAGAGCACCCACTCTGCATAGATTAGGCATACAGGCATTCCAACCCATTTTAGTTGAGGGGCACGCTATTTGCTTACATCCATTAGTTTGCAAAGGATTCAATGCCAATTTTGATGGAGATCAAATGGTTGTTCATGCACCTTTATCCTTGGAGGCTCAAATAGAGGACCGTTTACTTATATTTTCTCATATGAATCTTTTGACTCTGGCTATTGAGGATCCCATTTTCATACCAACACAAGATATGCTTATTGGACTCTATTTATTTTCAAGGGGAAATCATCGAGGTATTTGTTTAAATAGATATAATCCATGTAATCATAGAAACTATCAAAATCAAAAAAGAAGTGATAATAGTTACTATAAGCATACGAAAGAACCCTTTTTTGAATTCCTATGATGCAATTAGGGCTTATCGGCATAAATGAATTAATATATAGTCCTTTGTGGCTCCAGTGATGACTAGATCAACACGTTATTGCTCCAAGAGAAACTCCCATTGAAGTTCACTATGAATCTTAAGGTACTTTTTATGAGATTTATGGACACTATCTATTAGAAATAACTCTAAAAAAAACAAATCCTTATTATATACATTCGAACCACTGTTGGTCATATTGCTCTTTAACGAGAAATCAAAGAAGCTAAACAGGGGTTTTCTCAGGCCTATTCATATGGTACCTAACGTAATTCTATGATACCCTAGGACTTCGAGGCTCTCCAATTCATCTAGTACATAGTTTTGGAATTTATACGAGAATCAAGATAGATAAAAGGAAGTTTTACAATCACCTATGTAAACCTATTGCCGAATTCTACTTAGCAAAATATGGAGGTACTTATGGAAGAATGGGCCAATCTAGTCTTTCACAATAAAGCGATAGATGGAACTGACATGAAACAACTTATTAGTAGATTAATAAAGCACTTTGGAATGTCATATACATCATATATCTTGGATCAAGTAAATACTCTAGGATTCCAACAAGCTATTGCTACATCCATTTCATTAGGAATTGATCAACTTTTAACAATACCTTCTAAGGGATGGCTCATTCAAGATACTTAACAACAAAGTTTGATTTTGGAAAAAATACCATCACTATGGCAATGTACACTCGGTAGAAAAATTACATCAATCCATTGAAATATGGTATGCTATAAGTAAATATTTATGATATGAAATGAATCCAAATTTTAAGATGACTAACCTTTTAATCTAGTTCATATAATGTCTTTCTCGGGAGCTAGAGAAAATGCATATCAGTTACATCAATTAGTAGGTATGAGAGGATTAATGTAAGATCCTCAAGGGAAAATAATTGATTTACCTATTCAAAGCAATTTGTGCAAAGGACTCTCTTTAACAGAATACAATATTTCTTACTACAGAGCCCGTAAAGGAGTTGTGGATACTACTGTACAAACATTAGATGTTGGATATCTCACTCGTAGACTTGTTGAAGTAATTCAACACATTGTTGTACATCGAATAGATTGTGGCACCACTAGTGGTATTTCTCTGTGTCCTCAAAATGGGATGATACTGGAAAGGATTTTTAGTCAAAAATTAACTGGCCGTGTATTAGTAGATGATATATACATGGGTTCACGATGTATTGCCACTAGAAATCAAGACATTGGCATTAGACTAGAAATCAAGACATTGGCATTAGACTTATAAATCTATTGATAACCTTTCAGGAACAACCAATCTCTATTCTAACTCTCTTTACTTGTAGGAGTACATCTTGGATATGTCGATTATGTTATGGCCGGAGTCCTACTCATGGCAACCTGGTTGAGTTGGGGGAAGCTGTCTTTGATAATACTAATGTTTGGGTTGATACAAAACCATTAGTAGTGAAGGACTACATAGGACAGGATAAAAGAGTACTGGAATATCAAAATAGATACTTAAAAGAGAGGTTGAGCATTTAAGAGAAATAATAGCTAACAATGAGTTGATTCTAAACTCTTCAGAGACTACATCTGCAGATCCTAATAAAGAGACTATATCTAATAAAGAGACTACATCTTCAGATCCTACATAGGATCAGAGTCAATCAACACCTACTCCATACCACAATCCACTAAAAAAAAGTCGGGTTAACCTTGAAGAGCTGCCTATTTCCACAACAGGATTTATGTTGTGTTATAGTTCATTACCCTACCCTTTTCCAATTATGCCATGTAACATGTTGACGATCACACTCAACCTTGTTTGATCAACTTCAAACCCAAGTTTGGATTCCCATATCTTTTCTTAACACATATATAATGGCTCCAACACTCAATCATCTAAGGTCGCATATCATAGTTCTAAGGATTGATAATGGAATAACACTATATCTAATGAAAAAGCCCTAGATAAGGTAATGTTCATCTTTAAAAAAAGGTCTCGCTGATACTCTACATTTCCAAGGTTGCTAGACCTAATAGATTTCCAAGGTTGCTAGACCTAATAATAGATAGTTCTCTTTCATTGTAGAAAATACAGACCCCCCAAGCCCTCATCTATAAACCCTTCCCCCTACCTCTAGAAAATAATAAGAGGAGGGACCTCCCCTTTAGAGCTACTAAAAAAGTACAAGACCCTTAACCAACAACAATGCATGAGAATTCACTCCACCCTATACCTACAGCCTCAATTACTTTTTATAGCTACATAATCCAAAAATAAAACTAGGAATAAACCCATCCCATTTCAGTTGGTACTATACCCGCTGCTAAAATAAAGGACAACATAATCCCCAATCCAACAGCCTTGAGAAGAGGTCCACTAGCTAGAATAGCTAATTCACACAAAGGGTCCTTTCTCATACTTGGTTCACTGATTCTGATTGAGCCCCACCCTCTCTTTTGAGAAACTTTATAAGATAAAAACTTGGAATATGATGCTCGAGTTGGAATAAACCCTCGTAGTCTAATAAGGGGCAAAAAAGAGATGGTTCTAGTATAGAGCTATGGTCTACCTTGTACCAAACAACATACCCTACACCATTCATAATAAGAGTCAAGTAATGACCAATATAACCCAGACTACATGATACTACATCTGTTAATTAATACTTTTTCAGCATCCACAAGGCCATTCACTAAAGTACGAAAGCCTCCCCTAGACTAGAAAATATGAATAAAGTTGTATCCGGTGATATTTTACTAGTAATGTACTCAAATCCCAATTGATTATTAAATATGGTAAGATTTTCTAATTGATGGTTCTAATATTCTAGCTCTTTTAGTAGAAAGTTTTTTTTGCCAGGAAGAAAGCAAAATGCAAATGCCATATAACTATTCTTGCACGGCATTGGTAAATAGTTCTCAAAGCTGACCCCCAGCTTCATTACCTCTATTATACCCTCTCACCGGGGATGAAATATTCTCAATACACAATTCAGAGAGGGTGGATTGCTAACCTCAGAACCCTCACTGCCTATATTTGGACTACTTCAAGAGTCAATTTATTGAAATAATTACAAAAGAAATCTCTATCAAAATAGTTAATATATCCTAAGACACTCAAAAGTCTATACTAATCTACACTCTTAGGAAACATAACCACTATTTAGATCAATCATGCATAGAATACAAACCCTTTGGGCAAACTATTTGAATAAAATGCTTACCAGCGCCAAACCCTATAGCTAGTTAAGCTAATGGCAGAGGGATAATTCATAGTAAGTGTGGGTCTGTACATTATATATGACATGTCTCATTGATTATTTTCAGGGGAAGTATTCTGTAAAAGATACAAAATATCTTAACATGTATATACCAACAAAAACCAAGCACACATGATGCCACCAATCATTAAATTTTTTTCTAAAACATCAGTTTTACCTTCTTCTATAACATCTGTAGTTAAAACATTTTATATAACATCTTCAGTCCATAATTCTGGGAAAGTTGATTATGAGACATCTTATATAACCTCAGGACGTCTAAACCAATCTAGAAGAGTCACACCCAGGTACTTAGAAACTTCTTTGATTAAAATATTCAAGTAATTTGTATCGCTACTCTTAAGAAAGTATAGTACAAAAGGAAGAGCAAGACTGATTATAACTAATTCAATTAGCATATTTTTGATGAATGATAAGGAGATAACTCTACAATAATTTATTATGAGAAAATTGATATGGGTGAATATGCCTGTAAGGTAGTTTTGAATCAATAAATGACTATAAACAAATAGATATATCTTGGACAAAACTAAAATCCAAATCATACACATATGTTTCATGTAAGGGATAAAATAGGTTCTAACACCATAAATTATAGCTATTAGAAGGGTAACCATGGTAGTATTGAAACTCTAGCGCATAATTTCTTTGGCCATACCCTTTCTTACCTTATTGTTAGAGTGCGTAGATAGATTCTATATTTCTAAAATCAAAGTGTACTTGTCAATGACCTTTGGGACAATTATGTGATGCTATTATATCCCTAGAGATCTTGTAGAGTGTATATATACTTTTTGTGTATGTTTGAGTTTGTCTTAGTCCCGCCAGTAGGGAGTTTGGAAAGTCGGATATAGGTTGTAAAACCTGCTTTCAAAGGCATTAAGTACTTATTGTATGAGGACTTTCAAATATGGAAATCCCAATCAAGATAATTGTTCTCCTGGCTACTGGCCTTGCATACCCATGGAAGATATTTCTTTCAAAAAGTAGTACTCGTTATTTTCTTTCCAAAATGAGTTGCGTCTGTCCGAGATCCTAATCCTAGCTTTATAGTCTTATATAGTCTTATAAAGTATTTGGTCCAGTACGAACTAGAAAATTCAAATCAACAATTTTTCTGCATAAATTAGGGAAAGAGAATGAACTAGAACAAAGCAAATTTTATTCATCCCAGCATTAGAAGTATTTTCTTTCATGGGAAGAACATATAGACCAGCCTCACAACATAACATTACAAAGGAAAGCATTAGTGATACATACATAACAAAGACACAACTCATAGGAGTAGATCTCCACAAATAACAAGAACACCTTTAGTGAAAACACATTACAAAGCATCTACAGACACTTATTTAAATCTTCATTCAAGAAGTCTTAAGCTTAAATTAAGAAATTAGTCAAGAGAAGCCGAATTCATAAAAGAAAGAAGAGGAAGTTCTAGTCAATCTCTATTTTGAATGATAAGGAAGCGCTTGATCTGGGTCTTAGAAGGGTATCGAGATCAAGGAGATCATGAGATCAAGTTTTGTCATAAACCTAATTTGTTATTTCAAGTTACATAAATTAATAGTTCAAATCACCCTCATGGGTAGAGCATTTCCCATTTTTATAAGAACTTCTGTACTAGACCCAACCAAGATGTATGTCATCTGACTCAACCTCAGACTCTTTCTTCCCAACCTATTTGAATCTATGGCCATATTTATTTAGGTGGTATTCCGAGATTGAATTTTTCCCAGGAACACACAATACAAAGATATGAAATGGGTAAATAGAAATGGAAAAAATATGTTTCTATTTCATTTAAATTAGTTGCTTAGAAGAAATTTCTTTCCCCCTATCACTTTATTGATCTAATCAGACACTTGCTCTTCCCTACTTTTGATAGAAGAATAAGAGCACAAGTTATCCCTAGTAGTATACTACAATATCTCACAACATGCTGAAACTTTTTATTTCATTGAGCCCCGAGCTTGTGGTCCTTATTTGAGTCTAGGTTCAATTGAATAAGTCTGTCAAGTCAAGTAAGATGAACATAGCATTAAGGATGGTGCATCGCCTATTTATCGTTAGAATCACCCACCCAAACCATTCTTAAGACCACCAATCTCTCTTGAATGAATTCTACTCTTTCTACTTTTGAGCTACATCGAGGGTAAAATACTTTTCCCCACTAAGACGTGCATCTTTATGGTTGTATCATCCTAAAGATAGATGCAACGGGAAGAAGTGTCATTCAGAAGTGCTGTTGACCTAACATTTAGGTTTCAGCATAATAAAGCTTACACTTTCTTTCACACTTAGGTGCACAACATGCCAATGGTAATGATTCTACTATGGTACTACAAATTCACAAACTGATCCTAAGTAATATTTTTGTTCATTGGATTTTGGAGGAGCTACTCCATTAGGATTAGGGAATTGTTATGATTCTTCCTGAATAGCCTGGATTCTCCCGTTGAGAGTCACTTTGAAAGTATTACCTAAACTCTTCTGACTGAATATGATAAATCCTATAAAACATAGAGATACTATCATTTCTGTAACACCCCAATTCGCTGAACCGGAATGCTACACGATGCTCATGAACCCGAGGGACTACAAGCTAACCCATGACTAATATTTGTACCTGTATACTGAAAATCATGATATAATAATATAGAATACATAGAACTGTAAGGCGATAAGGTTCAACTGAATAAAATCATGTGAGTGAAAATACCTAAAATAACTCAATCTGAAAGCTAAGTTTGAACGTAAATCTGAAAGCCTTTAAACTATCTGAATAAGGAGTTGAAGAAACATGTCTCCATCTAACTCCATAAAACTAAACTGAAAAAATAAATAAATGTATCAAATCATATTGTCCTCGAATCAATGAGGACTCACTGTGTCTCTGTGACTGGAATGCTACCGCTACTGCTGGGCTAGAGCTCGTGTCTCAGAACCTATGGTGTAATATAAAAAGAAAGCATCATAGCGAAAATGCGTGAGTACAACTGGAGTACTGAGTATACGAGGAAGGTAGGCTGAATATAAAGGGTTTCATGCATGAACAACACTGACTGACTAATATGAATGTGGGAGTGCTAACACATATATAAAGAAACTGGGACCGTGAATACATGATAGCATGACCTATAATCTAATACATGGTTTACTAATAACTGTCATGACTGATACTGAAACTGATAACATGGATGATTGTATCTAACAGTCCTGTATATACTAAAATCTAAAGAATGCCCTGAGTTCTTTTATTGAGACTGATACTGAAACTGTGGGAAGTAGTGTTTCACCGACATGCCCCATGTATGCCATTATAGCTAAGCTGGGGTCCAATCTCTGCCCTGACTGGAGAGGTGTGAATACCATGCCATGGGTAAGGACAGCCTGTAAGTGACCCTTATCTAGCGGGTACTTAATAAGAACGGTGGAAACCCTAAACTGACGGGTAAAGCCACCTCATCAACCCTAATCTGACGGGTTAAGATGTCTCAACATACGCTAGCTACGTAGTTCTGGAACACAAGGATGACTACTAAGAATCACACCTTGAACTGGTGGGTGAGTTCCCATCCTTGAGTTCACTCAGTGCTAACCTTTACTCCCATCTGGAGGGACTGGACATGAATGACTAATTGTGCATGACTTAATCTTACTGAATTCGATTGACTGGCTGAATGTTACTGATATCTAACAACTGACTAAGATCATGAGGTTTTCCTGAGTCACATGATTGCTGAAGTCTATGGAATCATAGATGGAGTTCGGATATCGTGAAACATGACATGGCTCTAGGCATACTACTATAGTTTTTGGGTACAAGTACCCCCAGGACTCGATAGGAGGAAACTGACACACATGACATGACTTGATCACAAGATTTGAGTCCACAATTCACAATATCATAAGTAAGGCTTTCATAATAAGAATGATTCTCAACAAACTATCACATGATCGCGAATGCACACAACATGTGTATACTTGCATGGCTTCAATAACATGGTCATTCCATATCGCAGCAATATCATGAGAATCTCATACAACTTCTTCAATTCAAGACAATAGCATGGGGATCACGTTGAACATAAACTTAGAACATGGAATAGTCATTTAGGACTTATTATGTCATCAAAGCATGATTTCTATTCCCTTAGGTATTTTCACAAACACCTTACATGCAAATCTTAGACATAGGTGGATTCATCAAGATTACAAATATTCAACCACCAATTTTACATATTTATACGTTAAATACCACCATATCCTCAGAATAAACATACAAAGATCCCATCTTAGGCATCATCAAACTCCAACCATATGAACATCAACCACCAACAACATAAACATCATAATACAAAATTTAGAAGATGGTTTTTGAGCTACATGGACGAAAGGAGTCCATGAATCAACTCACGCATACCTTAGAAGAAAGATTCTTGATGATTGATGGAGGAATTTCCTTGAAATCAGATCTTCAAGCTTAGTTACGTAACCCTAGTTGTTTTTCTCTTTTAGTTCTCTTGGATGATGAGATTTGAGATGATAATAGGGTTTTAATATGTTTAGAAGCTATATATTTCGTAGGGTTAAGTTTAGGGACATCTAAATAGTGTTAAAAGACTTAATTACCCTTAAAATAACTCAAAATAGAGTGTTTTTGGCACCTGGAACTGACTTAGGCGGCGCCCAAGTGATTGCCTAAGCTAGGTTGGGCGGCGCCTAACCAACCGCCTATGTTTGGTTGGGCGGCGTCTATCGCCTATCATTACTATCTCTCACGAAAATGGGCATAACTTTTTGCTCGGGTATTAGATTAAGGTGAAATTGGTATCGTTGGAAAGATAATTCGATTCTCTACAATTTGGTGGGTCTAAATAAGCCAAAATACCATATTAACATCAATTTATACTCTTTCAAAGATGAACCTTGCAAAATCAAACACTAAAACTTGATGGATTCAAAAACTCCTAGCTTGTATTACCTTAAGTGACTCATATGAACATGCTTAATGCATCATCAGCTATCCTATAACTAGGATATTCATTGTAAGTCATGTACTCAAGTATGAATAACAGGATAGGAGATTTCATACGTAGGAATACTTATTCACTTCCTAGCTTAGAAACATGTGGGGTATTACAATATCCCCCATTGGGAACATTCGTCCTCGAATGAGAATTTACTAAGAAAGGATACAAGACAATAGAACCTGAACTGAACATGAAGTACTGAAACTTGATCTCATGATTAACATGCTAAACATACTGAACTCGTGCATATCTAATGCACGAACAACTGACACATGAATGCATGACTAAGTATGAAACAGTTAATAGGTACCAAGTATATACTGGAAACATGAACGTGAAACTGAATAAGATTAAGGAGAACTATTACCCTGAGCTTGATCTGAATTGGCGGGGAAGAGGTGAAGATACTTGATACGCATATCTGCTTCTGCTTCCCAAGTAGCTCCCTCATGAGACTGATTTTGCCAAAGAACCTTTGCCAAAGAACCTTGACTAGAGGGACTTCTTTGTTCCTCAATCTACGAGTTTGATAATCCAAGATTTTGATTAGAATCTCTTCATAAGAGAGGCTGTTCTGAATGTCAATGCTCTGAATAAGGACAACAACTGCTAGGTCACCTATGCACTTTTTTAGCAAAGAGACATGGAAGACTGGATGGACTGAGGCTAGATCTGAAGGCAATTCAAGCTCATAAGCTACCTTGCCAAAGCGACAAAGAATTCTGAAGGGACTGATATACCGGGGACTGAGTTTTCCTTTCTTGCCGAGCCTCTTCACTCCCTTCATAGGAGAGATCTTAAGATAGACATAATCATTGACCTCGAGCTCAAGATCCTTTCTACAAACAGCATAGGACTTTTGTTGGCTCTGAGCAGCCCGAAGTCTCTCTCTGATCTACTGAACTTTATCGAAGGCATCAAATACTAAATCAAGACCTATGATTGAGGCCTCACTAACTTCGAACCAACCAATCAGAGATATACATCTCCTACCATAGAGATCTTCAAATGGAGCCATCTGAATACTAGAATGATAGCTATTGTTGTATGCAAACTCAATCAAAGGCAAGTGGTTATCCCAACTTCCCTTGAAGTCAATTGCACACGCCCTTAGAATATCTTCAAGAGTCTGAATGGTCCTCTTTGCTTGACCATCTGTCTGAGGATGAAATATTGTGCTGAGATGGACTTGGGTACCCAAACTCTTTTGGAACGCTTTCCAAAAGTGAGAAGTGAATTGGGTACCTCTGTCTAAGGTGATAGATAGTGGAACACCATGTAACCTAACTAAATCCCTTATATAGAGTTTGGTATAATCCTCAATGAAATAAGAAGTACAAACAGGAAGGAAATAAGCTGACTTGGTAATTCTATCTATAATAACCCAGACTGAATTATGCTGATGACGAGTTCTAGGCAAAACCGTCATGAAGTCCATGTTAATTTCTTCCTACTTCCAAGTAGGAATGGTGAACTCTTGCATGGAACCACTAGGTTTTGATGCTTTATCTTAACCTACTGACATGTAGAGTAGTTAACCACAAACTCTACAATATCTCTCTTCATCCCACTCCTCCAATAGATCTTCTACATGTCGCGGTACATCTTAGTGGCCTCTGGATGAATAGAGTATCGCACACCATGCGCTTTTGCAAAAATTCGCTACCTCAATTCATCTACACTTGAAACACATAGACGACCCTGACAATGAAGAACACCATCTCCCCCTTGGGAGAAATCCTCAACTTTCTGATTCTGAACTGACTCTTTGAGCTTGACAAGGCTAGGATCCCTTTCTTGTTTCTCTTTTACCTCAGAAACTAGAGATGACTCTGAACTACTATGAACACATACACCACCCTCTGAAGAATTGACTAAGCGAATGCCTAGTCTGGCAAGCTGATGGATCTCCTAAGCCATCTTTTTCTTACTATCCTCAACGTGAGAAATACTACCCATGGAGAGTCAACTGAGAGCGTCGGCCACAACATTGGCCTTGCTCGGATGATAAAGAGCACTCATGTTGTAATCTTTCAAGAGCTATAACCACCTTCTCTGGCAAAGATTGAGATCTTTCTGGGAAAAGACATACTGGAGGCTTTTATGGTCTGTGAAGACATCTACATAAACTCCATAGAGATAATGCCTCCAAATCTTCAAGGCAAAAACTACCGCTGCTAACTCAAGATCATGAGTAGGATAATTCTTCTCGTGTGGCTTTAACTGTTTGGAGGCGTAGGCTATGACCTTACCATGCTACATAAGGACACAACCTAAACCCACTCTGGATGCATCACAATAGACTACAAAACTGTCTAAACCATCTGGAATAGCTAGAACTGGAGCTGAGGTGAGTCGAGTCTTCAACTCTTGAAAGCTTTTCTTGCATGAATCTAACTACTAAAACTTAATCTTCTTCTGAGTCAATCTGGACATGAGAGATGCAATAGAAGAAAATCCCTCAACAAACTATCTGTAATAGCCAGCAAAACCCAAGAAACTCCTAATATCTGATGGAGATACGGGTCTGGGCCAATTTCTAACTGCCTCGATTTTTTGAGGATCTACTCTAATCCATCACAGGAAATAATATGGCCAAGGAATGCTACTGATATTAGCCAAAATTTGAACTTGCTGAACTTAGCAAATAACTGGTGATCCCTGAGAGTTTGAAGAACAATCCTGAGATAGTCTGCATCATCACGCTCTATGCGAGAATAGATCAGAATATTATCTATAAAGACTATGACAAACATGTCCAAGTACTACTTGAGCACGAGGTTCATCAAATCCATAAAAGCTGCAAAGGCATTAATAAGACCAAATGACATGACTAAAAATTCGAAGTGAACATACCAAGTACAAAAAGTTGTCTTCAAAATGTCACATTCTCTAACTCTGAGCTGATGATAGCCTGATCTGAGGTCTATCTTAGAGAAGTAACTGGCACCCTTAATTCGGTCGAATAGATCATCAATCTTAGGAAGAGGATATCTGTTCTTGACCGTGACCTTATTAAGTTGACGGTAATCAATACACATCCTGAGAGAACCATCTTTCTTACGCATGAATAATACTGGCGTACCTCATTAGGAAATGTTGGGTCTGATGAATCCCTTATCTAAGAGATCCTTCAACTAATCTTTCAGTTCCTCGAGTTCTGCTGGTGCCATTCTGTATGGCGAAATAGAAATAGGTTGAGTATCCAGAAGAAGGTCTATATCGAAGTCTATTTCCCTTTCGGGAGGAATGCTTGGAAGATCTTTGGTAAAGACATCTGAGTATTCATTAACAACAGGGACTATTTCGAGGCTGGGAGATTCAGAACTAGAATCTTTAACATATACGAGATGATACACACACCCCTTAGAAATCATTTTCCTTGCCCGAAGGTAGGAAATAAGTTGATCCCTGAACGCTGAAATGCTACCCTTCCACTCTAGGACGGACTCATTTGGGAACTGAAACTGAACTATCCTATTTCTACAGTCGACTGTGGCATAGCAGGAATAAAGCCAATCCATGCCGAGAATAACATCAAAATCAGTCATCTCTAACTCCACTAAATCTGCTGACATAGATTTCTGAGATATCATAATCGAGCAGTTCCTGTATACCTATCGGGCTATGATGGTTTTACCTACTGAGGTAGAGACTGAGAAGCGCTCTGCTAGGACTTCAGGACTGATTTCAAAATTGCCTTCTATGTATAGAGTAACAAAAGACAAAGATGCACCTGGGTCTAGCAGAGCATAAACATGAACATGGAAAATCTATAACATACCAGTAACGATATCAGGAGAATTTTCCTGATCCTACCAGGACTAAAGAGAATAAAGCATATTTGGGAGTTGCCCACTGGTGCACTGGAAATGGCACCTTATTAGTTTGGGCGAATGGACTGAGCTATAGAATGATTTTGTTGACCCTAAAGACTTGACTGCAGACACTCCCTAATCCTGTGGCCTGGCTTACCACAACCAAAACAGATATCACTACCGGCTCTACAAATGCCCTTATGGTTCTTACCACAAGTCTGACAAAGGGGATCCATTCAGGCACTACTAACACTACCCTGAGATTTAGAGCCTAGCACTTTGTCTATATTGCCGTCTCTGAACTTCAGCACTGGAGCGCTGGCAGAGAAAGGAGATGGAACAGCTGACTTAGAGCGAAACTGTGAATGGTTTCCTTCATCTGACTTAGGGTGAGCAAATTTGAAGTTACCTGACTTTGCTCTCTTGTTCTACCTCTTCCTTGTCTTAAACTTCTGCTCTTCTACTTACTGGGCATGGGTCATGAGTCTGGCTAAGGTCATATCACCGATCAGAATCGTAGACCTATACTCATTTACCACACTATCATTGACCCCTGACACGAACTTGCTCATCTTAGCTCTATTGTCTGTAACCACATGAGGAGTATACCTGGCTAGCTGAGTAAATCTGAGAGAATACTCCCTAACCATCATATTCCCCTGCCTGAGGTTGATGAACTCAAGAACTTTGGCTTCTCTCAGCTCTTGGGGAAAGAATCTGTCTAAGAAATCTGTGACAAATTCCTCCCACATGATAGGTCCTGTATCATCTAACCTCTCAAACTTCCACTGTTTGTACCAATCATGAGCAACATCCTATAACCGGTAGGCGGCTAACTCAGCACTCTCAATAGAAGTAACACACATGATGTCAATGACCTTCTAGACTTGGTCAATGAACTCCTGAACGTCTTCATCAGACATACACCCATAGAAAAATAGAGGGTTCATCCGGGTGAAGTCCCAAACCCTAGTTGCTTTGGGATTAGCCACTGGATTGGATAGAATAACTGGTGGCCATTCATTCTGTGCAGCCATGGACTGAGCAAGTATGGTAAATGTGGCTCTAAACTTCGCATGTAAACATGTTCGCCCAAAGGATCTTCGGGCTGAGGAGCTAGCTGGTTTCTTCTCTTTGGGGCCATGGTCTGGAATAAGAGAAGAATGGATTAGACTGAGATTTTAACTTATGATTATGCTCACAAGTATGACATAAATAATGAAGAAAGGGGACTGTTACTAAAACATCTTATAGCCTCCCGCACATAAATATGGCGCGCAACACACCTATTTATAAGACTCTATTAGATGTGGCTTTCAGACTTCCTAGGACTCTATTGAACCTTAGGCTCTAATACCAACTTTGTAACACCCTGATTTACTGAACCAAAATGCTACATGGTGCTCATGACCCCGAGGGACCACAAGCTAACCCATGACTAATATTTGTACCTGTATACTACAAATCATGATATAATAATGCGGAATACATAGAACTGTAAGTCCATAAGATTCAACTTAATAAAATCATGTAGGTGAAAATACCCTAAACAACTCAATCTGAAAGCTAAGTCTAAACGTAAATTTGAAAGCCTCTAAACTATCTGAATAAGGTGTTGAAGGAACATGTCTCCATCTAACTCCATAAAACTGAACTAAAGAAATAAATAAATGTATCAAATCATATTATCCTTGAATCAATGAGGACTCACTGTGTCTCTGCGACTGGAATGCTACTGCTACTGCTGGGCTGGAGCTCGTGTCTCAAAACCTATGGTGTAACATAAAAAGAAAGCACCATAGCTCAAATACGTCAGTACAATTGGAGTACTGAATATACGAGGAAGGTAGGTTGAACATAAAGGGTTTTATGCATGAACAACACCGACTGACTAATATGAACGTGGGAGTGCAAACACACATATATAAAAACTGGGACCTTGAATACGTGATAGCATGACCTATAAGCTAATACATGGTTTATTGATAACTATCATGACTGATACTGAAATTGATAACATGGACGACTGTATCTGACAGTCCTGTATATACTAAAATCTGAAAAACGCCCTGAGTTCTATTATTGAGACCGATACTGAAACTGTGGGAAGTAGTGTTTAACCGACATGCCCCATGTATGCCATTATAGCTAAGCTGGGGTCCAATCTCTACCCCGACTGGAGGGGTGTCAATATCGTGCCATGGGTAAGGACAGCCTGTGAGTGACCCTTATCTGGCGGGTACTCAATGAGAATGGTAGGAACCCTAAACTGATGGGTTAAGCCACCTCATCAACCCTAATCGGACGGTTTAAGATGTCTCAACCTATACTGGCTACGTAGTTCTAGAACACAACAATGACTACTAAGAATCACACCCTGAACTGGTGGGTGAGTTGCCATCCTTGGGTTCACTCGATGTTAACCTCTACTCCCATCTGGAGGGACTGGACATGAATAACTGACTGTGCATGACTTAATCTTACTGAATTTCATTGACTGGAGGAATGTTACTGATATCTAACAATTGACTAAGATCATGAGGTTTTCATGAGTCACATGACTCACTGAAGTCTATGAATCATAGCTTGAGTTCGAATATCGTGAAACATGACATGGCTCTAGGCACACAGCTATTGTTTTCGAGTACAAGTACCCCCAGGACTCGATAGGAGGAAACTGACACACATGATACGACTTGATCATAAGATTTAAGTCCACAATTCACAATATCATAAGTAAGTCTTTCATAATAAGAATGATTCTCAACAAACTATCACATGATCAGGAATGCACACAACATGTATATACTTTCATGGCTTTAATAACATGGTCATTCCATATCGCAGCAATATCATGAGCATCTCGTACAACTTCTTTAATTCTAGACAATAGCACGGGGATCACGTTGAACATAAACTTAGAACATGGAATAGTCATTTAGGACTTATTATGTCATAAAAGCATGATTTCTATTCCCTTAGGTATTTTCACAAACACCTTACATGCACATCTTAGGCATAGGTGGATTCATCAAGATTACAAATATTCAACCACCAATTTCACAAATTTATACGTTAAATTCCACCATATCCTCACAATAAACATACAAAGATCCCCTCTTAGGCATCACCAAACTCCAACCACATGAACATCAACCACCAACAACATAAACATCATAATACAAAATGTATAATATCGTTCTTGAGCTTCATGGACGAAAGGAGTCCATGAATCAACTCACGCATACCTTAGAAGAAAGATTCTTGATGATTGACGGAGGAATTTCCTTGAAATCAGATCTTCAAGCTTAGTTACGTAACCCTAGTTGTTTTTCTCTTTTATTGCTCTTGGATGATGAGCTTTGAGATGATAATAGGGTTGTAATATTTTTAGAAGCTATATATTTCGTAGGGTTAAGTTTAGGAACATGTAAGAAGTACTAAAAGACTTAATTACCCTTAAAATAACTCAAAACAGAGTGTTTTTGGCACTTGGAACTGACTTAGGCGGGGGCCAAGTGATTGTCTAAGCTAGGTTGGGCAGCGCCTAACTGATAGCCTATGTTTGGTTGGGCGGCGCCTAACCAATTGCCTATCCTTGCTGTCTCTCACAAAAATGGGCATAACTTTTCACTCGGGTATTGGATTAAGACAAAATTGGTATCGTTGGAAAGATAATTCAATTCTCTACAATTTGGTTGGTCTAAATCAGCCAAAATACCATATTAACATCGAGTTATATTCGTTCAAATATGACCCTTGCAAAATCAAATACTAAAACTTGATGGATTCAAAAACTCAGCTTGTATTACCTTAAGTGACTCATATGAACGTGCTTAATGCATCATAAGCTATCCTATCACTAGGATATTCATTTTAAGTCATGTACTCAATTATGAATCACAGGATTGGAGATTTCATACGTAGGAATACCTATTCATTTCCTAACTTGGAAACATGCAGGGTATTACAATTTCTTTATTATAAATTGAGATCTTCTTCGAACTTGATGCACAAATAGATAGAATAGCAACAAATAGTATCTTTCTAGCCTGCATATTCATGGAACTCAATCTCATTTAGAAAGCCTGATCTCTATCTTTCAAGAACTAAATGGGAAGTGGTTTGCGAATAAGAAGGGACTGATGAATTGGAAGCACTCACCTAGCGAGAAAAGCCCTGACCCTACCAACCAAGTATCAAAAACAAAGAGAAAGAAAGGAGAAGAGAGCTTCATATTTTGGTAACTCTATAAGAGTCATCTTTAACCTTGAATGTTATTAATAGATTATATAGCAGTAGTCCTTTGGACTCAAAAATTAATAATGAAAATAGCTAAACCAATAGCAGATTCCGTAGCTTTTGTAGTTGGAACCAATAAAGTGAATGATTGACCCATCATATCATCCGAAGAATCAAAAAATACCAAAAAGTTTGAATTCAGAACTAATAACATTGACTCAATTGGCATTGACATAATAGGAATATTTCATCTATTAAGAAGGATTTTCCGAATAGCTGAAGAAGAGATAATTAAAAAAATGTGAAATATTTGATAGATCCAGTTCGAGAACATTGAATGTAAGAGAAATTCAAATGTGAAACAATATGTCATCTCTTCTACTTGAAATATCCTTCAATTATGGAAGAAATCTTATTTTTATACTCATGTTTCCCCTCCCATTGCACTCCACCGATTGTTGTGCTCGTGTCAACCAAGCCCTCAAGTGCCATAAATTATCTCTGGGGACATTATATTTGTTGGCATTATAGGTAGATTTACTGGAAAAGTGGTCAATAATTATTTTGACCATCTCACTTGGTGATGGAAGTTCACCTATTGAACTAGGCGTGCCTTCTCCGATTCAATCAGGGGGGAATTTGTTTGTCCAAGCGATCTTTTTGTTCTTTAATCTTGGCCAATTCAAGATGATTCAAGGATATTTGATCTAGAATTAATCCCCTGGCTCTTCTTCAGCCGCGGGAAGGCTTGGTTCTATTGAATAGCTAACACCCCCTTCAACACCCTTACCTGATCCTAAGCCAAAGGCCCCCACTTTAAGTTTTGACCCTTGCTTCAAGATCTGCTCTATAAGAATGGCCCCACCCGATGTGAGTGATTTCGTATCTTGACCTATCTGTGATGCGGAGTGAACACCTAATTTGAGGAGAAAGAAATCCTTTCCTAAAGTGAAAGTGAATTCAAGGCGGTACATCAAAAAGAAAAAGAGAGGCTTCAGTTTCTTGCTTATCTATGGAATATCGCATTATTACTAGCTTTTCCAAAAATGTATTTTATTGTTAGGAAATAAGGGAGATTGTGAATCTCCCCCTTTATGTGTTCTATATCAAAGTCAAAAAGGGTCTTGACATATTTCTTAAGGGTTTCTTTTAATGCCTTACAATTTGTTCTCATCAGGAACCTCTGGTGTTGGATGTAGATTTGGAACTTTAGGATGGACTTCATCACTTTTTTTATTTTAAAAGGAAAGAGGAAGCCCCGGTTGTCAACTTCTTTGATGATGACCAAGAAGATATTTCCTAATAGTAGTCCTTCTTTTGTCAAAATTATAGACCAAGTATTTGTTCCTCTCCTTAAAGTTCTACTATACCCTTCGATCAAGTAAACCAAGATAATATAAAAAAGGAAATCTTTTACACCAATGTATCGTACTCTCTCGACTAGGTCATCATAAAAAAATACTAAACAATCTTTCCAAAGTGAGTAAAAAAGGGAAGTCACGCTACAACTAACATAACAACCAACTAAAAAATGTTATATAGCTAGGCTAGCGCGCAATGGCTTTCTCTAATAAGGGCTTGCTTATTTAAGCTCCGCCCAACCTATACAAGGTGTTACTTACTTTCTCGTAGCCACTAGTGGCTTATGTAGTGGTCGGCATTCCTACGTGCTCCTCATTCTCCCCCTCCCCCTACTTAAGAACCCAAAGGTTACCTTTGGATATTGTCGTGATGCTTTTCTTACGAAGGTTACCACGATCTAGGAGATGGATTCAGTCAACAAAAGTTTCTCCAACTCAATCAATATCAACAAGATGTTGTGACCTCTTAGGCTTAGTTTATATTGTCATAAAAGAAACTTGGTTTGTAGGTTCATTGATTAGAACACCTCTGGTGCTGATAAGGCCAGGACTGTGGTTGTCCATCTCTGGTTTGCTGGCCAAATAATATCTGAGAGATTGACTAGCCATTTGGGTTAGTTTGTCTATTCTTTTCTATTGAAAAAGAGTTTGTTGTCTATGAGAGTCACCTTATTCTAGGCTCCACTAGATGACACAGCATTTTTGTTAAAATATACATAGGTTGGACATACTTGTGATGGTTCCCAAGGATCTAATATATCCACTTAGGTCTACATTGCAACGATATTTTTCTATGGAAGCGGGAGGTTTAGATGTTCATCTTGGTTTTTTTGATGTCATAGGGGAGGGATTGACCTTTCTAACACATATTTAGTCCTACCAATATGGCCCCACCAATTTGTTTTTGATCGGAGCATCAAGCAGCACAACCCAGTTCTACTTGACTAAGCCCGTGCCCATTAGGTTCTATTTTTTCATAAAAGAAATGAGGGACAAGAAAACATCTTTGATTATGATTAAAAGGAACAATCTCAAATAAATCAAGATTCAATTTTTGGCTTATTTCTTGGTGAGAATGATATGTCATAATCTCTTTGATCCCTTCATTTATGTGCCAAAATAGAGAGAGATTTGGTAGGAAAGTGGAAGAGACTTTTTTGTATATAATAATCAAAGGGAATGGGAAAGCTGCAATAATCCTTTGAAAAATCCCCATTCTCTTTGTCTTCAAGCTTTCATTCCTCAATCCACTAATTCCTTTCTTCATATGCCCCCTACCAATAGATACAGAAAAATTGGAATAACAAAACCACGTCTGCAAAATGCTAGTACCATGTAGCTGGTTCAAATCCAACGTGATACTCCTTGGTTTGAGATTAGCTCGGCCTTTATTCTACCCTAATAAAACCTAATATCTCATTTGCCTTGCTTTCTTTTTCTGATAGACTAGCTTTTGCATCTTTTCTTTGGCACCTTGGCTTGGGGATTCCTCTCTCTCTTCTATGTCAGGGAAGGAAAGATAAGAGTAATTGGCCGAATGATTGTTATTCCACTTATGGTTACAGTGCCTCCATCAAAGCAAAACAAATAATCCTCCATCCCTAGTTTTTGGGGATTCCATTTTGATCTAAAATCGAAAACCCATATATTTATATATGAAATTACTTCTTTTTTGTCCTTACCTTCGGTCTCATTCAAGACATGATCAAGGGATTTCCACTTTTTACTTTTGGTGTATAGGGCTTTTCTTTTTGTTCCACTTTTTAGAGAAATCTAAAAGAGACCAGAACCCATTTTCACCATATCAAACTTGATAAACCCGACTCCTTAGATACAGAAATACAATAAATTGATGGATTTCTTCATTCGTCATAATGAAACCATCAATCACTGGAGGTACCAAAACCTCCTTGTTGTGGAGCTGGCCGATGATTAGGCCTTGAAACAATTTATTTGGAAGGAATGCTTTCACAAGGGGTAGAAATATACCATGTTCGATACTCACCTAGATAGACAACAATTCAACCTTGATACCCTTAACGTAACAGAGTCCTTTTTATGCTCGTTTTCTTTGCATATAGACTAGATAAAATGAAACTAAAAGCCTCATAGTTTGGTTGAACAGAAAGATGGCCTAAGGCCATAGATAAGTTATTGTTATCGGACACATGAGATATCCCAGCATTAGAGCATTGATTTCTCCTTTAGTTCTTCTGTATAAAGGCGAAGCAAGAAGAAAAAAGACATTTATTTCAAAACTATGAGGTTAGAAGAAAAGAGAATAGAAAGAGTTTTGAAGAAAGCTATGGGAAAGTCAAATCATTTATTTTTTATCAACAATCTATTTATGCAAAAGAAATAATTCTAGCTAAAGAGATGAGATCCCTGCGTCTAACTAATGGAAGCAAGGGACCGATTTACTCTCTATAACAATAATATAAAACAAGTAAACCTAAAAGCTTAGAAGAAGACTTTAAAGAAATGTCATATAGGTAAAGTCCATCTTCAAATCCAACTTCTAAATCCCTTATCTTAGAGTTCTCATTAGATCATAATTAAGGTACAAAGCAAAGAGATCAAGGTCAGAAAATCCAGTTGATGTTTCAGCTTTGGACGAAACATTTTACATCTTTTACAAGGAATAATTATGTGTTTTCAAGCAACTATTGTTGTATTTAATTCTGGATTTTAGTGTTTTTAGGTCAAGGACTTAGCTGATGATATAACTTGGGAAATTTGAAGAAACAGGAAGAAAAAAGGGAATAACGGCAAAACTAATGAGCCGTTAACCATCTAATGGATTGTTAGAGTATCCGTCAAAGCTAAACAGAATAGATAGAGTATATAACCTAAGTAACAGTCCAAGTAAAGGACCGTCAGACCTCTAATGGATCTTTAACCTGGCCGTCGGGATAAGACAGTGAGTGGCTCCTCAAGTGATCAAGAGATAGTCTAATCGACGTACCGTCAGGATAGTGATGGCCCATCAATGTGACCGTTAATCCTTAACCATAATATAGCAGCTTGGGACCATCAATGATAGTCTAAGCAATGGACCGTCAGACCACTAACGGGCCATCAACTTAACCGTCAACTATGATGTGGCATTACTGAGTTTAAATATCAAATCCCCAGTACCTGGGAACATATAAATACCCAGTCTAGGTTTAGATTAGGTATTTTCCATTCATCTATTATTCACTTTTCAACTTTTAAACTTGTAACTCATTATTCTCTGAGAAATAGCTGAAATAGTGGATCTGAACATGTTTCCACCATTATTCTTTGCAGATCAAGGAGAATTCTTCAGAACTTTTTGTAAGTAATTTTTGAGAATTATTTATGAGAAATACAATGAAATCTTCTTCTCTTTCTTTGATGTGTGGCTAAATCTCCCATAACTAGGGTTATGGGAGCCTTGATGTGATTAGTTGTTTAGCATTGTGGGATTGCAATGAATTCTATAATTAATTACAATTTCATAAACTTCTCTTCATTATCATGATCCTTCTTGGTTGCAAACTTGAAGGGTGAGCCCAAGAACACCATTTGTTTGAGTAGAAATGTGTGTGTTGGGAAAAGAGGAGATTTACAAGGATCCTAAAGGCTTTAACCTTTGAGTTAAGGGTTGATGCCTTAACAGGATCAACCCACTTGAGAAATAAGTTGAATACATTATCATATTCTTCAAGTTTGAGAGAATTAAAAGGGTAATCATCTAAAAAGGTTTAGAAACAAATAGATGAACTTTAGTGCTCAATAATTCTTGAAATTGCAATTTATTACATATGAATTCGGGATAACCCACAACCCTGATTGCTAAACATCTTGGTGAACATAATCCTAGCTTTGTTATTCTTTTTGAATTAAACTTTACAAGCATACTTATTAGTTGAAACACGGTTTACTATAATCCTTCTTCATTGTTAACAAACGAACCCCCTTTTTTACCTCAGAACCTTTAATCAATCATCCATTAATAATCATAACGCTTAATTTACAAAGTATTCCCTGTGGGATTCCACCCCAACCTAGTTGTTTTCTATATTTGATGACGGCCACTTGTGCTTTCTAATGAGATATGTAATTTAGGCGTATCAAATTTTGGCATTATTGTCGGGGAATACGATTGTCAATTAAGTTTATAAGTGTTAATTGACATTTGGTCAAGTTCCTAATTTTACTTTTTCTAGTTATTTTTGTTCGTTATAGGATATTTACATTGTAATCCAAGTAAAAGGAGGTTAGGCGAACCCTTATTACTATTTTATTCAGAACCTTAATTAATCGGCAGAATGAAAGATCAACAAAAAGCAGATAGACTAGCCGCTTCGGTTAGAGCTCAATTGAATCAACAAAATGATGGTCAAATAGCTCATCATCCTAATCCAGAGGATGAGTATTTTGTATATGATGATTTGTTGAACCCTTCTAACCAAAGACGTGTAAAGGATGTGGTTACACCTGTAAATCAAAATATGAATAGAAATTGCCCTTTCAGAGCGAGACCAGATCGTCAAGTTATGCCATTTGATATTAATGAAGATAAGGATGATATGGATGGAATAGGTGCAACTGAAGCTATTATTTCTCCACCATTTGAACTCAGAGCTAAGTTCAACATTATGAGCACCATGATTCAACTACTTCATCTGAAGGGGTTGTTCGGTGGACTTCCAAGTGATGATTCGAATATGCAATTAGTAAACTTTGTCACTATTTGTAAGACTTTTGATAACTTGACAGTAGGGCAGAATGCTATCTGTCTACACCTATTCCCATTGTCTTTGTCTGTGGAGGCAACACTATAGCATAATGGGTTGACTCCTAATTCTATAACAAACTGGAGGCAGTTGAAAGGAGCTTTCCTAGAAAGGTTTTTTCCGCAATCCAGAATGTTATAGTTGAGGGATGATATTAGTAACTTCAGGCAACTTTCGATTGAGACTCTTCATAAGACATGGTAGAGGTTCAAGAAAAAGTTAATGCAGTGTCTCAACCACAAAATAACTGACATATATTTGATGAAAACTCTGTACAGAGCCTTGAATTCTATTATGAAGTCGGTTGTGGATAATACTGCAGATGGAGCATTTATGGAGCTTACTTTTTTGGAAGCTTCAGAAATGCTTGATAGGATGACTAAACAGAGTAGAGCTTGGTATACCAGGGATTCTAAGATAGCAGGCTCTATTATGTCTAGTGATATGTCTGCGGAGCAATGCCAGAAAGAGGAAGAGTGTGACTAAGATATGGTGCACATAAAGACTCAAGTGGATTTGCTCACTAAGTATTTGCTATCTGGTAAGACTGAAAAGGTGAAAGTCATGGAATCATAAAGTATCCAATTCTGGAAAGGAGGCTAATTGCCTGAACAACCAGGGCGTTTTGAGGCAATAGCAAAGGGAATCAAGGTCAAACTTATTATGATAAATCTGGTTACAGAGATCATGACCAAGGGAGCTAGAAAATTAAGAATGACAAAAGTAGATTATATGTACCTCCTGGAAATCATGATAATACTGCTACTAGTTCGAGTAAGATGTCCATGGAGGACATGATGAAGAAGTTATTGAAAGGGGTAGAGTTGACTAATGCCGATGTAACAACGATGAAAAGTGACTTATCCTTTATGATTCAGTTGGTTAACTCACGGTCAACTTTAATGAAATAGTTAGAGCAGTAGATGAACCAACTTTTAACGATATTTAACAGAGGAAGAGTGGTTCCTTATCGAGTGACATGGTGCAAAACCCTAGGAATAATGGGTCTTGTATGGCGATTGCTACCCGCAGTGGTAAAGTATTACTAGGCCCTTCTTTGGGAAAGCCTATGACTAATGATGTGGTAGAATTGGATAAGAAAGCAGAAGAAGACCATCCAGTGGAGTCTAAGAAGATGGATATTCATAATATTCCATCTAACTCTCAGAAGACTGATGAGTTTGAAAATACAAGGGAAAGGAGGAAGCAGTGGTTAAGGTAATAAAAAAACCACTCCCTCTATTTCCTCATCAATTAAAGAAAGGCAAATGACACTAAGTTTAGCAAGTTCATGGTAATGCTGAAATAGTTGATTATGAATATGTTGTTGGTGGAGGCACTAGAGAAAATACATGGCTATGCTAAATTTATGAAGGACCTTGTCACAAAGAAGAGGACTGTGAGCTATGAATTAGTGGACAATCTCTACCATTTTATTGCTATCTCGATAAGATCCTACATGCAAAAAAATAGATCTAGGAGCATTCACCATCACATGTACTATTAGATCGCTGGATTTTGCAAAAGCCTTATGTGATCTTGGGGCGAGTATTAATCTGATGCCACTAGCAATTTATAAGAAGTTGGGGTTGGGAGATCCTACACCCACTAACATGAGACTTGTGATAGCAGACTGATCATTGAAGCAGCCAGTTGGTATATTTATGATGTGCTTATGAAAGTGAGTTTTATTTTCCCTGCTGAGTTTGTGATCTTGGATTACGAGGTGGACTTTGAGGTACCCATAATCTTGGGTAGACCTTTTCTCGCAATCGGGAGTGTATGGATTGACTTATAGGAAAATGGGCTGCAGTTTAGGCTAAATGATAAGGTAGTTCAATTTGATATTTTCCAGATTATGAAGCAACACAAAGAGATGAGTGTATTCTCCATTGTTTATGTTTATTATGAACATGAGCAAGAAGAGTCGATTGAGGAGAAATTTATTATTGAAACTTTGGTTGTGGTGTTGATGAACTTTGATAACAAAGGTATTGAGGAATATGAGGAGATAGTATGTGCCTTGATGGGAATGGGATCATATTCATATGCTCCTAAGAAGCTGGATTTGGACCTCAAAAATTGTCTAACACCACCGGCTAAGCCATTTATTAAATAGCCACTGATGTTGGAACTGAAGAAGTTACCGGTCAATCTATGGTATATGTTTCTAGGCTATAGAAACACTTTACCTGTGATTATTTTAGTAGAGTTAGGGAAGAAGCAGGATAAGGCACTTATCTCTGTGCTTAAGAGGTACAAAAGTGCCATAGGATGGACTATTGTCAATATTATTGGTATCCCTCTAGGTATATGCACTCATAAAATTTATCTTGAGGAAGATTTCACACCAACTATTAAGCATCAATGCAAATTGAACACACCAATGCAAGAAGTAGTTAAAAAGAAGGTTATTAAATGTCTTGACATAGAGGTAGTGTACCCCATCTTTGATAGAAACTAGGTGAGTCCCATGCAATTGTTCCCAAGAAAGAGGGCATGATTGTGGTCGCTAATGAGAAGAACAAGTTGATTCCACTTAGTCCAGTCACTGGGTAAAGAGTTTGTATGGATTATCATAAGTTAAACTCATGGACTCTAAAGGATAATTTTTCAATGCCCTTCATGGATCAAATGCTTCATCGCCTGGCAAGAAGGGGTTGGTACTGCTTTCTAGATGGGTATTCGGGATATAATTAGATTTTAATTTCTCCCAAAGACCAGGAGAAGACCACATTCACATGCTCGTATAGTATATTTGCATTCAAGCAGATGCCATTTGGTCTGTGTAATGCACCCACCACTTTCCAACGTTGCATGATATCTATGTTCTCCAATATGGTTTAGGATACCTTAGAGGTTTTCATGGATGATTTCTCTGTGGTAGGTGATTCCTTTGAGTTATGTCTGGTAAACTTGAGTAGAGCACTGCAGAGATGCAATGAATTCAATATAGTGTTGAATTAGGAGAAATGCCACTTCATGGTGAAGGAGGGCATTATTCTTTGACACTAAATTTCAGCCAAGGGGATTCAGGTCGATCGAGCAAAAGTAGATATGATAGAGAAATTACCCCCTCCCATCTCTGTGAAGGAAGCTCGTAGTTTCTTGGGACATACTGGATTCTACTGCCGTTTTATTAAGGATTTCTCCAAAATTGCAAATCCATCGTACAAATTGTTGGAGAAGGAGGCTAAGTTTGTATTTGATGATGATTGCAAGAAGGCATTTGAATGCCTTAAGGAGAAGTTTGTGGCTGACCCTATTATTATTGCTCTAGATTGGTCCATGCCTTTCGAAATAATGTATGATGCTAGCGGAGTAGCACTTGGGGTTATGCTTGGACAGAAGAAAGATAAATTATTCCACCCCATTTACTATGCAAGCAAGGCATTGAATAGGGTGCAGAAGAGTTACATTGTTACTGAGCAGGAACTTCTCGCGGTTGTCTATGCGTTTAAGAAGTTTTGTGCTTACTTATTGTGAACCAAGGTGGTGGTTCATACAGGCCACGCTACTTTAAGATATTTGATGTAAAATAAGAATGCTAAACCAAGATTAATCAGATGGGTGCTTCTTCTACAAGAGTTTGACTTTGAGGTCAAAGATAGGAAAGGATGTGAAAATCAGGTTACAGACTATCTATCCAGACTTAAGGGAGATCAGGAAATCACTGATAAATATGAAATTGATGATGCATTCCATTATAAGCATATCCTTGCTAATGTGCTTGAAAAAATGCCTTGGTATTCGGACTTTGCCAACTATGTGGTAAGAAATCTTGTTCCTGAAGATTTTTCCTTTTATCAGAAAAGGAAACTCCTCCATGATGCCAAAAATTTACTATTGGTATGAGCCATATCTATTCAGGCAGTGTGCTGATAATATTATCAGAAGGTGTGTCCTAAAAGTTGATATGTTGAACATTTTGGAAGCTTTCCATCCTTTACCAGTTGGGGGTCACCATGCAGGTGATCGTACCGTAAGGAAAGTACTACAGAGTGGATATTATTGGCTGACTTTATTCAGGGATGCATACGAATTTGTAAAGAGATATGACCAGTGTCAGAGACAAGGCTCAATTTTGAAGCACTATAAAATGCCCATGACAAAAATGCTAGAGGTTTAATAGTTCGATGTTTGGGGTATTGGTTTCATAGGACCCTTTATTATTTCCTATGGGTTGAAATATATCTTTATTTTTGTAGATTATCTATCAATATGGGTAGAAGCTACAGCTCTGGCTGACAATGAAGGAAAGAGAGTGGTTGCCTTTCTCAAAATGAATATCTTCTCTCACTTTAGAGTACCACGAACTATCATAAGTGACGGAGGATCTCATTTTTACAACAAAGTGTTCCAGACTATCTTGACAAAATATGGGGTGAAACAGCATAAAGTAGCAACTCCATATCACCCACAGACTAGTGGGCAAGTGGAGATTTCAAATCAGAGATTAAGGCTATCCAAGCAAAAATGGTGAATGCAAATAGGCAAGATTGATCTCGAAAGCTTGATGACAGCTTGTGGACATATCGAACTTCTTTCAAGACACCCATTAGCATGTCATCATACCAGTTAGACTATGGCAAGGCATGCCACTTGCTGACGGAATTAGAACACAAGGCATTGTGGGCACTCAAGAGCGAATAAGAAAGCTGAGTTATGACTAGGGTAGCTAAATGAGATAGATGAATTCTATCTTGGGACTTATGAAAGAGAAGACCTCTACAAAGGAAAGATGAAGAGATACCATGATCAGAGGATTGAAAAGAGGGACTTTTATAAAAGTGATTGGGTGTTTCTTTTCAACTCCAGACTAAAAATCTTCCCAGGTAAACTTAAGTCAAACTGGTCTGGCCCATTCAGAGTTAAGAAAGTCTACCTTTTGGGAGTAGTCGAACTCAAAAATAAAGATGGGAGCGTCATCAAGGTCAACAAGAAATGAGTCAAGCTATGTATTAATCCAATGGAGTCAGTTAAATACTTGGGTACAATCTATCTCAATAAAGTTTGAGTAATCGAAATGACTGAGTCATGCCCAACATTAAATCAGGTGCTAGTGGGAGGCAACCATGTGTTGTTGTAAGCATAGTTAGAGTTAATAGTTGTTTTGGTGCAACTTGATGTGTTTGTGTAAGTGTGCAGGAAGAAGGATGAAGGAAAATAGAAGCTAAATAAGTTTAGGAAGGCCGACGAGAATGTTGATAGGTCGTTAGAGGCATGACGGACCATCAGTGGAGCCATCAAAAGAAATTCAGAAACCTGAGTTACTGGAATGAGTCCGACGGATAACTTGGCAGATTGTCGTAGTCTTGACATACCGTTAATATAATCATCGTAATGAAAAAGGAAAATTAGGTTACTAGATGGGTCTGACGGGAAACGCGATGGACCGGCATCTCTGTCATAGACCATCACCTTTACTGTCACAACATGGAAAATTGACCAAAGTTCTGGTAAGTCTTGATGGTGAACCTGAAGGACCATAGGGGTGACCGTTAAATTAACCCTAACTTTTAGAGGGTCAGGTCAGTTCAATTTAAAGTTAACTAAGTTATCCTTATCTGACCCAAACGTCTTTAAATAGATAAAAAGAAATGGTTACGTACATTGTCACCTTTTCAAATCCTAAAACTATTTAAATTCTTCTACATTCAGAGTATTAAAGATCATTCATCTCCTCTTAGGACTCTCCTTCTTTCCCATTCTCTCCTATTTAAATAACTCTCTCATTCTCTTATTCTCATCATAAAGAAAGTTAAGTCTCTCACTAATAAAGTAATTTAATAGCTTTAGTATTTGTAAAAGTCTGTAAGTTCAGAGTAGTGAATAATACTACGAAATCAAGGTATGATCGCAACTTTTTCTCTTTTTTTCAAAATGATGAATGTGATGTGTGTAAGTTTAATAATGTTTGAAAGGAACTACATCTTGTTTTCTTTTGTATTGTTGTGCTTTTGACTAAGTCAAACTCTGGTAAATGTTGTTCTGTGTGAAGTCTGAGTTGCCCATGTACCAAAAATGGCAAAACTCATGTTTTTAACGATGAATTAATGCCATTGTTGTGTGCATAACTAATTAATGTACTCCATATGTTTGATAAATTGCAAAAGTGTAAACTAATATTGAAAAGGGAAAGTGACGGCCAACTTGACGGACCGTCACGTTGATCGTCGGAAAGTGTCTAAAGGAATTAGTTACTTATTTAGTAATAGGATCACCAATGATGTGCCTCCTAGTACTTCTGCAGGATCAATATCTATTCCACCAATGGGTGGGACTTCATACAACGCATTTGTCCCACCCTAATATTTAATGTATAGGCTGACATAGGAGAATTTTGAAAAGTTTGTCAAACCACAAAAAGAGTTTGAGAAACTGTTGAGCACCTGGGCAAAACAGTTCAACCCATTTGTTGATCGCATCATTGATGAAGCCTTAAAGTTGTATCAGTATATTCAGGCTAGAATGGATGACATGGAAAAGTGCATAAACAAGCGGCTGGATGAGCTATCACTGCTAAATTTTGCAAAGTTTGTGGCAGAGTTCAAGCAGGCACGGGTTGATATAGAAAGCTTAATAGACAACCACTATAGCCTACGTTTGATCCTACTTTGGTTATTAGTGACGAGGATAAGGGATTTGTCGATCTAGTGGGTAAACCATTCAAAGACAAAGGTAAGTAGGTGGATGAAAGCACTAACAAGAAGGAGGTGAGAAGAAGGAGAGAAGATTTGACACCTGGGGAAAGTTATGAGAAAGACTTGAGAAAAGCTGAAAAGAGTTCAAAGAAAGATGAAGAGTTGAGGAAGAAGAAAGCTACAGATAAAGTTGTAGGAGTATCGATAAGTTCTACCCCAGCTAGGGGGCCAATTCAAGTTTTGGTTCCTATTGAGATACCTCCGAGCCAAAAGGAAGCTAATTTAAGAACCCTTACCACTATAGGGGTCAACATTCCTGCACCTGAGGCCAAAGAAGCCTTACCTCATTTGACTGACTCATCAGCCTGAGAGGCTTTACAAGTATTCCACTCCTTTGTACTTTATGTTAATGCATTTTAGGACAAAGCATTTTATTTAGTGGGGGTGGGGTGCTTGTTATGTTTCAGTCACCATGGGGGTTTTTGTTGCCTATATTCTTTTCCTCCCATACACTATCTAGCAGAACCAGTATGTTTAGGTTGCATATATATTTTTCTTGTAATGTACATATCATTCTATGTTTATAAATATTATTATCTTTCCTTTTGGCACCCTTTTGTATGTGTGAATGATAAATGAATGTGGCAAAGTACTTTGAATATGTTTGTATGACTATTTCTTCTTGCCAATTAGTATATGTTGGACAACCATTTGTGATTCTGTGGTTCGCATTGAAAAAATAAATAAATAAATAAATAAAAATAAAGTGTGCATGATCATATGATGTAAACTCCAAAGAGTTGGTATAATAAGTGTTAACTCATTGCCTGTGTGTGCGAGTGTTTGTTATAGTTCTTACATGGTGTATACAACTACAACTTACCCGATTTATTTATATTTCTTTGAGATTGATTTAATAAGATAGGATAGCAGGCCCCCTTCAATTATTAGTCCACTTAACCGTAAAGAATGACCCACCAAAAAGAGTTTTTTCCTTTTTGAACCCTTTTTGAGCTTTTGTTAGTGTTTATTCATTCCCAATAACTCCGATTCACTCTTTTTAGGATTTTAGCACCAAACTTTGTCCTTGGTCTAATTTTGGATATCGTGCACCTTAACTTAGGCAAAATGCCTAACTTGAGGGTGGCTACTGTCAGGAAGTTAACAGTTTAATAAAACTAGGTTGGAGTTGAAATAAAATATCACATCTGGCCCTAATCTAGTTATATATTGTACACCTTAACTGACTGCATTAGCATAAGTTGAGGGTGCCTAATGTAGACTCTATACAAAAACCTGGATTTATGGTGAGATCGTGGATGAATAGTATGGGTTGTAAGTGAACTAGAAAAGCATTAGCATTGGTGAATATAAATCAAGGACAAAGAGAGTGAAGTTCAAAATTAAAGTCACTTTTCCCAAATTTGTAATCACCTAACACTGAAACCTCATTACAAGCCATAGAAAGACCTACTTGATCTTTGTGAATCGACCATAGGGGAACATTAGATGATAAGGGAAAGCTTATAGGTGTGTATGTTGTGTTTGCAAGTTCGTTTGTAAGAGTGAAAGTCTTAGTTTTGTCCACAGGTTAAATTAATAAAGTGTGGTGGACTTCTTTGACTGTAAGGACAATTTGAGTTATACTTAGTTTTGTTGACTTTTGTGGGTTGTGGTGCCTATGGTTGTGTATGTGCTGAATTGTAAACAATGCCAGTTATAGAGCCTAATGTGTTGAAACCACATGAGTGAGATGATATTTGAGTGGTTGCATGAAATCTATTTTAGTAGTTGAATGCCCATCATTGTGTTTGTTCATGCATGCGATTTGGTGTTGAGTTACTTGAGGACAAGCAATCACCTTAAGTTGAGGGTGTTGATGTTTTGGCTTTGGACGGAATATTTTACATCTTTTACAAGGGATAATTGTGCAATTTCAAGCAACTATTATTGTATTTAATGATTGATTTTAGTGTTTTCAGGTCAAGGACTTAGCTGATGATATAACATGGAAATTGAAAGAAATAGGATCAAAAAGGGGAATGGCGGCCAAACTAATGAGCCATCAACCATCTGATGGATTTTTAGAGATGGATTATCAGAGTGTCTGTCAAAGCTAAACAGAATGTACAAAGTAGATGACCCAAGTGACGGTCCAAGTGACGAACTGCAGACCTCTAACGGATCGTCAACCTGGCTGTCAGGCTGAGACAGTAAGTGGCTCCTCAAGTGCTCAAGTGATAGTCCAATCAACGTACCATCAAGCTAGTAATGGCCCATCAACATGACTATCACTCCTTAACCAGAATGTAGCAGCTTGGGACCATCAACGATGGTCCAAGTGATGGACTGTTAGACTACCTATGGGCCGTCAACATAATCGTCAACTGTGATACAGCATTACTGAGTTCAAATTTCAAATCTGCAGTATATGGGAACATATAAATATCCAGTCTAGGTTTAGATTAGGTATCTTTCATTCATCTATTATTCACTTTTCAACTTTTAAACAACTTGTAACTCATTATTCTCTGAGAAATAGCTGAAATAGTGGATTTGAACATTTTTCCACCATTATTCTTTGAAGATCAAGGAGAATTCTTTAGACCTTTTTGTAAGAAATTTTCTAGAATTATTTATGAGAATACAATGAAATCTTCTTCTTTTTCTGTGATGTGTGGCTAAACCTCCCATAATTAGGGTTATGAGAACCTTGATGTGATTAGTTATTTAGGGTTGTGGGATTGCAATGAATTCTATAATTAATTACGATTGCACAAACTTCTCTTCATTATCATGATCCTTCTTAGTTTCAAGCTTAAAGGGTGAGCCCAAGAACACCACGTGTTTGAGTATAAATATGTGTGTTAGGAAAATAGGAGATTTACAAGGATCCCAAAGGCTTTAACCTTTGGGTTAAGGGTTGATGCCTTAATAGGATCAATCCACTTGAGAAATAAGTTGAATACATTAATATATTCCTTAAGTTTGAGAGAATTAAAAGAGTAATAATCTAATAAGGTTGAAAAACAAATAGATGTACTTTAGAATTTAATAATTCTTGCAATTGGAATTTATTACATATGAATTCGAGATAACCCCCAACCCTGACTGCTACAACATCTTGGTGAACATAATCCTAGTTTAATTATTCTCATTGAATTAAACTTTACAAGCATACTTATTAGTTGAAATAAGGTTTACTAAAATCCTACTTCATTTTTAACAAATGAACCCCTTTGTTACCTCTGAGCTTTTGATCAATCAACCATTAATAATCACAACTCTTAATTTACACAGTATTCCTTGTGGGATTCGACCCTAACCAGATGGGTTCTATATTTGATGTTGACCTCTCATGCTTTCTAACGAGAGTTGTAATTTGGGCGTATCAGTAGTCTAAGAGGCTAAGGAAGAGTTGGGGTTATGTTGTGTGTGCCAATTTAAGTCATTCTAATAGATCCTTTATTTGTGTCCCAGTTGCCAATCAAGCTAATAAAGACTAAAAAATACCAATCACTTGTTTATTCATTAGCTTAGGTTTTGGTTGCAGATGTGATTGATTATGCCATTCTTACTTTAGGTGGAAGAGAATGACGAAGATCCAGGCATGCACATTCATAGAGAGGCTAAGTGATTGGTTATGGTTCTGTGACAGGTAAAGTTTTAGTCTAAAGGTTAGGAGTTACAAACATTCCCTTCTAATATGTGGATTCTTCTTATGTTATTTCTATGGTGGTATACGCCTTGGTCTGGGAACAATGGTATATGTGAGGCCTTTTTGACTCTACAAAAGTAGACTAGGCTTGTAATAAATGAGAAAGTTGAACTCACTACTCGACCCATATTAGAATCTGGGTTTGTTTTATTAACCGACTAAGAGAACTAGGAAGGGGGGCCCTTAGTTGGACTGATAGCAAGGGCCAGCTTTAGACCATCCTCTGACGTAAGCTAATCAAATTACTTAATTTTGAAAGTTATTGAGATAAAGGCAGATGGAAGGATCAAAACTGGCTTAGATGTCCGAACTTCGATGTCTTAAGCATTAGTTGACTTTAGTTTCTCTTTCTTACTTGGGTTGGCTTGGGATCTTCCTTCTTGTGTTGTTCTCTCAAGTGAGTTGATTATCGGTATGCTTTTTTTGCTAGAATGATGATGATAAACAAGTCAAGCAAGGATTTAACGCACAAAGCACTAATATACCGCTTTCGTGAGTTATACTTCTATCTCTCAAGCTCTTAGTAGGGATACAAAACTCGATCATGATGGATAAGTCAAGACCTAACAAAAGAGGCAAACCTGAAGTCTCTCGAAAGACTAGGTCATTACTGAATGATCCCTATTTACTAAGAACCTTTAGGGTTGATTCTAATGAAGGGGGTGTTCATATCTAAGTCCTAACTAGAGCCTATACCAGTATGAAGTCGCTTATGCCAAAGGTCGATTGAACATGTTCGGGTGCATACAAATGGCGGGTTTGACAGACAAATTCATTCCCATGTAGATAAATACAATATATGGAAACCTAAACAAGTAGAAAAACATAACCCCTCGCAAGTTGTTGCATCAGGCTTTCACCGATTTATTCTATACCAAAAGTGAATTCATTTGGATATGATATCTTTACAACATAATCAAGGAATGAATCATCGTAAGGAAAGGGCAGGGATATTACGTTACTGATCCCGCTCTATCTAATATATCATAATAAAGGGCTCTACTTAGAATGGCTCTATTTCATCGTAGTTATCCAAACATATCAAAATCTATAAGAACGACTGGGTGGTTAAAATCCTGATACTACGGATATAGTTGAGTAAAAAAGGGGTATTTTTAGGACAACATCAATCTGTGACTAAGATACTGACATTGTTGAATTGAACCTATAGCAAAGTCGCTATCCTTGCCCGCCCCATCTGATCTTAGTCAGCTAACCAAGAATCACAAAAAATTTCCCTTTTATTCGAATTTCCCTTCAAAGATTTGTTTTCCCTTCGCTTCAAACATCTTTTTCCCACCTGTTCAAGGCACCTTTGTATGAAACTTCTACATTGCTATTGGCTCATTCCTTTTCAATCCATGATAACTATCATGAAATTTTGAATCCTTATTCTAATCTAGGTAGTCATCAAATTAGAATCGAATAGTAAGTCAATTTATACCCTAGTCTATTCTTTTCTTCTCCCGTAGTAGAGAAGGTTCTTTTACTTCGAATCTTCGATGTAAGCGAAAGATAATCCTTGTTTATAGTGCTTGACTCAGTCTCTCCATCAGTCCTAAATCCTTCTCTTAGCTTAGTCAATGTTGTAGTATGAAAAAGGGGAAAAATCCTTGATCTTATTTGATCTCTTAAGCTCTTTCTCAAATAATGATGATATTCTTAGTGTGTGAAGTTGATTCTTGCTTAATTTATGGGATCACCCGAGGCAAAAATTGCTTTCTTTCTTTCTTTGTATCGAGGGTTTGTGCATGCAGTTGTAGTATATCTTCTTTATTATTAGATGTTTCCTTCACTTATTGTCTTTGTGGTGGGAAGTAAGATGAGGGGAAGCTCATATTTGCGATAAAGACTTATACTACAGTTTGGGAACTCATGTCTTCTCAATCACCTTCTTGATTATTGCATTGGTCTAGTCAATTTGACTGGTGTACTTGCTTTATTGTAGTTTTTAGTCTTCTTTGATTAGTAAACCAACCGGAGCAAGAACTGAATAGAGGCTTCAGTCTATTAGGCTTTGTTTCCTCCAAGCTCTGGTTATGAAAGAAGGAACTGAGAAAAAGGTATTAGCAATAGCTGGTTTTATTATGGGGCAGCTCATGATGTTCATATCAATCTATTATTCTCCTCTGCATCTAGCATTAAGTAGACCTCATACAATAAATGTCTTAGCTCTTCCACATCTTTTGTTTCATTTCTTCTGGAACAATCACAAAGACTTTTTTTATTATGGACCTACTACTAGAAATTGGTTATGTAATCTTAATATTCAATGTGTATTCATGAATAATCTCATTTTTCAATAATTCAACCATTTTATTTTACCAAATTCACGTGGTAGCAACACGTGGATACAAGGAACCTGTCTTGGGAACAGTTTCTTACTAGTAGGAGCTAATCACAGTAAGAGAGTCCAATCTCTAAAATAGAGATTATTGTCTCCATAGTAGTCTACTAGTAAAAGGCTTAGTTTATAACTTAAACCAATTGAGTCAGAAGACCTTTCTATCCAAAAGAAATGGTGTTTGATAAAAGGATCCAGATTCCACACTATGCTATGGGCTGAGGAAAGTGAGCTGCTTTGCGAAGCTAGGCGTTCAGTGTTCTTATGGAGGAAGCATACTCGAAAGAGAATTGAAAAGTCCTTCAAAAAAGAGTGAAGGAGTGATGGGAAACCTTAGCCTATATATTTTTCATGAACCGCCAAGTACCAGTCTCACAACAGTATTGGCGAAAAAGGATCGGTCCTTCACTTGCTGATTGTTTGCAAGTCAAACTCGCTCTTTTGCTATGCTTTTCACTCACTCGCTTGAGTCAGAATCAATTACACTTTAAGTTTGGAGGATTATCCATTATTTACTCTTTTGCTATTACCAACAGGGAGCACAGCAACCAAGATGTATATTATCATATAGAAAGAGGTAAAGCATAGCAATTCGTACTACTAGAAAAGTTTTGCTAACCAAAAAGAAATAGAATTAGTTGATAGGCGCAGGAAAGCAAATTACATAGATAAGCCCCTACCTTCCAGAGCACAGATGGAAAGGGCAGGCGAAGTGCGAAGGGGATGGATTTCTAAGGGGTTAAAAAAGTCGATCTCAAAAACTAAAGTATTTTTTTAAAATACCATTGGTTTGAATCCCTCTCCATCCATGAGGTCATAATTTCTCTCTTTCCTTATCTATAGATAAGAATAAATCAAATCAACTCAACTGAAATAATAGATGGAATGGTGTGTTATATTACGTTAGGACCATGTCTCCCTTTCGTTATCTTCTGCTCTCCATGTATAGGTTAGGAAAAGGCTGGATGGATTACCTTTGAGAGCTAAGTCAAAGATCTCGGTAGTCTTGTGAGTGGTTGATAAATTACGATTGTAATTTTCTTTAGGAAGTCCTATAGCAGTGATGCATAACAAATAACTAAAAGCGGGGATACTTTTCTAGGTAAAAGGTGACAATCCTAATGAATTGACTGTGGAGGTGGCTCTTAGCTGCATCAGTGATCAAATTCTATAATCATTATTGGCCAAGCTTCAATGATCAACCCCTAAAATATTTAGGTTTTAGTCTTCGGCCATGGTAGTCCTTAGGACCCGACACAATATTATTCCACTATATTTTCTTTCAAATGAACAGATGCAAAAGGTGTTGATATGTCCTATCGATATAGAAATCTTACCCTCTTCTACATATTATCGGGGGATGATCCAACCGCTATTACTTTGGCTGCAGGATGGGAATGGAGGTCGAGGAGGTAGGGAAGAAAAGGTTATTCGTTATTGGCTTACCCTTATATCAAGCCTTGGAATGGTCTATACATGATAGATGAAGGTTTTGGCAAGGTTTAGAATGGATTGTACCTATAATCAGACCCAACCATTGCAGTACTTTAGTAGAAAAAAAATTCATCTTTTTTTATCTATCTTAAGACTGCTACCAATTCTTTATTTATTATCCTGACGTCCTATATGTAGGGTTGTTCAGAAATCCCTTTGCAACTTCCTAGACCATTCATACTTTGTTCTATAGTCTTTCAATTACCATATAGTTTCTATAATATAATAAAGGCTATAGGTCATCCTTTGCGACGTTTATGAAGGGTCAACCCCTCGAATTTTTGAGTTCTTGGCATCTATTAACACTTAAACATTATATGCTTGTATGGATAGCTACTAAAGGGTGTATGGCACATCAAAGCTTTGAGACTATGCCATTCTTTACGATGGTGATTACTGATGAAAAGGTGATGGCCACCCCAGTCAGATGTCTCAAAAAAAGTAGTGATCTCCCCCTGAAAAGTATCATGACCATAAAGAGAAGAAAAGGGAGATTGCATGTTGATAATAGAAAATGGATATTTATTGATTAAATACACTACTGTAGTGATTGCTTCAACCCATAGATGCTTTGGTACTCCATTATTTAACATCAAAGTAAAAGCCATTTCAACTATATGTCGGTGTTTTCTTTCGGGCATCCCATTCTGTAGCAGAGTATGTGTTCCCAATAGCTCATGTTTGATTCCTATCTTTTGGAGCATAAAATGAAACATCCTTGACACACATTCTCCGCCGGAGTTCAGACCTCAACCTCTTTATCTGGAGATTTGACTTATTTTCCAAACTTTATATATATTTAACTTACGAAGAGCTTAGGACTTCTCTCTAAGTAAAGAAAGCCAGATATATCTACTATATTCATCCACTTATAATTGTAAGTACCTTGCACCTTTGAATGACTGCACTCCAGTAGGATCCCTAAATAAAATTCAAGTAGTGTCTATGATATATCCTTAAATCAGTCATAGGTCAAATCACAAGTGGACACTAACGAATGAATCAATCCAAAGAAAGAATTAGATTCTTATGTTTAATCCAGGAGCATACAATTTCCAACTTTAAACAATCACATGAATTGTTCAACCCATCTGAATGAAATGCAGGAATATACCCTAGATAATAGAATAAGTCTTACACTTTGTGTTGTGTATGTCTCAGGCAACGACGAGTCTCATTCCTTATCCTAATGAAGCAACTGAAAAAACAAATGTAGAGAAAAATATTTGTATAATAAATCTTTCCCAACCATCCAAATATCCTTTCCATGCACTGATCGTGGATAAGACACTCAGAAGAAGAAAAGCTGGCTCAAAGATGGTTAGCTGTAAGGTAACTGACAAAAATTTCTTGTTAGGAGGAAAATGGAATCTATCATGAAGAATTCAAGATGAAGACATAGACCCACAGTGTGAAAGAGGTAAGAGAGTACCATCTGTAATGTTAACAGAATCTTTGATAGGTAAAAGAGGCAGACAAAAAAGCTAAACATCTTTTTTCTTTCACGCGAGAAGGAAAACACTTTCAAGGGCTGAAGGTACACCTTTGGATGGTTTAATGCGAATAGCAGACCACATCGTGCGTAGTACAATAATGGACACTAACTACAATTTGGATTGTCTCCCCAACTCAATGGAAAAAGATCCCATTCTACACTTCATCAAGATGAAAATCATGCCTTTCCTCTAACTACAATTTGCCTTTTCCTTAGACGATCAATAAAACACCGAATTCAACCGTAGATACCCTTTAGATAGCACATGCTAAAAATAATAAATAAATGCCCATCTTGTGCTTGACTCTATCTATAAGACAGGTGTGTGCAATCACTTAGTAAGGATACAAGATTGGAGGAAAGAAATTCTCGCGAATAAGATAGTTGACTAAAACTTATTATATACAACTCTTATCTATGACAATCCTTGGCTCTTCTCCTTATGGACACTTCACTCTATGACAAGCCTTGGCTCTTCACTCTTCACTCTTATCTATGACAATCCTATAGTTGATCACTTGACTCAGGTTCTTCTTGTTGATGACTCAAGGTTTTATTGGTTGGTTCATGAAAATCAGGTTGATTTAAAAATCAAGTAACATCTATAGAGACATAATTTCTTTTTGTAATAGGATCAAAGCATTTTGTGATGTCAGATAACCAATGAAGACACATTTCACAACACTAGGATCCAATTTCTCATGAGAGTTCCTGGTTACATAGACATAACATACACCTAAAAATGGAAGATATAGATCAAGAATCTATCAACATATTTATGAATCCCAATCCTAGAAATATAGCATCCCACTTTTATTTACTACCCAGGATATCAATACATTTAGAAATTAGGTAGAAGAATAAAGTTTTTAGCATTAGGATTTCACACTTGTATATGTCCCTTTCAATACCACAGAAAGCATCCCTATCAATTAGGTAAACCTAGGTTAACACTACTTCAAACCATACTGACTTTTGAAGATTTATCTCAAAGAAAGGATAAAACTAACCTCATGCTTAGATATTCATTGATAAACAACAGTAAGATGAGAGAAAGAATCCAAGAAAGTCACAAAATAATTATAACCCCAAAAAGAAAGAGTAGGGACAAGCCCCTATATATTAGAGAGAATTAACTCAAATAGTACATTACAATGACTCTCACTATAGGAATATTACTTTAGAATATGCTTGGCCCTCTTACATACATATGACTGCAACTTAGACACACCTGATTTAGATGAACTAGGAACTAAAATACATCTTTGACATATAAAGATGCCCTAATCTACGATTCCATAACTCAATTTAATTATAAGAAAAAGCATTCAAGGACAGTGTAGAGGTCATAAGATCAGAAGTCTCAAGTGATTAAGTTGAAGCTTTGGGCATAGAGCAGAGTGAGGATAGGAGTAGATTCCAGTAATATTAAGCCCCAAAATAGAGTTTCTATTCAAATCCCTACTCAACATGGTGCCTTAAGGAGAATTTAAAGTCGGTTGTTAGCGGAAGTAGCGCGACAAAGAGAAAAGCAGATCATTCACTAAGAAATGGTGTAAGTAAAAAGGAAGGCACAACGGTTAGTGACTTCACAAGGTGTGATCCCTCTCGTATTTTTCTTTTTTTAAGATAAGAAAAGAGACAATAAACTCGTCAACATTGAAGCTTCTACTTTTGCCAGTTGTTAGGTAAGTGATACCATATGCAAGTCCGCACCTATATAGTGAGGGTGCGTTAAGGTGAGTTGATGAGATAATACGGTTAGCTTACTTTTTATATGTATGTGGAGGGAACCTGACGTTAAGCACTGGGGCCAGCCAAAAAGGAATAGGTTTGATTATTGATATATACCATCTTTTAGGTGACCTTTCCAAACCATGCTTCCCAATCAAGATAGAAAAATACTAAGAAAGTGTTGTCCTAATGAAGTGGTGTATAGTTTAGTATAACATTCATTTCTGACCGTCGCTGCCTGCGTAAAACTAAAAGCTAGTAGTGAGACCTCTTTTGTGCTACCCTATCTAGTAAGAGCCTCTAAAGCTATGTATGGCATAATTAATATTTTATTGGGCTCGGCTTTACTGAAGAACAAGGGGAAAAGTCTCAACTACCAGACTACTACTATACCAAATACACTCCACGAGTGGATTAGTTGAGTGACTAGACTGATACTCTAAATGAGAGTAATATTATCAAAAAGAAAGTAACAAAAAGCATAAGAGAAGAAATTTCATAGAAGGTTGAGAAATCGTACGCTTGTTTCACCAGGTTCTACCTTTGCAGAGCCCAATCATAGTCAAAAAAAGGGTTTAATCCTGGGTCAGAAGGAACGCTAGCTATATACTTAACACGTGCAAGTCGAACGTTGTTTTTAGAGAGATGGGAAGAAGGAAAAGAGGCTCTTAGATAAAGGTATCTTGTCTCTCCCAGGAGGTGAGAAGAGTTGAGAACAAAGTGGCAAACGGGTGTGTAATGTATAGGAACCTGCTGAATAGTTCAAGCCAAATCTTGAAGAAAGAAAAAAATGTTGTTTAATGAGTTTGCATAGTATTAGGTAACTTTTTAGGTAAAGGCTAACCAAGACATGATGCTTATCTAGTCTTTTCATATGATCATTCATACGGGGACTGAGACATATCCCATCTCCCATGGAGGGCAGCAGTGGGGAATATTGGACAATGGGCGAAAGTTGATCCAGCAATATCGTGTGAGTGAAAAAGGGCCATGCCTCTTATAAAGCTATTTATTTAAGTGTGTGATCATGATATAACTCAATAAATAAGCCTCGGATAACTCCATTTTAGTAACCGCGGTAAGATCGGGGGTACAAGTGTTCTTTAAAATGACTGGGCGTAAAGGGAACGTAGATGGTGAATTGGGTTGAAAGTGAAAGTCACCAAAAACTACAGAATGCTCTCAAAACCAATTCACTTGAGTGATATAGAGGAGAGTGTAATTCATATGTATGGGTGAAATTTGGATATCTACGAATGAATGCCAAAAGTGAAGGTAGCTCTCTGGGTCCCTAGTGATGCTGAGGTGTGAATGCATAGGGAGCAAACAAGATTAGATACACTAGTAGTCCATGCCGTATATAATAAGTGTTTTCCAATGGTCTACATAGATTGAGAGCTGAGATAATGCATGAAACACTCCACCTGGGGAGTACGGTCGCAAGACAAAAACTAAAAGGAATTAACGGGGGCCTGCACAAGTGGTTGAGCATGTGGTTTAATTTGATACAATGCGCATAACCTTACCAACCCTTGACATATTAACAAGAAAACCTATCCTTAACGGGATGGTACTGACTTTCATATAGGTGCTACATGGCTATCATCAGCTCATGTCGTGAAATGTTTGGTCAAGTTCTATAATGAGAAAAACCCTTATTTTGTGTTGCTGAGACATGCACCTAAGGAGAATGTCCTTACAATAAAAGTAAGCTGAGGATCCAAGTGGCATGCCAGCCCTACTAATTGAGTGCCAGCACCTAGCTGTGCTGTTAGTAAGAAGGTGGTCAGCGCCTTTTAGATACCCAGGTGGTCTTGGGTCCTTAAGGGTTAGATATATTCCCTTTAGGTCTCTAAATCCATACACCTTTAGATGTTTGTCTACAGCTATATGATTTGTGCTCCTTTTTTACCATAGGTGTAGCAAACTTGTCCTCGAAAAGAAAAGGATGTTTTAGCCGATTCAAACAAACTTGTTGAGAAACTTGATTTTGTTTTAAGAGAATTAGATCTTATAGAACTGTGACTAGGTGATTTTCTAATATTGTTTAATTGCATTTTCACATCAGCAAATTCTTCTTGAAGTAGGTCAGTTTGAATTTTGCATGTTTCAAGTCCAAATTGCCAGTTTTTTGTTCCTCTTCAAGCTTTCATTTTAACCTAGCTTCCCAGTGCTTCTTTTCTTGAGCAAGTTCATTGTATTCATCGATAAATTTTTGAAGTTCGTCAGTAATCATATCAAGGTTTATTAGAAGAATATTACAGTTATGACACTTCTAAGGTCTTACCTCACTTGATTCACCTGTTGCCATAAAGCACATGTTGGTTGCTTCTATCTCTTCTTCAATTTCATCTTCATCACTCCATGCCCCAAAGTTTTTGTTTCTTCTGGATGATTTTCTTCTTAACTCTGCACCATTTTGTTTAATGTGCCCCAGCTTTCCACAATAATAACAGCAATCATCATTCCTTGTGAATTTATTATTTTTAAATGTTTGTGGTCTCTATTGCCTTTATTTTTGGATTTTCCTGACTCCGCTGTTTATAAAAGTCATACCTTCATTGTTGTCTTCTTCTAGTGATTCTTCTTCTCCAATTGTTACAGCCTTAAAGGTCACTAGTTTCTTTTTTTCTTACTAGTTGTACCTATTGATATAATTTCATTCATAGGCAATGAGATTACCTTTTAGTCCGTCGTAAGTCATGTTGTAAAGATCTCCATCTTCTAGGATGGAAGCTTTGGTTTTCCATGCTTTTGGAAGACTTCTCACAAGTTTCTGAACTTGCAGACTGTGTGGATAGATCATCCCCAATGACTTCAGTTCCAATACAATCTTACTGAATCTAGCAAACATTTATTCCATGCTTTCATTTTCTTCCATCTTGAAGAGTTCATACTCACTAACTAGAGAACTGATTTTTGCCTTTTGACTTTGGTGGTTCCTTCGTAGGTAACTTCTAGTTTGTCCCACATTTCTTTTACAATTTCACAGGTTGATATCTTATCATATTCTTCACCACTACTTGCCAAAAGAAGAAAACCTATAGCTCTAGCATTAGTTTGGATTACCTTTTGTTGTTCCTTGGTGACTTCAAAGTTCTCAAAGTCCTCTACGTCAATGGTGCTTAATTCCTTGTCCTTCTACTTTTCTTTGATTCCTGGAATTGGCTTTGGTCCCTTCTTAATGACGGCCCAATCTTAAAAATTATTTGACAGAACAAAGACCTTGAATCTATTTTTCCAATAAGAGTAATGTTGTCCATTGAGTATGGTAGTCTAGTAGAGGAGTAACCATCTTGAAGAAAAGCTCCTAAAATTTAATAGTTTGCAATTGAATCTTTACTCATGTACGATTAAGCAACACTGTTGGTGAGATCTTCTTTGATACCAATTGAAAATCAAGAGGGGGTGAATTGAAATTTCTTGAGTCGGTTGTTCAGGTTAGACAGTCGACTTTCTTGCACATAGATATACTTAAATAGAACAGAGTTAAGATTAACGGTGCAAATAGATAAATAATTAAATAAGATAACAGGACAATAATTTATCCTGGTTCAAAACACCAATGTGGTGCCTACTTTCAGTCTCCTTATGTTTCAAGAGTTTTCTTTCAATTCTTCAACGTTGATTCGGGATACAAATGTGAGAAACAAATTTTGAAACTTATTGATATTCAGATCTTTGTGACACAGCTTCAATTGTTATAACTAAGTTGACTCAATCTTTCTTATGTGACTATTGTAAACAAAGAGTACAAAGCTTTATCAAGAGTAAGATTGAGACACACTCAGATCTTCTGTGAAGTTGTTTGTTCTCTTCTGTCTTCATTCTTTGCTTTTATATCCTTCAGTTGCTGCTGCTTCTTTTCTTCATAAGGAAACCCAAGGGATTTCTTCTCAATCAAGGATTTGAATTGATTCCTTGATTCAAGGATTGCACCATGTGGTATGTCCATACATGGTGCAGCCTTTCTTTTTCACAGTCACACATATCCATATCAGATATGTCCATATAGAGAGTGTGATATTCTTTTCTTTTGCCTTGTCGTGAGAAATGTTTTTGTGATTGATCTTTGATCAACTTCATAATACTTAGGATCCAGTGGATACTACTTGCCTTGCGTAAGATATTCTTCCAACCTTAGAGATCTTCTGTATCTTCATTGTATCCTTCAGTATCCTATAATTTTTTCAATTATTAGTTTGTCATTATTGAAACATATTACGTTGATATGGGAAACTAACAATTAAATCTGTATCATTACTTTAGAACCATGGAGAAAAGACTAATCGAATTTTGAGGTCGTGTGAGAAAGTTATGGTATTTTTAGCGCGAATTGTTATTGTTGGTGTTTTGGTGCAAGAGAATAGTTCATGTATGAGAAGAAGGATCCAAGATTTGATCTCTCAACACCAAAAACATAATTCTTCGTGAATGTAAAGATGTCTAGCGAAGACGAAGAAGAAAAATTACCTATACAGTATATGATATTTTCAGGGTGTATGGTGTTTTAGAGCTCGAAATTGAGTTATTTTTGTATCTTCTTCTCGATTGATGAGGTCTAAGTGTATAATCCTTATTTTGGTATTTTATCATGATTTATTTTGTTGATTACTATTTTTATCCGTGTTTTAATTTGTGAAAATTAGAAAAAATCTCCCTAGATCAAGAGATGATATTTTAGTGATCTGGAAGTCGATTTGAAATTGATTTTATAAAAAAATAGTGTAAGATTTCAGATATTTTTCTATGAATAAACTATTTTTAGAGTAAAATTATAGTGTTAACATCAAGGTATCGGTGTTTGCTTTTTTGAGTCATTTTTTTATCTAAAGTTTTATATAGCAATATGAGTGTTAATGGACTCATATACTTATGTAGAGTATGTTCGTTATAGATTCAGAGATTTTGTAGGTGGTTTGGAAGGGAAAGACAATTTTGTGAGGTTTTGCAGCACATTTGACTTTTGAGGTAGGTTATAACTTACGCTATTAGACTTATCTTGATGGATAGTTTATTATATCAAGTATATTGTGGATTTGGCATATTGGTTGGTTTAGTGTTGAATGTAATGACAGTTTTATAATGTGAAATCTAGATTAAGAGTTAGTTTATAGACATTGTATGACTTGAACTGCTTATATGTTGATGTATCACTCTAATCCATATGTTATATAGTACTTTGATGAATTAGTGGACTAAGGAAACTATTTTGAAATGGATATGCCTATTTCTGTAGCAAATGAACATCTTTTATTATTGTGATCATAAATATATCTGTTTATTTATCATAGATCAGAAGTATGATATGATGGAAATAACGAAGTGATAGAAACTCAAAGATTAATGGTTTTAGATACTTGATTTAGATTAAAAACCTGAAGAGAAATGGTTTGGAGTATTTATTACTATGCACTGCCCAAAAGAAAATGGGCTCTGGGTAGTCTATAGACCTCACAAGTCCGTCGTAGATCCTGAACCTCGACATGTCACTAGTGGAAGCAAGTGATATGGGTAAGATTATATAGTCATTGTTAGGGCATGAGAAGTTTTGATAATAACAGATGAATGAAACATGCTGCGCAAGCTGGTCCATACAAGTGAAACTGCTTCGGACATATAGAGTGCATGCTGAAATCATTACATGCTAAAATTATTACATAAGCTGTCAACACATGGATAAGAAAAGGATGTTCACACGGCTATATGAAGATAATTGGAGAAGTTAGAGTTTGAGTAGATCAAGAAGTCTACAAGGCAGAAGGATAAAGCAAAAGAGTCCTACTCAATTTAGAAGAAGGAGAGATGGTTACAACAAGGAGTAAGTTACTTGAAAGAGTCCTACAGAAGATACAAGTAAAGAAGAAAAAGGACTGCATCTGAGGGAGCATATATAGATGACAAACTGCATTCAAATAACGATTATGCACTGATAAGAAAATCAACAATCAGCAAAATCGTTCACCAACTTGAAGAAGAACCTAGTTCTCACTTAGTATGTTTTAGACTAATTGTAATAGGAAGTTTCTTGAGTTGTAATGAGTAAATTGTTCTAGTATCAGTATTCTATAAGCTGAGTTAGGAATCACGTCTTCAAGTTAGGGAACTCGAAGACTTGGGAACGCTTATCTTGGGAAGATTTGTGTTTTTGTAGTAATAGGAGTTAGAAGTTTTAATTCCTTGTTTACAAGAAGTCTTGTAATTGTTTTGATTGTTGAGGCTCAAAGTTATAGTGAATATTGAGGTTAAATCCTGTAGAGGTACAGGTCGTGGTTTTTTACACCTTTTTGAGTCGAGTGTTTTCCACGTAAAAATTACTGTGTTCAATTTTTACTTTTGTGAACCACGTATACTTACTTGTTCCACAGATAGGCAATCATTAGGGATCATACTCTAACAAGTGGTATCAAAGCCGGTTGTCTTAAATAAGGTGTGCACCTAAGATCAGATCATTATGATGAATTCCGCACCTCTTACTGGTCACAATGAAGGTCACTCCACTACTAGACCCCCACTCTTTGATTGTACTCATTTTATATGGTGGAAAGCCAGATAGAGATGTTTATTCAAGGAGAAGACTATGAATTATGGGATAGGATTACGGAAGGTCCTACTATCCCTATGAAGACAGAAAATGGTGTGCAAGTCAAGAAAATAAGGAGTGAGTTTACTGCTGATGATCTTTTGGCTTTAAAGAAAAATGCTAAGGCAAAGAATATCCTAGTACGTGGTCTAGGACCTGCTGAATACAATAGAATATCTACCTGTACCACTGCTAAGCAAATATGGGATGCCTTAGTAAATGCCCATGAAGGTACCTCTCACGTAAGGAAATTCAGGATCTCTCTCCTTTTTACTGAATATGAAGCATTTAAGATGAAGGAAAATGAATCCTTGCATGATATGATGACAAGACTTACTACTCTAACAAATGAGTTAACCTCCTTGGGAAAAGTCATCACTGAAGAAGAACAAGTAGAGAAGGTTTTGAGGGTGCTACCAAAGTCAAAATAAAATGTTAAAGTCACTGCAATCAGGGAAGCAAATAAGGATCTCACAGGTATGACTTTGGATGAACTAGTAGGGAATTTAAGAACCTATAAAATGGAAGTTGATAGCATTAAGGAACAGAAGGCTTCTGAAAAAATCTTGTCCTTGAAGGCTTTCGATAGTGATGAAGAGATTGAACTGGATAAGGAACAAATTGCCTTCATAACAAAAAACTTCAGCAAGTTTTTTAAGAAGAAGGGAATAGGTAGCAAGAAGCGTTCCAATGACAATCTAAATAGATGTTACAAGTTTGGACAGACTGATCATCAGATCAGAGAATGTCCTCTCTAGGAAATAGAATAGAGAAAGAAAAGAGTTGAAAAAGAACAAAAGGCCAGGAGAAAGGAAAAAGAAGAACATGTCATGATAGCTGCATGGGGATCTAACTCTGATAATGATAATGATGGAGTTGATAAGACAGCATTTATGACTTTTGGAGACTCAGACATTGAGGAAGAAGATGATGCTTCTGAGGTAAGTTTACTTGAACTAAAAGAAAAAATGCATTTTTTTAAAAAACTAAACTTGTTTCCTTGATGAATGATTTAATCAAAAATTTCCAAGAATTAACTTCTGATAGGGATGAATTGTTCAACAGTCTTACAAGTCTTAAATTTGATTTCATTGACTTGAAAGTTTGCAAGCAAAATGTTGACAAAGAAAATTGCACTCTCAAGGAACAAATTACACTGCTTGAGTCCTCAAATAATGATCTTAAGTCTGAAATCCTTAAACTGACTCTCACTGACCATGGAACAAAGGCCATAAGTAAAGAACAAGAAAATGTTGAACTTGAGTTAAGTAAGTACAAACAAGAATGCTATGACTTGACTGAAAAGATGGATAAGATGAGTCAAGAGGTAGCAAGATTAAAATTGGATCTAGAAAAGTCAAACAGACAGACAAATTCTTCAAGAATTGTTCATCAGCTTGGCACAAGAAATCACAATGAAAAAACAGGCTTGGGTTTTTATAAAGAAGCTGATAATCTTCAAGACTTATGCTATATTTGTGGCAATCTTGGACATCCTACTACTGAATGTCCTATGGCTGCCAAAAGCAGATATCGAAGTTTGAACCTGGCAACCAAACTTTCTCAGACAAAGAAAACAAGCACTAAAATTAGTCTGAGAAACAAGTCAGTCTACTTGCTTCCTACTTGGACTAGAAGGAATTTAATTCATCCTTTTACTAACAAAATAGGACCCAAGCTTGTCTAGGTTCGTAAGTCTAACCATTGATTTCTTGTGCAGGAGAAGGTGAAGGGAAACAAAAGGCACTGGTACCTAGATAGTGCTTGCTTAAGATATATGACTGGTGACAAGCAAAAGTTCCTTTCACTCTCCAAAATAGATGGTGGGGAAGTCTCTTTTGGAAATGGAAAAAGGGGAATTATAACTGGAGTTGGAAAAATTGGCTCATCTGAGTCAAAAGCTGTGGAGGATGTTTATCTTGTGGAAGGATTGAAGCATAACCTGCTAAGCATTTCACAATTATATGACAAAGGTAATAAAGTAATTTTCACTGCTGCAGGTGTTAAAGTCAAAAGGATAGACACCAAAGTAATTGTGCTTACTGTAAGGAGATACAGGAATGTATACAAAGAAAACATAATGGCAATACCAGGACCTGAGTTGACTTGTCTAAGTGCAATAGAAACTGATCCCCTCCTTTGGCACAGAAGACTTGGACATGCAAGTCTGAAATAACTGAACATACTTTCCTCCAAAGACATGGTATTGGGACTACCCAAGACCAAGTTTAAGGAAGAAAAGTTATGTAGTGCATGTGTAAGGGGGAAACGGGTAAAATCCTCTTTCAAGTCAAAGATCCATGTCAGCACTACCAAATGTCTTGACCTGGTTCATATGAACCTGTGTGGACCAATGAGACAACAAAGCAGAGGTGGAAAAAGGTATATTTTGGTAATTGTTGATGATTATTCCAGGTTCACCTGGACTTTGTTTCTAGCCTCTAAAGAAGATGCCTTTGATGTCTTTGAAATTTTCATTAAGAAAATAGAAAAGAAATTGGGCACTTCATTAGTTTCCATAAGGTCTGACCATGGAATAGAATTTGAGAATGCAAAATTCTTAGATTTTTGTTCATCAAATGGAATAAATCATAACTTCTTATCTCTTAGAACTCCACAACAAAATGGAGTGGTGGAAAGGAAGAACAGAACCTTGGAAGATATGGCTAGAACAATGATGCTTGCAGCAAATGTTGCCAAAAACCTATAGGCTGAGACAATAAGTACTGCAGCATATATCACAAACAGATGCATAATCAGATCCATGTTAGAAAAGACTCCCTATGAATTACTAAAAGGTAGAAAGCCTAACATTTCTCACTTTAGAACTTTTGGTTGCAAATGTTTCATACATAATAATGGTAAGGATAATTTGGAAAAATTTGATGCCAAAAGTGATTAGGGAATCTTTTTAGGTTATTCACTTCATAGTAAGGCTTACAGAGTTTTAAACAATAGAACTAACTGTGTTGAAGAAAGCATGCATGTGATTTTGATGAGTTTTGTGTTAAGACTAACCTGCAGGAAGAAAGCGACACTGAGGAACAGTTACACAACATGTTCTATCGACTGAAGCAGTCAAACTTGGGGGCACTTTCATAGGGGGAATTAAAGTTGAAGGCACAGTGTTAGGGGGAACTGAGCCATCAACTGCTTCACATCAGAACATTAGCAGTGATCCAAGCAGCTCACTAGGCTTGATCCCAAAAGGATACAAGTATCAAGGTTCACACCCTATTGAAAATGTACTTACTGATCTCACTTCTAGAATCACCACAAGATCTGGATTGAAAAGTATGTGTGCATTCAAGGCATTCCTATCAGAAATAGAGCCAAAGAAAGTAAGTGAGGCATTACTTGATGTTGATTGAATCATAGCCATGCAGGATGAATTGAATCAGTTTGAGAGAAGCAAAGTATGGCATTTAGTTCCTCTTCCAAAAGATAGATCAGTCATTGGGACTAAATAGGTGTACAAAAATAAAGTTGATGAGCATGGAACAGTCACAAGAAACAAGGCAATACTGGTGGTTCAAGGATACAACCAGGAAGAGGGAATTGACTTTAATGAGACTTTTGCTCCTGTAGCAAGACTTGAAGCCATAAGATTGTTGGTTGCCTTTGCCTCTTACATGGAGTTTATTTTGTACCAGATGGATGTGAAGAGTGCATTCCTAAATGGCATTCTCAAAAGAGAGGTTTATGTGAAGCAACCTCCAGGATTTGAAAGCAGAGAGTTTCCAAATCATGTGTACAAGCTGGATAAGGCTTTGTATGGGTTAAAACAAGCACCAAAGGCCTGGTATGAGAGATTATCAAAGTTTCTACTGGAGCATGGACACACCAGAGGTAAAATTGACAATACCCTTTTCTTAAAAACTAATGAAAGGGATTTGTTAGTTGTGCAGGTGTATGTGGATGACATTATTTTTAGCTCAACCAACATGAATATGACTTATAACTTTGCTAAACTCATGAGTTGTGAGTTTGAAATGAGCATGATGGGAGAGTTGAATTACTTCCTAGGTCTTCAAATAAAATAGTCAGCATCAGGAACAATGATCCATCAACAAAAGTATGTCAAAAAGCTTCTCAAGAAATTCTCTATGGAGGAAACTAAAGAAATAAGTACTTCATTGCCACTGCCACAAAACTTAATCTGGATTAAATAGGTTCTGATGTAAAACAAAAACTGTATAGAGGTATGATAGGGTCCTTATTGTATCTCACAGCAAGCAGACCTGACATTATGTTTAGTGTAGGACTGTGTGCAAGGTTTCAAGCTAATCCAAAAAAATCCCATCTGAAGTCTGTAAAAAGAATCTTCAGATATTTGAAAGGAACTAGTGATCTTGGGTTGTGGTATCCCAAAGGTAGTAAATTTAATTTGGTAGGATACTCTGATGCTGATTATGCAGGATATTTGGTGGACAGGAAAATCACTACAGGTGTGGCACACTTCTTAGGATCATGTTTGATTACCTGGTCCACAAAGAAGCAAAATTCAGTAGCTTTGTCTACTACTGAGGCTGAATACATTGTTGTTGGGTCATGCTATGCTCAATTGTTATGGATCAAACAACAACTTCTAGATTTTGGGGTAGATGTAGGTTGTGTTCCCATCTTTTGTGATAATACAAGTGCTATAAATATAGCCAAAAATCCTGTCCAATATAAAAGAACTAAGCATATTGATATTCGTCATCACTTCCTTCGAGACAATGTTGAAAAAGGAAATATATCAATTATGTTTTGTTCAACTGAGGAACAAATTGCTGACACATTCACTAAGGCTTTGAGTAGGGAATACTTTGAAAAAAATAGGTTAGCATTGGAGATGATTAAAATTGTATAAATCTCCTTCAATCATTGACTAGAATATGCTATGCCTGAGTGATTGTTGATTAATTCAGTCTTACACATTTAGTTGTGTGTCCTAATTCCAAGATTTAAAGCAATGTGATATATCTATGTGTTGTTTTTTTTATAGATGGATCATCAAGGCAAGAGTGGTCATGGACTAATCAAACACAGGTATGATTATTATTTTCCATAGTAGCACTAAGAGAAATAGGTCATCTACATGGTTCTTTCTATAATGATTAAAATCGCCAAAACCCAATAGTCATCTTCTTCAAAAGGCTGCCAAACCTTTCCCATCCGTACTGAACCTCTACATCAGCATGTTTCTCCAAAATCACAGTCCCTTCATCTTTTAACTTCCTTCTCACTCTTCTTAAATACGCCTCTTATTTTCTCTTCTATCTCTACTTCTCCTTCAACCTCTGAATATTCACCATACTATGGCGTCTTCTTTCTCTCCTCCTTCTTCTATAAAATCTGACATTAATCCTTCTACACAACTTATTCTCTACCCAAACATTAATTTACCCTCACTTATCCAACCCCAAATCCTTCTCAACCTATCTAATTCCCATTCTTCAAGACCTTACCATACCCCTTCTCTCACTCTTCTTTCAAACCCTCACTCTTTTCAGAACCCTTACCACTGTCAGTAGCTGATCGAGATGACATTCCAATTGCCAACCTTATTCCTAGAAGGTCAAGATCAACTCTGAAATGAAAACCCTCGTTTGTCACCATTGATGTCGATGATGATACTCCTAAACACTCTTCTCCCATCATCTCTTCATCTTGAACTCCATATACTCGGAGAAGGAAACAACAGGAAGATGCTTGTTTGGAAGAGGAACTTAGGGCAATTAAAAAGAAATGAGTTGTTCCTAATGTTTCTCCTCCCCATATGATTTCTCTCCTGACATTCTCATTCACTTCAAGAGAAAGCTGAAGCAGAAGCATACCATAGCTAAAATATCAAAACCATATCTCTCTCGTAAAATGTTCCCCCCTCCCACTCCCAATGCCTCCTCATCTTTAAAATCTACTTTCAAAGCCTCTACTGACAAAGTCTCTACTAGAAAAGCCTCTACTTCTTCTAAAGATTCTCCAAAATTTGTGTCACTTCCAAAGAAACAGGTCCCCAAACTTGGTCCTTCTGTTTCATCTGCCTCAGATTCAGACCATCTTTCTGAAACTTCTTCTATGCCTCCCGATGATTCTGATGTTGATATTAATGTTGATACTTCTGCTGATAAAGCTTCTCAGTCAGACCATGTTTTGTATTTTCAGAAATAAAAGATGGTTAGAGGTAGGGTTGTCACTGGTTTTGGAGGTCCTGATATGGAAACTTTGGTATCCAAATTGAGGGCTCAGGGGTGGTCTTCCTTGCTTCTGCAAGGTAATCATCAAAGAAGGTTTGGAAAAGATAAAATGTATGAATTTTATACACATAGAGTTGCGATTGGAGAGATGATCTCAACCTCTGTTCATGGAAAACTCGTCAATCTTTATCCTGCTGATTTGGTTAGAATTCTAAGTGTTCCTACTGGAGGTTGGGGTCACTATGTGAAAGGATCTTGGCCTTCTCTTGACAATCTTCCATCCGCCCTTGATCTCTACAGAAAATTTTCTGGAAATCCTCTCCTTCTTTCGCATCGTAGGGTGATGAAAAATGAAATGTCTTCTCTCTATCAGTTATGTTTTGATGTGTTCCACAAAATGATTTTACCCAGGAAGGAGAGGCGCACAGTTGCAAGCTTTTTTTATCTTACCTTAATGGAACTATTGGATTCTGAGATTCCAATAGACCTTCCCCACCTCATCATTAAGCATATGCAAAGGTTACTTGTCAAAGATAAGAATGGTCATGCTCTGCCCTATTAGTTCTGGCTTGCCCCTATGTTTGATGATTTTCGTGTCTCTGTCAACGTGTGGTCCTTACAGACAACTAAGGATGTGATTGGACAAGTGAACCATGTTATGTTACCTGCTGCTATGAGACATGCAGACAACCCTATGCAGAAGTTGCGAAATGCCTTAGAGGCAGAGCAGGGTGAGCTGGAGGTTGCATAGGCTGCATTGGAAGCTGCCCAGGCTATTCATGAAGATGAAAAGAGGGCTCTTGAAGCTCAAATTTCTTCCCTCACAGCCACTTTAGAGAAGGAAAGAACTGAAAATGCTATTATCATTCGATCGTTGACCTCTTTTATCCCCTCTACCTCCTCAAACTAAACTCCTCATTCGTCCCTTAGTTTTTTTTTTCTTCTTGCTGCTTCTTGGTCCAACTTGTTTTTCTTTTTGGTCTTACTAGATAATGATAATTGTATCTATTTTTGTGCATTAAATGGACCTCTTTTTCCTCACTTGATCTACTTCTGTTTAATTCAATGCTTAGTTATCTCTTGCTCTGACTCTTGCTTGTTTTAATGATAGCCCCAGTGGCCATGGATTATTAAACAGTTTTTCAATTATTGGCTCAGCTCTTCGATGATGTCAAAAGGGGAAAGTATAGATTATACAATGCTTATAACTCAACTGGTCTAACCTGTTTCATTCTACTGTAATCCTTTTATTGAATTTCTAATTAAGTATGTCAGGTTCTTGGTAATATTGTGCTGATAAGTTTGTCATCATCAAAAAGGGGGAATTTGTTAGGGCATGAGAAGTTTTGATGATAGACAGATGAATGAAACATGTTGTGCAAGCTGGTCCATACAAGTGAAACTGCTTCGGACATATAGAGTGCATGCTGAAATCATTACATGCTAAAATTATTACATAAGCTGTCAACACATGGATAAGCAAAGGATGTTTACACGGCTATATGAAGATAATTGGAGAAGTTAGAGTTTGAGTAGATCAAGAAGTCTACAAGGCAGAAGGATAAAGCAAAAGAGTCCTACTCAATTTAGAAAAAGGATAGATAGTTACAACAAGGAGTGAGTTACTTGAAAAAAGTTCTACAAAAGATACAAGTAAAGAAGAAAAAGGACTGCATCTGAGGGAGCATATATAGACGACAAAATGCATTCAAATAACGATTATGCACTGATAAGAAAATCAACAATCAGCAAAATCGTTCACCAACTTGAAGAAGAACCTAGTTCTCACTTAGTATGTTTTAGACTGCTTGTAATAGGAAGGTTCTTGAGTTGTAATGAGTAAATTGTTCTAGTCTCAGTATTCTATTAGCTGATTTAGGAATCACGTCTTCAAGTTAGGGAACTCGAAGACTTGGGAACACTTATCTTGGGAAGATTTGTGTTTTTGTAGTAATAGGAGTTAGAAGTTTTAATTCCTTGTTTACAAGAAGTCTTGTAA